>NC_072419.2:23755500-24059500 GCF_028858775.2 Pan troglodytes
CAAGAGAGACCTTGAAGAACCTAAAATGTGGGAAGAAGGATGGGAAACAAGCCATTTGTGATCTCTTGAAGTCCAGTAGCAGCACTTTAGGCAGAGGAGAAGGGACAGGGATCCTTGGAGAGTTGTGTCTTTTTTTTTTTTTTTTAATATTTACATAATAAATTTTATGGTGTTTATATATAGCTCATAGTTTACTTGCATAATATAATAAACACTGAATATTGATGCAACCTATACTTTTTTTTTTTTTTATACTTTAAGTTTTAGGGTACATGTGCACATTGTGCAGGTTAGTTACATATGTATACATGTGCCATGCTGGTGCGCTGCACGCACTAACTCGTCATCTAGCATTAGGTATATCTCCCAATGCTATCCCTCCCCCCTCCCCCCTCCCCACCACAGTCCCCAGAGTATGATATTCCCCTTCCTGTGTCCATGTGATCTCATTGTTCAATTCCCACCTATGAGTGAGAATATGCGGTGTTTGGTTTTTTGTTCTTGCGATAGTTTACTGAGAATGATGGTTTCCAATTTCATCCATGTCCCTACAAAGGATATGAACTCATCATTTTTTATGGCTGCATAGTATTCCATGGTGTATATGTGCCACATTTTCTTAATCCAGTCTATCATTGTTGGACATTTGGGTTGGTTCCAAGTCTTTGCTATTGTGAATAATGCCGCAATAAACATACGTGTGCATGTGTCTTTATAGCAGCATGATTTATAGTCATTTGGGTATATACCCAGTAATGGGATGGCTGGGTCAAATGGTATTTCTAGTTCTAGATCCCTGAGGAATCGCCACACTGACTTCCACAATGGTTGAACTAGTTTACAGTCCCACCAACAGTGTAAAAGTGTACAACAGGTGCTGGAGAGGATGTGGAGAGTTGTGTCTTAAATGAGGTTTGTCATTAACCCAAATTTGGACCCAGCAACCGAAGCCAGAAACAAACCATTCTGGCCATAAACTAGAAAATGAGGAAAGGACCAAAGAAGAGTTATGGGAGTTTCAAACCAATGGACCAAGAAATTAGCAAGAGCTACAGTCATACCACAGGGACGTATAGAAGGAGAAGATTATTAAGGTCATTCAACAAACATATACTGAGTAAGTTCAGTAAACAAACATAATGCAACTCACTAAGACATGGATTTGGGAACAAGTAAGCAACTGGGATTCAATCTTACTGGCCTAAGATGATTCCAATAGATAGACAAAAAATCAAACCCCAAGGTGAAAACACTTTTTTTTTTTTTTTTTTTTTTTGTGAGACGAAGTCTCACTCTGTTGCCAGGCTGGAGTGCAATGGCGCGATCTCGGCTCACTGCAACTTCTGCCTCCCAGGTTGAAGTGATTCTCCTGCCTCAGCCTCCCAAGTAGCTGGGAGTACAGGCGCACACCACCATACCCAGCTAAATTTTGTATTTTTAGTAGAGACGGGGTTTTACCATGTTGGCCAGGATGGTCTCAATCTCCTGACCTCGTGATCCACCTGCCTTGGTCTCTCAAAGTGCTGGGATTACAGGCATAAGCCACTGCACCTGGCCCATGAAAACACTTTTTAAGTCTCTGCTTGTGTTGCATTTACTAAGTATCATTGGCCAAAGCAAGTCACATGGCCAAGTTTAGAGTCAGTGTGGGAGGAGACTAACCAAGGGAATGGATACAGGGAGATATGAACAAAACATGGATCCAATTTCCTACTACAGGCCCCTCTGACAGTTACAACTTATCTGTGTTGTCCCATCAAAGGGTGAGGAAGCTGGGATGTTTAACCTCCAGCTACCATTTCTTCTTGGTTGATGGTTGCTCCTGGGGAACATCAAATCTCTCATACTTCTGCCTGCTGTAAGAAGACCAAGCATGCTTCCACTGCCAGAGAACACCCTCAGGAGAGCGGTGCCTGAAAGACATTGGCATCTGTATGTACTCTCTACAGGTGACCTCCAGGGTGGACCAAGGGAAGGCAGGCAGTGCATCAATATCATGTGCTACACAGAGGACCTAAAGTTACATAAAATTGAGGTTCGTCAGAGGCTGGAAAGAAACAGTTTGTGAGTGAGGCTGTATGTCAGATACCCTCTACGTGTCTCATTACCTAGGTGTCATTCTAGACTTGATATAAATCAGTGTTTCAGTCTTTAGGGGGTACATCATAGTTTGAATCCCATTGTGGACTGTTAGCCCAGCCCTAGAATAGTTGGTGTTTGTGGCTAATCCCTCATAGGAGTGTCACACAATCTAGTTGTCTGTCTCATTCAGTCTGGAAAGCTGGTTCAATTGTATCAACAATGCATTGTCTAAACCACAGCCAGTAAGCAACAAGGCTCAAATGCTTTTTGCAATAGTTGTTAGGCACATAAACATAGTGTTTGATCTGCTTTCCCTCATGTATAAAATGAAGGGTTAAACGAATGTCTTTCTAGGATCTGTTCGCGCTGATTACAGACAAATGGGAGTGCTCCATGTAAACAAGTCCGGAAAGTTTTTGTGATAGATTTAATATATAGTGCATATGAGGCCATGACTGTCAGCAGAAGGAAAGTCTCCACAAAGCAGGCAATAATATGTTGAGGTAAATTTACAATAAGGCTTATAATTTCAAGAGGTTTAAAGGAAGAGGTTTATAAAGAAAACCACAGGATGTGCAATGAAATGGGCATGGTTTTTAGGAGGATTGCAAGTAGTTTTGTCTGTCTAGATGACAAGAGACTGGGAGATGAGGCCAAAGAAGTGATCTGGGGTCAGTTCATGACCAGTCACCCATACTATGCTGAGGAATTTGGATTTTGCAGGTAGGTGGAAGGAGGCATCGAAGGGTACTTGGGAAGTGTGGCAGGATGGCCACATACAGGACATCCTAGGATAACAAGTTGAGCTAATAGTGACTTGGAGGAGCCTTGATCTCTGCCTGGTTTCTTTGTCCTATGGAATCACTAATTCTGGCAACAAGTAGCACATCATTTAATAGATGATGCCACTAGGAAGTCAGGTTATATGTCTTTGATCCCATTGCCACTGGATGATGGCATCAGTGATACTAATGGCTTGATTAATTATTGTCCTTGTAGTCACACTGAACGGCTGGTAGAGCAGCCAGTTCTATCCATGAAGTTTAGTCCAGCTAAGAACAAAACAATTAAATGTACCTCCCCTGACATATAAATATATGAATGCAGAACAAATCCCGTAACTTAGAAGCCAAGAAGAAAAGAAAGAACAGTGGTGTATCACCATGATCCTAGCTCACCTAATAGGCACATTACTCCCTGATATTCCAAAGAAATAATGCTCATTTTTAATTTTTTCTTTCTGGGATGATATATGGAAATGTTGCCTGAGGCTAGAAAGAAAGTTTGTGAGTGAGGCTGTATGTCGGATAACCACTACCTGTCTCATTATCTGGGTGTCATTCTAGACTTGATATAAAACAGTTGTTCAGTTCTTAGGGGGTACATCATAGTTTGAATCCCACTATGGACTGTAAGCTCAGCCCTAGAATAATGGATAACCATGGACAACACAAGCTGCTTCATACTGTTTTCCTGCTTATGGGGAAGAGTGGATCCTGGAATTACAGAAGAGAATTGAGCATTATCCGTGGAGAACAAATGCTTAGGAATGGCATAGGAGTAGGCAGGGCTGGCTTACAGCCAAGTGTACTGAGTGCTAAGTCAGTGACTTACCCCTCTCTCCCCTAATTTCCCTTCCACACAGCCTCTTACAAATCAGCTAATTACAGAAGAACATTCATACATGAGTTCTTATTTTATTAACAAGTGTGTGTTGAGCCCTATGAAGATGAGGCACATTGAAAGGGGTTGATTCTACAGGCAGAAAGATAACAGGTTCAAGTTTATGCCCAAGGAAAAGCACACTTATAGTTCTATAGTTCTGTAGTCTAGTTTATAAGAATTCATACAATCTGAGGTCTCTATTTTGCTATTGCAAATGTCTACTTTATGTGTTGGGGTGTGGCAAACTGTTTTAGCAATTGGTCTCTCGTTCTAAATGCAAAGGACCTTCTCAGACCATGCTAACCTGGTGACACACCCTAATAAGTTGAGGCTGAATGAGATCTTTTGTCACATCTGGTTACTCAAAGACGTGATGTCCTCACTCCACAGGCCTTGTGCTGTTGAGAGAGGAGCTGAAGTCACACATAAATAATTTAGGCTCCTCCACTGCATGAAAAGCATCTGTTTAAGGAGCTGTCAAGCTGTCCACCTCTCTAGTGAAATCATATTTACTTTATTCATCTGAATAATGTGGCTTGTTTGCCTTCTGTGTGAAATTGTCTTGCACTGTTTCTCATTGGTGGGTTTTATGGGACAGCATATGATTTTCTGTGCATCCATATGCCACTCTACCTCTGGGAATGGAATGGCTTCTTGTTCAGTAGTTTTGATTATTATAGCCCTTTATAGTTTATGAGTCATTGGGTTTACTCAAAATGTCCAGCTCCTCATTCTCATTTTTTTCTCTATGGCCCAGCCATGCCCGTCCTGAAAAATTTTTTAAAAGGAATAATAAAAATAAATAAATAAAAGTCATGTACTCTATATTTCATTTCCAATGAGTTGCTTCTTGTTTGGGTAATTTTTTATTGTATTAGAGACAGGGTCTCACTCTGTCACCCAGGCTGGAGTACAGTGGTATGATCATAGTTCACAGCAGCCTCCAACTCCTGGGCTCTAGTGATCCTCTCACCTCAGCCTCCCAAGTAGCTAAGACTACAGGCACACACCACCATATCTGACTAGGTTTTTATTTTTTCTAAAGACAAGGCCTGGCAATGTTGCCCAGGCTGGTCTCGAACTCCTGGGCTCAAATGATCCTCCTGTCTCAGCCTCCCAAAGTGCTGGAATTACAGGCCACCATACCTGGCCTTGTTTGGATAATTATAGCAACAGGAGTCCACCAAAGTAAGTTGTGTTTTTTTAGTTATTTGGCATTCTCACACTTGGATGCTCAGAAACATGTGAGTAAATAGCACTGAATGTACCCACAATTATGTCTTGTGCTCAGTTTGTAAGTCACTATTAGGTAGGTGAGACCAGAGCAGTTACTGTGAAGTGGAGGTAGCTGCATTTAAGACTGTGAACAGTGCATCAAGAAGCACACACCACAACGTGTGTAATGCCCCTGCCATGATACATCACTTCAATCTAATGATGAGAAAGCAGATGATCCCAATTGAGAGACAGTCTGCAAAATAACTGGCCTGTACTCTTCAAAAGTATTAACGTCATAAAAGAAAGACAGATAGACTAAGAAACTCTTCCAAATTAAAAAAAGAAATGACAACCACATGCAACATGTGATCTTGGATTGAACTTTGGGCCAGATTTCTTATTTTTTTGCTATAAAGGATGCTATTAAGACAGTTGGCAACATATCAGTGATGTCTGTAAATTAGAAAATGATATCACATTCGAGTTAACTTTCTGATGTTGATACTTATACTGCCTTGTTCTTAGAAAACACACACACACCATCTACAACTTATTCTCAAATGATTCACCAAAGTAATACGTATATGTAGGAAAATAATTTTTTAAATGCAGTAAAATATTAACAATTGGGGACTCTGGGTGACATGGCTATATGAGTTATTTTCACTATTCTTGCAACTTTTCCATAAGTCTGAAATTATTTCGAAAGTAAAAAAATTACTGCTAAAAGAAAAAATGTGTACGTTGATGCAAAACTAACATTGAGGTCTCTCCCTCTATGAAATTGAGCTGGGTTAAACTTTGTCACCAACAATGGGTTTCTGTCCCAGCTCTGCCACTATAGAGCAGTATGACCATATCCACATAATTCAACTTTTTGAACCTCATTTTTCTCATCTATGTAATCCAGATGTCAACTAGAAATACCTGGACCCTTGAGATGTAGATAAGATCCACTCAAATCCCCATAATGTACCCTGTAGAAGTCTTAACCCTTCCCAATATTCCTTTAAATTCTAGGAGTGGAGCTAGATTTTCATTTTACTTCTGGATACAGTTTTCTACTTCTACCAAAACTTTCCAGTTAATAAATTATGTCTCCTTCCTACCCAAACAATCATTCTTCACAATGGTTACTCAAGTGTGAAATTCAGCCAACTCCCTTGATTTCCCTTCACCAAAAAACTCTTACCATTCACCCAAGGCATCTGTGACTAGAATGTATTTTCCTGAAGATGTCACAGGTGCCAGGAGGGGATTTATGTTGCAAACACAAAGAACTTTAAGTAAGCACTTGCTTTGAGGAGTCGTTTCATCCCCTCATCACTGGGCACGGGCAGTGGCCTCTTCCTGCCCGGCCTCACATTTCTTGCCAGATCCTCGCCACCTTCTTTTATCTGCCCCTTGGTTTCTTTAGTATCTCCTCCTCTCATGGGTGTGGGCAGATTCTTCCCAGGCAGAGCAGGTCAGATCTCCTTGCTCTCTAGGCACCCATGACCTCAGGTACCCACCAACCATCACAGAATTATCCCAAATAGAGACAGTTTCCTCCCGAAGAAGAGCTCAGATGATTACATTCTCACCCTCAGAGTCTCTGCAAAGTGAGACATAGTGCTAGATACTCGTGGAGGTCATCTCCAGTGGAAATATGCTGAGATTCTATGAAGTGCACCTGCTTTAAAAAAATGGAAATTACTTTTTCAAGCAGACAGATATCAAACACAAGTTCCTTTCCTCTAGCCTTGTTATCTATGTGGAATTTAATAGGGTACCAATAAGGTTTCACTAACAAATTACACTTTGTACTGACCTGGCCAAATGCAGCATTCTTGTGGGTTATTCTAGCTTTTTAAAGGGATATCTTGCTTGTGAAGATACTAGCATGTAATTTTCTAGCTTAGACATCTACTTTTCACCCCTTTTTCTCCTTTATTTAGAAATAACTCTGACCCCAAAGCTGATGTTTGGGAGTAGTTAACTTCTTCTCTTGTTTTCTATAGCTGCTCCAAAGAGCTTGGACCTGACTACAGACCAAAGTAACAGAGAATTATAGCCTCATCTGTAATTGATAGGATTTTTTTTTTTTGCTAGAATATCTGAGAGTATTTTTACCTTGTGTTCAATCTCATGAGTTTCTTTTCATTCCATATCTCTTATGATGTGCCTTCTGTCTTGTGCTTAGCGGAGTCCTAGACAGCTCAGAGCTAACAAGTGCAATGTGCATCACTCATTGGATCACAAATTGAGTTTGGCCAGCACAATGCTTTCAATCTGTTTGACTTGTGGAGGAGCACGTACCCTCCAGTTTACCACAATCCTCACCACTTTCTATTGTCTTTTACCTGATTCGCTTAGTTAGACAGCCTGCTTGACCCCCAATATATTAAATGTCTTACCAATGCCCAAAGAACTCCATAACCTTAGTCATCCACACTGAATAGCACAACTACTTAATAACTCTTTCTAGAATCTAGAACCTCCTGATCTTTTAAATTTACTCAGCAGGTATCTATGACATGATACTCTGCACCTAGGACATGAGCAAAACCGGTGTTGTCCCCATAGAGCTTGCAATCCAGGCATTCCGAGGACTGTGTTCTGAGAGATAATTCTTTCCAGCATAGCAAGATAATTTTGAAAGATGAATATTTAGGCAACATGTCAGTACCTCAATTTTCTTTTTCATTTAAGATTCTTCTGCTCCCTACTACTGTATTCGAAACCAGCCTAGTGGATGGCTCTTCCAATAAGCAAGAAGTATTTCCTTACTATAAAGTGTGTACAATCCACTTGGCTGTGGGTTGGAGCGGCTCTATTAGAATTGACTGGGGATATTCAGTTGGAGGTTGACAATGAGAACACGACAAGGCAGATGATCAGAGAAATTACAGTAATTACTCACAATCAGTCTTCGATAGTAAGTCACAAAATTAAAAAGGAGAATGTAAGTCACAAACGTAAAAAGGAGAATGTAAAAGTATGAACCAAGAGAGGTTCCATGTTCCTGGTTTAACAGTGGAATAGTAAATGCAGGATATCCCCCAGAAAATGCCTGAATGAATGGTGCCTCTACTCTGTGCTATGGAAGTTAGTTGGGTCCAACGCATTCCATGGGGATGTGGTCCAAAGTGGACCTGAAGAGTGTGGTCTGTCCCCTAGTGGTCCTAGGCTGTCGATCAGACTATGCCATCCTTGCCTGGGACAGCAGCTGTTGTTTCACTGATGATAAATAATTCTGCTTGAAAAAAAAAAAAAGTGGTTTCTCTTTAGTGATGGAAATAGATACTTAATTTGTGTTTTAGATCAGACATAGTCACTCTTATGTTGTTGATAATTAAGAAATAAAATCACTCTGGAAGTTGTTCTTCTCTCTCCCTTTGCTCTGAAGTTGAAACTCAGGCCTGTCTATTAGGTACCTTTAGAATTATCACTGAGATCATTTTACCTTGCACACAATCCAGGGAAATCAGTAATCATCTCTGGGCAGATATCAGTAATGTGCAAAACCCATTTCCTGCTTGACTTGGAAGGAGAAAGAAACGTTAGGAAGAGTGAAAAATGAATGGGGAAAAAGAACACATCAGTTCTTCTCCACATGGTCTCTCATCCTCCAGCAGCCTACCCCAGACCTAAATTCAAATGAGCTTCCCTTTCTCTCCCATCCCTACTCCTGGGCATCATGTTCTGCCTATAAGAGATTGCATGCAATTGAAGGAAATAAAGAACGGTCTCTGAGAAAGTCAATAAAATGCAGAGCTTATCCCTGTTGGTAAAATTCAGGTCCCCAAATGAAATGGACAAGCAATTATCAACTGAGCCAGTTTTCAATCCTTGGTGATTGTTTTGTCTGCCAGTTTTTGTTTCTTAAACCTCTTGATAGCAGTCCCTCTTACAAATAAAATTATAAAAATCCTATATAGCAAATGATGTCCAGTGTTCTACCAAACTAGATCCCGACTAAGCCTGACTGAGGACCATGAAAACCAGCACAGTGGACAAACACAAAGAAAGCAGCCAAAGGAAAAGTGAAGAGTCTGGCCCGGGAAGCCTTAACTGTTCTGAGGGTTCTGAATCCATTTGAGAATCTTTAATAAGCAGTAGACTCTCCTGAGAACAAGCGAATGCACAGATGCACCAAATTTGGAATGGAGGCCATGCCAAGGTCACAGACCCTCTGGAGCATCTACAGATTCCCTAAGGGAAGAGAACTCTAGTGTTTAAAAGAAGCAGGAAATAGGCTCCATGAGAATTTAACACTTCTTTTTATCTGTTCACAATTGGTTGCCAGTTCCCTGGAGTTCCCTACTGCTGGGAAAATGGAGTGTGTGGGTTCAGAGAGGTGCTATAGCTTGGAGCCATAGTTTTCAGTGGGAAATGGAAGTAAGAGGAAAAGAAAGAAGACAATGAGAAGTGTTGCTGAGATCCATACATTTTTGTGGCATAATGAGAATTTCTAAAAACTCTGCAAGTCTGACTTAGCAGCATTATTATACTGTCACCCAGCCTGAATCTTCAAGCTGACAATTTGCTGCGAGTTCTTCGTTCACTTCTTTTTCTCCTTCCTTCTGGAACCATGCATATTTTGCCTTAAGGGAACAAAGTGATGATATAAAAAAGGGTGTGTGTGTGTGTGTGTGTGTGTGTGTGTGTGTGTGTGTTTCAATGAAGAAAACATTTCAAAACATACTAAATGCCCGCAGTATGAGAGGCTTCTTACTAGGATACTCAGGTGAATGTTTGGGAATCTACCACTGTGTTCAATATGTCTTTGCTATTTGCAAGATTTGCAGTCTACTTAAGAATCTCAGGAATGCATCGATCAGCCTTACATCCTTGAGGTCTGTGTGGGCAGCAAGTACCTTATACTACTGTAAGTCACATAGCATCTGTCTTTCTCTCCCTGCGGTGGAGCTTATGCTTGCACAAAGCTCTTAAGCAGCTGCTTCTCAGATGCTCAGAAGACAGTGGATCTTGGGTCTGCACTCCAAAAGCAAGAGACAAAAAAGGCCCAGAAAAATAACCAATGCCTACAGGTTAGTCTTTTGTTAGGTTCATGATCAGTCAATTTACCTGTTTATTGCATAAGAGTAAGCTCGTCAGAGGTTCAAATTTTAGCTTTATGAGACCAATTAGCTCCATTTTCTTTCATAGCCAAGAGAGAATCCCAAAGAATCCAGACTCATGGGTCCCAAGATCACAGCAGTGGGGATGTCACCCATCAGCCTGGCTGTCCTTGAGTCCCACTCATCTCCATCAGGAATTCCAGCCCAAAATCTCATGGATTCCTAGTCATGGTTACAAAGGGGATGGGACATAGAGTAGGACCACCACACAAGCAGTGTGGTAGGAAGGATGCTGGATTTACACTCAGGAGAGCTGGGATTTCTGCAGAGAGCTCCCATTCATCTGGTCAGGCCCTGGCACCCCCTGAGCCACAGTGTCTTCTCTAAAAAAATGAGGCAGCTAGACCAAGCCAGGTATGCAACTCAGTAGCCTAAGGTAACACAACCGTGGAAAGGGAGCTTAGTGTGTGACCATAGGAAATGGAGGGGTAGGTGGGTTCTGATTTGAAACTAGGAAATACATGACCCTTCTGAGGTCATTCAAATTTCAATTTTAAAATATTTTTACATTTTTAACTTGCATCTTGGAAATAATTTAGACTTTAAAAATGTTGCATAAATAGCACACAGTTACACCTATGTTCATGGCAGCATTATTCGCAATAGCCAAAAGGTGGAAGCAAATCAAGTGTCCATCAACAGACGAATGGATACACAAAATGTGGTATACAGGGTGGAATATTTAACCTTAAAAAGGAAGGAAATTCTGACACATGCCACAACATGATGAACCTTGAAGACATTGTGCTTAAGTAAAGTAAGCCAGGCACGAACAGTCAAATACTGTATGATTCCACTTATATAACCTAATTCGAGAAATCAAATTCATAAAGACAAAGTGTAGAAAGGTGGATTCCAGGGCTGGGGAGTGGGGACTGGAGAGTTACTGTGCAGTAGGTACAGAGTTTCAGTTTGAGATGATTAAAAAGTTCTGGTAATGGATAATAGTGATAGTTGCACAATGTGAGTGTACTTAATGTCACTGAACTATTCACTTAAAATCATTAAAATTGAAAAGTTGATGTTATATATATTTATCACAATAAAAACATTACTTTTAAAAAAAAAAGCAGAGTTTCCATATACCCTTCTTTATTCAGCTTCCCCAAAATTAACGTCTTAGGTAAACATAGCAAAATTACCAAAGGCGGGAAATAAACATTGATATAATACTATTAGCTACAGGCCTTATTCAAAATGTTCCAGTTGTCCCACTAGTGTCCTTTTTTCTGATCCAGGATTCAATCCAAAATATGATTATATTTAATAGTTATGTCTCCTTAGTTTCCTCTAATTTGGAAAAGTTCTGCAGCTCTTCTTTGTCGTTTATGAACATGATGACTTTAAAGAGTACTGGTCAGTTATGAGTTTGTCTGATGGTTCTACCTGAATAAATACACGTTATGTATTTTTGGTGAGAAAATCACATGAACAATGTGCCCTTCTTAGTGCATCATAGCATGACTCATCACTGGTGAAGTTAACTTAGATCGCTTGGGTAAAGTGGTCTCTGCCAGGTTTCTCCACTATAAAGATACATTTCCCATTGTTTATTATTGTATCTCACCTATTAATTTTAGCACCTATTGGAGATGTTTGCCGCCCACAATTACTATTACTATGACCTTTTCTGAATGATGATATTCAATGTCCATCATTTCTTCTACATTTATTAATGGCAATTCCACTGTAAGGAAGAGTTTTCCCTGCACCTCAGTTTACATTTAATTTCTTATTTAAAAAAACACTAAAACAAGCCAGAATCATGGTAAGATACGTTCCTCTGATACCCACTGGCACTTAACAACTCCAAATTTTCTTTCTAGTGTTAAAAATTCTAAGTTCTAGGCCAGATGCAATGGCTCACACCTGTGATCCCAGCACTTTAGGAGGTCAAAGCAGGCAGATCACTTGGGGTCAGGAGTTCAAGCTCAGCCTGGCCAAAACAGCAAAACCTGATCTCTACTAAAAATACAAAAATTAGTCAGGTGTGGAAGTAGGTGCCTGTAATCCCAGCTACTCGGGCAGCTGAGGCAGGAGAATTGCTTGAATCCAAGAGGCGAAGGTTGCAGTGAGCCAAGATCGCACCACTGCACTCCAGCCTGGGCAAAAGAGTGAGACTCCAAAAAATTAAAAGTAAAAAAAAAATTATCAGATCCATAATGCTTCCTGCAATAAGAAACAAAAGGTCAAATTCATACTACCTGATAATGTTCAAAGTAGAAAGTTTTTGGAAAGCAAAATACAGCACACATACATTTTCTTCCTCTCCCCTCACTTTTTTTATTTTATTAAATCTTAATATTATCCAGAGTATATCAGCAGGGTTAAGTGGAGAAAACATTTAAGAACCATTGAGCCTGGAATTATCACACGAAATATTTATGTTAAATTTGCCATGGGGAATATGGCTTTTAGTGAACAGGAACTAAATCACAAAAGCTACAATGTTCTAAAAAATTTTTATTCACAGAAAAGACCCCTGGTTAAGTTGGCTATGCCTTGAAGATCATCCAGTATCTGCTGATCTGAGTCCAGGCCTGTCCCCCTGTGCCAGGGATGTCCCTTGAGAGCCTTTATCTGAGCTGCTCCAAGACGGTGTCATCAGTTGACAGACAGAACCAATATTATTGTACAGTTTTATGTTAACACAGCCGTGAAAGCTGAAGAAATAAAACTTTTTTCTCAGCTAGCTACTTGTTTCTGTAGTCCATTGCTGAGTAACAAACCAACCCAAAATTTGGTGGTATAAAACAGCAATTTTATTACACTCATGAATGTGGGAATTTGTAATCCAGGCAGGGCACAGTGGAAATGGCTTGTCTGTGGTCCACGATGTGTGGAGGCTCAGTTGGGAAGACTCAACAGCTAGAGGATGACTGGTATGGCTGGAGTTGGAATCATGTGAAAGCTTCTTAATATGTGTATTTAACACCATAAATGGGATGACTTGAAAGCTGCGCTCTTCCAGGATTGTCAGGCAAAGCACTACACACGCTTCTCAATGTTGCCTGGGCTTCCTCATAACATGGCAGCCTGAGAGGAGTTGGACTTCTTAAATTGTAGGTCAGGACTTTAAGAGCAAGTGTGTTCCAGGGAACAAGGCACAAGTCTAATGGCCCCTTATGACTTAGATTCAGAAGTCACATGGCGTCACTTCCACCATACTCGTAATTAAAGTGATCATGTTCCCCAGATGCAAGGGCTGGAATCATGGACCTCATTTCTTGATATGGGGAGTGTTAAAAAAAAAAAAGCTGTGGCTTTAAACAGCCACACTCTTTAAAATTAAAACACTAGAAAAATATAATTTTTAACAGAAGTGGAAAAGAGTCTCTTAAGCTGACTGCCCTCCCCTTTCTCCAAAAAGTCTAAGAAATATTCCCCAAGTATCCCTCTGATTGAAATAACCTCTCCTTTGGGTTTCCATAGCAGCTTGTGAATAACTCTGCTACAGCACATTCTATTCTAACAATAAAAAGAGTAACTTATGCTTCAGTGCAAGATATTATTCCAAGCACTTTTCATGCATTATCTCACTTAATTCCCATAACAAAAACATTTTATAAGTAAAAAACCTGAGGCCCACAAGGGTTAACTAACTTGCCAAAGGTCATAGCGCTGTTAGGAGGAAGAGCGAGAATTTAAACCAAGGCAATCTGGCTTCAGAACTCATGTTCTTAAACCACTCCACCACAGAGTACTGTTAATAGATTGCTGTGTGCAAATCTTCCTTCCCTGTGAATTGTGAGCTATTTGTAGGCTGAGACCATATCATCATTACCTTTGTCTCTCCAGCACCAAACACAGTGCCTGGCTTATGACAAGGAACACAAAAATACACAATAGAAAAATGCACGCAAGAGAAGAAACTAAAATGTCAATAAACATATGAAAAGATACTCAAACTTTCAAAACAATTAAAAATATTCGAATAAGATGACACATTTTGCCTATAAATTGGCTGCAGTTAAAATATCATTAATAAATGTCAATCCAGTGTTACTTAGAGAATGGGAAAAAGGATATTTTTATTCTTATTTACTTTTCGGTGAATCTTGGAATATACAACCTTATAGGGAAACTTTTCTGAAGTAGCTATCAAAATGATAAGTGTTCATAATCTATGACTTAGAGATTGAATTCCTAGGATATATCCTACAGGAAAACTCTCATCTATACAAACAGTGATAATCACAAAGCTGTTCATCGTAGCATTTTTAATAGCAAATTGATTAAGATATAGTTCACATGCCATAAAATTTATCCTCTAAAAATTTGCAATTCAGTGATCTTTAGTATAGTTGCAAAGTTGTGCAATCATTACCAGTATCTAATTTTAGAATATTTTTACCACCCTTAAAATAAATCCTGGACCATTAACAATCACTCTTCATTTCTGTCCCCTCTCAGCCCCAGGCAACCACTAATCTAATTTCCAGCTCTATAGATTTGTCTATTCTGGACATTTCATATAAAGAAGTGATACAATATATGACCTTGCTGTCAGGCTTCTTTAACTTAGCATTAAGTTTTCAAGGTTCATCCGTGTTTTTACCATGTGTCTTTGCTTAATTCCTTTCCATTTAGAAATAATATTCCATTGTACATATATATCATTTTGTTTACTGTTTTATCAATTGATAGAAATGTGGGTTGTTTCTAGTTTTTGACTATCATGAATAATGTTGCTATGAACATTTGTATACAAGAATTTGTGTAAATGTATGTTTTCATTTCTCTTATATGCACCCGTACATGGAATTGCTGGGTCATATGACAAGTCTATATGTTTAACATTTTAAGTAACTGCCAAAGAGCTTTCCAAATAGGCTGTACCATTTTACTATCCCACCAACAGTGTATGAGGGTTCAAATTCCTCCCTATCCAGGTCAACACTTGCTGGTTTGGGTGCAGTTGGGCAGGGGTTGATTTTACCCATTCTAGTGTGTGTAAAGTGATATCTCATGGTTTTAACTTGCATTCTCTGATGTCTAATAATGTTGAACATCTTTCTGTATGTTTATAGGCCATTTTTACTTCTTCTTTGAAGAAATGATTCCCCGAATTTGCACATTTTTAATTGGATTTCTTGAATTTATTGTTGAATTGTAAACATTTTTAAAACATTCCTGTGTGAGATCCTTATCAGAGATATGATTTTCAAAATTTTTCTCCAATCTGTGGGTTGTCTTTTCGTTTCCTTCATTATTTCTTTTGAAGTACAAATATTCTTAATTTTAATGAAGTACAATTTATGTTCTTATACTTTTGGCGTTGTATCTAAGAAAACATTGCCTAACCTAAAGCCATGAAGATTTATTTATATGTTCTATTCTAAGAGTTGTACAATATTAGCTCTTACATTTGGGACTACTAATCATTTTGAGTTAAATTTTGCATGTGGTATGAAATAGGAATCCAAATTCATTTTTTTCATGTGAATATCTAATTGTCCAAGCACAAAACTGTGCTTGAACAGACTATTCATTCTCATTGAATTGTTCTAGCATCCATGTTGAAAATCAATTGACCATAAGTTGATTATCATAAATTATTTCTGGATTCAGTTTTATTCCATTAAACTACTATATGTCTCTCCTATGCCAGTACCATACTACTTTGATTACTTTAGCTTTGAAGAAGTGTTGAAATTGAAAAATGTGAGTCTTCCAACTTTGTTCTTCTTTATTAAGATTATTTTGGCTATTCTTGGTCTCTTGAGTTTACTTTTGAACTTTAGGATAAGCAAAAATGACAGCTGAGATTTTGAAAGTAATTGTATAGAATTTACAGATAAGTTAGGGAGCATTGCCATTTTAAAAAATCCGTGAACATGCGATGCTTTTCCATTTATTTAGATCTTTAATTTCTTTCAGTGATGTTTTGTACTTTTCAGTGTATACATCTTGCACTTCTTTTGTTAAATTTATTCCCCAGTATTTTACTTATTTAATATTATTTTAAATTGACTTGTATTCTTAACTTTATGCTTGGATTGTTCATTGCTTGTGTATAGAAATATAATTGATTTTGCATGTTAATCTTATATTCTGCAACTTTGCTGACTCTTGTCAATTCTAATAATTTTTCTGGATTCATTATAAATTTCTATGTACAAGATATGTCTTCTGCAAATAGAGATAGTTTTTCTTCTTTCTTTCCAATCTTGATGCCTTTATTTCTTTATCTTGCCTGATGGCATTAGCTAAAATCTCCAGTACACTCTTGAATAGAAGTGGCAAGAGCAGATAACTTTGTCTTGTTCTGGTCTTAAGAAAAGCATTCAGCCTTTCACCATTAAGTATGGTGTTAGCTGTGAGTTTTTCATAGATAGATTTATCAGATTGAGAAAGTTCCCTTTCATTCCTAATTTTTTTTTTTTTTTTTTTTTTTTTTTTTTTTTTTTGAGACGGAGTTTCGCTCTGTCGTCCAGGCTGGAGTGCAATGGCGCAATCTCGGCTCACTGCAAGCTCCGCCTCCCGGGTTCATGCCATTCTCCTGCCTCAGCCTCCTGAGTAGCCGGGACTACAGGAGCCTGCCACCACGCCCAGCTAATTTTTTGCATTTTTAGTAGAGACGAGGTTTCACTATGTTAGCCAGGAAGGTCTTGATCTCCTGACCTTGATATCTGCCCGCCTCAGCCTCCCAAAGTGCTGGGATTACAGGCGTGAGCCACCGCACCCAGCCTTCATTCCTAATTTTTTAAAGCATATTTATTATAAAAGAATGTTGTATTTTGTCACATGTTTTTCTGCATTGGGATGTTCATGTGGTTTTTGTTATTTATTCTATTGATATATTTATTATAGTAATTGATTTTCAGATGTTAAAACAACTTTGCATTCCTGGAGTAAATCCTACTTGGTTATGATGAAAATCCTTTTTATATGTGACTGGATTCAGTTTGCTACTATTTTGATGAGCATTTTTTTGCCATATTTGTAAGGGATCACAGTCTGTAGTTTTCTTTTCCTGTGGTATCTCTGTCTTTTCTTCATGTCAGGGTGACACAGGCCTCAATGAGTTAGTTGGGAAGTGATTCTTCCTCTTCCATTTTTTGGAAGAGTTTCTGAAGGACTGGAATTATTTATTTAAACATTAGTAGAACTAATCAGGATTAGTAGAATTCATCAGTATTTATTTTGCAGAAAGTTTTAAAATTACTAATTCAATCTCTTTACTGCTATTGAGGCTCTCTGATAAATTTTTAAATTCTGTTATTGTACTTTTTGAGCTCCAGAATTTCTGTTTGGTTCTTTCTTCTTCTTATTTTTATCTCTTTATTGATATTCTTTATTTGATGATTCACCATTCTAACACTTTCCTTTAGTTCTTTAGATATGGTTTCTTTGAACATATGTCTGGGTATAGTTATATCTATATATAATATCATGTGAATATTTATAGTTATATAGTTTAGTCTTTGTCTAGTAAGTCCAACATCTGGGCTTCCTCAGAGAGTTTTTATTATTTTTTCCTCTATGTGTGGAGCATATGTTCTTATTTCTTTTTGTGTCTCACAATTTTTCTTGAAAATTTGACATTTTAAATACTGTAATATGACAGTTTGGAAACCAGAGTTACCTCTCCCCAGGTTGTTTTTTGTTGTTTCTAGGTTTTGTTGTTTTTACTATTGCTATTTGTTTTCCTGCACCCCCACCCCTGTTTTTTTTTCTTTTTTTTTTAATTATACTTAAAGTTCTGGGATACATGTGCAGAACATGGAGGTTTCTTACATAGGTATATACGTGCCATGGTGGTTTGCTGCACCCATCAACCCATCATCTACATTAGGTATTTCTCCTAATGTTATTCCTCCCCTAGCTCTGCAACCCCACAGGCCCCATTGTGTGATGTTCCCCTTTCTGTTTCCATGTGTTCTCATTGTTCAACTCCCACTTATGAGTAAAAACATGCAGTGCTTGGCTTTTTGTTCCTCTGTTAGTTGACTGAGAATGATGGTTTCCTGCTTCATCCATGTCCCTGCAAAGGACATG
Organism: Pan troglodytes; assembly: GCF_028858775.2. Classification (NCBI taxonomy): domain Eukaryota; kingdom Metazoa; phylum Chordata; class Mammalia; order Primates; family Hominidae; genus Pan; species Pan troglodytes. Next base: position 23,773,590 of record NC_072419.2, read on the forward strand.
AACTCATCATTTTTTATGGCTGCATAGCATTCCATGGTGTATATATGCCACATTTTCTTTATGCAGTCTATCATTGATGGGCATTTGAGTTGATTCCAAGTCTTTGCTACTGTGGAACTTAAATAAATTTACAAGAAAAAAAACCCATCAAGGAGTGGGCAAAGGATATGAACAGACACTTCTCAAAGGAAGATACTTACGCGGCCAACAAACATATGAAAAAAAATACACCACCACTGGTCATTAGAGAAGTGAAAATCAAAACCACAATGAGATACCATCTCACACCAGTGAGAACGGCGATCATTAAACAGCCAGGAAACAACAGATGCTGGAGAGGATGTGGAGAAATAGGAATGCTTTTACACTGTTGGTGGTTAGTGTAAATTAGTTCAACCATTGTGGAAGATGGTGTGGCAATTCCTCAAGGATCTAGAACCAGAAATACCATTTGACCCAGCAATCCCATTACTGGGTATATACCCAAAGGATTATAAATCATTCTACTCTAAAGACACATGCACACATATGTTTATTGCTATTTGTTTATTTAATGTCTTTCTGGACTAATTCTATAAAGTCTGTAATTTCTATAATGTGCCATTGAATCTGCTTGGTTAACTTAATAGTTAGCCAATGACAGGGCAGAGGTTTTCTTAAAGACCTTGAATCAATAAGGCTTTGTTTTTGTTTTTACCCTTTGCTGAGGGGCTCTGTTGTGTATATCGGGACATATCCTCAATTCTCAAGCAGGCAGTTTGAAACTCTGCTATGGCCTTCACCTCCTGTTTTTAAAGAGACATCAAGTCAACTAAAGGTGAGCACTTAGGGCCTTCTTAGATATTTCCTGGTTGTGTGTACAGCTCTGCCCATGTGTATGGCCTTCTAAGTGTCCAGGAATATATTAGAGCTTTGTAAAGCCTTCAATGGACATCTTATTCCCTAGATTCTTTTACAAAGGTTTTTGTCCAGCCTTTTATTTGCCCCAGTTCATATTGCTACTTCAGGAAATTGCAACCTTAAAAATTTGCCACTGATTATTTTTGACAAATTCCCTGGGGAGTAGGGCTTTTCCAACTGAGCAAACCCTGGGACAGATCAAATAACAACAAATCCTATAAATGGAACTTTTCCAGATAGCTTCCAGGCAATTATTTAGGGATGGAGCTTTTTAAATAACTCTAAACCCAGTCTGCACCCTCTACTATGTATTTGGCTACTGGTTTTCACAGCTGCTGTGATTGTGAGGTTGTTCGTGTTCAAAGATGCTGCAGAGCTATGAAGAAGAGCATGGTCATAGGGCAATCTAAAACAGCACAGAGTTTGCCATTATCACTGAGATTCAACTTTTTTATTGAATAAACACCCTTCGGGTTGCTGCAAACCTCTTGTTAATTTCCTGTGTTCTGAATAAGTTGATTTGGCAATTTTTTTCAGAGTTCTATTTGCTTTTCTATAGCAGTAGATTTTTGAAGGTTCTTATTCTATCATACCTGAAGTTTCCCCACCCCAACACACAGCATTATCTTTGAATGTAAAAAAAAATGGAAGCATCTTAATATGCATCAATAATGGAAAGGCTAAATAAGTCATGGTATAGCCCATGTAATGGAATAATATGCAGCCATTCAAAAGAAGGAAGTAGTCTAGGTGATGAAGTAATATGTACCATAAACCCCATGACACGTGTTTACCTATGTAACAAACCTTCACATGTACCCCCAAACCCAAAATAAAAATTTGAAAAAAGGAGGTAGTAAGTGAAAGTCTGTGATAGCATCTGAGTGACAAGGGAAGAACCACTTTGCATAATATGTAGTGTGTGTGTGTGTGTGTGTGTGTGTGTGTGTGTGTGTGTGTGTTTAAGCAAGGAAGATCTAAAACTCACTCATTTGACTATTAAGGAAATAATCATTTGCTCTTACAAGTAGGTAGGCCTAGAGGAAAAAAAACAAAAAGGTAACCTAACTCCAATACTGCCAAAAAAGAAAACATGAAGAATTTTTACTTTGTTATCTGTGTTTTTCGGTTTTCTAAATTTACTCTACACTTTCTTTATATTAAAAATAAAATAATAATAATAAATATTCTTTAAGAAATATTTGAGCCACACTGAGGTTCTATGTGATCTAAAAATCTCATATTGGCCCCAACTATGTTAGAAAACTTTTCTATCAAATCAACCACATCTGCTTCCCTTTTCTTCCAAACACCGGATGGCAACACACACACCAAAACTTTCAATAGCAAATACTTTGAGTAGTGGAATGCTTTTTGATTTAGGGACTCTTTTGAGAATCTGATGAAATCATGTGTCCTATTGCCAAAAAAAAGTACATATTTACATTATTTGTCTATAATTTGTAAGCATTCAATTGAATTAATTAATCAGGTTAAGAACTGCAAACAGCATGTCTTCATCAATGTGAAGACATGTGGAGAAAAGGGAGAGATCTGGGAACTTCAAGCCCCTATATTTATACAGAAGAGAAAAAGATGCCCAGAGAGGAAACCACTTGCCCACAATCATACTGATGGTAACAGACCTGAGCCACATCCAGGCCTCCAAACTCCCAGGTCAAGGCTCTTCCCACCAAGTTACCTTGAATCATAGAACAAATGACTGGCCTGTTTAGGTTCTCCAAGACTCTTAGAGGCCCTGTGCCAAAGACAACCTCTCATTACTGTGACTTCTCTGACTGGTTCTGACCTGATTTCAAGGATCCTTGAGATAGGAAGGTAGAGGGAAACCAGACCTGCCATCCAACTGGTATTTACTAAATTTAGATGTTCACACTGTGCTCAGCCTGATAAAAGGCACCAAGGGGTCACAGAAAAAGCCCAAGACACAGACAGACAGTTGAAGATCTGTCACAGACAGCTATGAAGACATGACTACAAAACATCGCAGCATAATTCTGGAGCAACCAGGTGGTACCTGGGGTATGCACACTAGACCAAGGAAGGCAAGGAGAATCTGATGCGGGTGTGAATGTAAAGGCAAGGCTCCATGGAAAAGGAAAGGGAATCAAAGGATGTTCAGAAAGTTAAAAAATGGGGGAAAGAATAGAAGGTATTTGGGGAGCAGGAGGAGAGTGGACACCACATGAACAAAGGCAAGGAGAAGAGAAGGAGGACATTGATAGGGAAATAGAGGACCAGGTCTGACAGGAGGTTTGCCAGTGGTTTCCTTGCATACTTCCCTACCCCATGGAGCCCCTGCAAGCAGCCCCAGCTTTGGTGTCCCTGTCCCTGGGCCAACCCCAGAAGCTAACTATGCCTATGTCTACTTGACTCTCCACAGCTTCCCTTTGCTGAAGGTCTGTACCACTTTTATCACAATGGCCTTGCAAAGGCCAAGAGAAGACGCAGCCTACACCACAAGCAGCAGCTGGAGAGAGACCCCAGGGTGAGTTTTCCCCAGAAACCTGCCTCCCAAGCTCTGCTGCCATGGCTGAGCCCACCGAGGGGGTGTGGAGGGGCTGACAGAGAATTTTGAAGTAAAGGCACTTAATGTACGATGATAGGGCAAATGAATGCTTTGCAGAGTCATATCAGGGACTCTCTGCTCCTCTGTCTCTGCATAATAAATAATCACAGGCCCCTTTGTATGGCTGGAGGAAGAGGAAATTGGGATACCACCCTTTTACTGGCTATCTTCTCCTGAGTTATTATTGGGTGAGGACTTCGGGTTGCCTGGGAACATGTTTTGGCCTGTGATGGATGGGAAGACAACAAGCAGTTTAATGAGTCATTTTACGGAAGGTTTCTACTGGTGAATCCACATGCTCAGAGGAGGTTGCCATGCCCCACGTTGTGAACGGAAAGAATGAGAGAGCCAGTCAGTGAGCAGCTCACGGCAGGCAGTGGACTTCTCAGTATCCATGCATGACTGTGGCCATGAGACTATCTCAGCCTTTCTTTTTATCCTATATTTTCTAGCACTGATCTAATTTGCCTTCATGTCTCAGCTGTCTACTTGATGTTCATCACCCCCATTTTTTTAATCTTCAGTCTTTACCTTGCTCTTGGACTCCAGGTCCCATTTTCTACTCCCTGTGATGGCTCAAATTCAACTTTCCCCCAATCAAACACATCATCTTAGCAACAAAGTGGCTTCTCTCCCAGTGTTCCCACTTCTTGCCTTTCAGAATAGGACCTTTAGTAATCATATTTTCCACCATCCCCCATACCTACACACTCATCCAATTGGGTAGATTCTGATTTCTGTTACAAGAATCACTAGGAAGGAAAGTATGTAATAACTCAGACAAGTTGTTCTCTGTACATTGAAGGCAGCGTAACCTCTTTCTCAGGACTCTCAGGGACCAGCTGATGAAAAGCATGTCAGATGTTTGAGTTAAGGACTTTCACAGGAGATTTCTTTTGAGCTGATAGAATCTGAAAACTCATTCTTGTGGGGCTTTTCATGTGAACATTTCCCTGGGTTTAATTTGGGCTTCAATTAGGAATTCAGATAAAACAGTCTCTCAGCAGATCGCCAAATGACAGGCCACAGGCAATTTTTTCTTTAACTTCTCAAGAGTTCCCACCTTCCCTAAAGAGGAATTTCTGCTCTAGGAAGCCACTTTAACTTTACTTTTGCAGTAACAATTAAGCTGCCTGTGCTGCCAGCCAAGGCCAAGTATTCTTAAAGGATCTGTCATAGAAGCCGGCACCAAGACCTAAGGGAGAAGCTCTCTACTCTATGTGATAACAACCTTGGCCTTGGCTATACCAATTCATTGCCTGGGGATACCCTTGGGCAGCCATATGGACAGGGATCTTGCCCTGAACCCAAGGTGGGCACCAGTAGACAAAGATCACCCTGGTGCACCGTGACATTGGTCTTCCCTACACTTCAACCCTATGCCATAACCTTGCCATTTATGGCCAGTTGTTTTCCTTTTAGTTATGTATTTTCTTAAAAGTCCCATTGGCTACTCTTCTTCCACGATTAAAGGCGTTGCTCCAAGATTATTCAGAAACATATAAACTGGGGGCAGAATGAAAGAGACATTTAAAAGGCTTGGGCTGGGAAAGAGAACTGAGGCACAGTAGAACTCAAAAGTCCCTGTTTGGTCAGAGAGACTATTTAGCACCACTGGCCTGAGCTTTTCCCATTCTAACACATATGATCTCTGAAATGCTGATTCTTGAAGTGTACAGTGACACTTTTAAAATATAAAATGGGACTAATTGGGTAATAAAAAGAAGAGATCAGTCGCTGGTGATTCTAATCATTTGTCTTTCTCTTCAAAATATTATCTGTTATCACCAAAAGGGGTGCCTATTTCCCCTTCATTATCTATTACAAGGATCCAGGTAGCCAATTGCCTCTATCTGGTAGTTGTAACCATCTGCCTTGCCCATGAAGACCAACAGAAAATAGCAGAAAAACTAAAGAAGACCAAGTATCCTATATCTTTTCCCTATCTTGTCATCAAGGTTAAATGCTGGGGATGTTGTCAATAATAAACTCATTCTAGGAAAATAAATAAAGCACAAAAATCTCATAATTTTTTTCAAAACGAAAAAAAAAAAACTGCTAATGATGACTGCCTTTTTCCAAAATATTAGATTAAGGTCTGAGTCTTTCCTGCATGATGTTCTCGTGGTTGTCTAATTTTGGCATCTGCTGATAGAAAAATAGAGTGGCAACTATTCTGAACCAAAAATCATTGACTATGAACAGTGCAAAGATAGTAAACTAAAGATTCTGCCTTGTGGGTTTATAGCTGTTAAACAAAAGGGTAAATAAGTCTAGTGTAGGAATACCCCAATTTGGGGGTTCTCAAACACATTCAAACAGGTTGCAAAAAGAAAAGTAAATGAAAGAAAAAGGGAGAGACCAAGTAGCCAGAAGGAGGTCCAGGCTTTTATGTCTTACATAGATGTGGCAAGTTATGCTTTATAAACACAGAATTTAAGAGTAAGTTGTTTTATCATTCCCTGAAATGTACTGTCTCCTAGAACTGCTTACGTTAACTACGGTTGCAGCCCCAGCCCCCAGCTTCCTTCTCCTTCCTGTCCCTGCACCACTTCCCAGTCTGTCTCACTCACTGTCTACAGGCTTGTGGTAAGGAACACAAAACCCAGGGAGGGTGGTCTGAGCTGCTATTCGCTTTCAGGGCTTCATCTACTGAGGTAGCTTTTTGACCAAAGAAACCTCCAAGCTCTGCTAGCAACCCAAGAAATAAAAAAGAAAAAGGTAGAAACCCAAGGTACTTTTTGGCTTTTTTTGACTTCAGGCCAGAAATTTCAATGATGTTTGCCTCTCATGTAACAACTAATTTTTATGCTAAAAGGAAAACAGAAAAAAAAAGGACTAGAAAGAGCTAAAGTGCTACTTTCCATGTGCTCATCTTTGTTCATCAATATGCAGACAATAGCTAAGAAAACAGATTCTGATGTAGACTGTGTTAAAGATGTTCGCTTCTCTTTCCAATTCTTCCTGCTAAAAGATTAGCTGACTGCCAAGTATCATCATTTAGATGCTAAAAAGCAAAAGTTGTGTCTTGTTTATTTCAGTAATATCTTTGCACAGTGAGATGTTCAGGAAATGACTGAGCATGTCAAATGAATGAATGATTACTATTTTTTCTTCAGGGTTTTAATCCATGGAATAGTATTGCCCTTCTCATTTTATATTTTCCTCCGTATCCCAAAATTTGTCTCCATTAGGAAATAGAAGTACTATATAGTCTTCTCCCTAGCACCTCTTTTACATACATTCTTAATTGTGGGTAACAGAAACCAATGACTGTTTCATTACTTCCAAGTTTTATCACAAAGAATCCCATGAAGAACCAGTTCTTAATTTCCAAAACCCAATCTGCCTTCTTCCTAATCATATTCACAGTCGTGGTACAGGCACCAAAGCAGGACAATGTGTCTGGAAGGTTTTGATAATGAAAATAATTTGAAGAGGTAATAAATCAATTCAACACTGAAATGAAATAATGAAACTAAAAATACCTTCTCAACATCAGGGTCAAAAACAAATATTTTATGCCCAAAAGCTCTGTAAGATTTGTTCAACATTAGCTAGAACAATACCAACAAATCTTAAAGCCAAACCTATCTTCAGTCCCTGGTCAACATATCAAAACCTCATAAATTCTACAAGTACCTGAAAAGCTTCTGAAGAGTAGATTTATTTAAGATAATATTTGCTTCCCAGCTCTGTCAAACCATACTTGCACATCTGAAATAGAATATTAAAGTGAAATATATTTTAAAAACATGAAGGACTCATAATTCTATGAGTAACACACACTAGTCTTATGGAAGCAAAATAATTTAATTAAAAAATAACCTGAACTTCATTTCTTGAGAGAGGTTATATTTGAGAATTAAAAACATTTATTTCCTTTACTAAGCAATTTTACTAGACCATACAATTATTCCTCATTTTTAAACATGTTTCAGTTTTACAAGTCAGAAACTTCTATCAGTCCAATAAAAACTTTCCTTGCTTCTCTCATCTCAAAGAATGGATGATATTTCCTTTGTGTTCTATATTTAGAAGCTATATCTTTCTAGCTTCTTTCTTATCCAAATGTATCCACATGTTTAATAACCATAAAAGGCAGCCACACGTTCTGGTAGTGATCTGTTTTTGGTCTTTAAGGGTCTATTCTTGAACATATCTGTGGAGTTTTCAAGATACTGCCAATAACCCAAAAAATTTAGCTTCACTGGATAATATAATCACTTCAGAAATCTCATAATACCACTGGAGCAAAAGAAAAGTTTCCTATTCTTTAAAATCAACTAGACATGATTTATATGATTTGTGTGTATTGTGGCCAAACTCTTCTTTCCTTTCAATTATAGTAGTTAATTATTTGATTATTTATTATAAATTAAAAGGGAAGAGAAGGGAAAATGCTGTTACCTTTTGGAAAGTCTATTTTCTTTTCTTTCTTTCTTTTTTTTTTTTTTTCCTGAGATAGAGTCTCACTCTGTTGCCCAGGCTGGAGTGCAGTGGCACGATCTCAGCTCACTGCAAGCTCTGCCTCCGGGGTTCAAGTGATTCTTGTGCCTCAGCCTCCTGAGTAGCTGGGATTATAGGTGCGTGACACCACACCTGGCTAATTTTTGTATTTTTAGTAGAGACACGGTTTCACCATGTTGGCCAGGCTGGTCTTGAACTCCTGACATCGGGTGATCCACCCGCCTTGGCCTCCCAAAATGCTGGAAAGTCTACTTTCAAATTGAAAATGTCACGGAGAAAAATCTCCTCCCCCTCTTTTGTCTTGACCACACCTTCCTCCAGTGGATAACTAATGGAATTTGAGGTGACCTCTACTTACCATCACCATGACTGCATGAGAGCCTCACAGTCTGGGGGCTGGGTAAAAATAGAAATTAGATAGTTTTAGTGCCTTTTTAAGGGATTTATACCCAAAGGATAGGCTGTTTTTTATCCTTATACTTGTTAACTCTAAGAGGATGAGGTCTGAGGTTGTGAGGTGCTGCTCTGAGAAACATATAGAAATTTTCCAATTTATCTTCCAAATGTTTTATTGAAGGAAAAAAATAAAGCATATAGATTTGATTATATTTTACTTATTAAGAAACATAGTCATGGTAAGTTTATTAATATTATGAGAAACACAAAAGGGAAAATAGCATTTTGTATTTTTCTAGAACTTTTTATTCTACAGGGCATTTGCGGCTGCTATTTCTTCATATTCTCATTTCCTTGTAGCATAAATTGGACAAAGGGTGGATTCTGAGTTCCCCAAATTCTCATGGTTTGTAAGGAGACTTAACCACTCCATGGTGCTGCGCTACACTGATTTGTATTCCATAATTTTCCCTGCTCCTCTGCACAAAGAGAATTATAGAGCAGGAAGAGTCTTAAGGAAACATTGATTCAGCCCTTGACCTTGAAGCATTAAAATATAATTTTACCATTGAGGCAAAATAGACCCAGAGAGAGAGAAGGTGACTTCCCTGGGGCCACACAGCTATAACTGATAGGAAGAAAATAAAACTCGTGACTCCTCTCAATATGAAGTCTGATTTAAGTAAAAAACTAAGTGAGAATTGATACTGCTTGTGAACCTGTCGTTCTTTAAACAATTGTTTGCACTAATTAGTCACGAATTTTCTCAATTAAAAATAATGTGGTGAAAAGAAGTAAAGTTACCTCCTGAGTTTATGTCACTTATGTGAATTCAGTGAGCTCAGCTATAAATGGAAAAGTGAAAAAGAAGAGGGAAATAAAAAGTGTGGCACTTGAGCTCACTGTTCTGCTCAATTTGCTTATGCCCTGGAGTGGCCTTGAACTGAAGGCAGCTGAGTATGCAGTTGGCCTCGGTTCCCTGGTGACCCTCACAGTGGAAGCATTTCACCTTTCTGGGGGTGAGCCTGTAGCATTTAAAGATAATACTTTTGATACAAAATATTTCCTAAACGCAAGCTGACTTCTTCATTTGCTGTGAGAACAATGGGACACGACCAGGTTCCATTGTGAAAGGGAAATTCCACCCTTGTGATGTATTGAGACACAATATCAGTTTCTAACCATTAAGGAGTTTTCAAAGTTAATTTTAACCATGCATAAGTTCCACTTTGCACACTTTAGAATTCACTCCCTAAGGCGTGATTCTTCTAGGAAAAATTAAACAAAGATGGGGTCTTCATTTTGGATTTCCCAGAAACAGACTCTGAGATGCAGAGTTGTATGCCAGAGACTTCTTGGAGAGCAAGGAAGAGAACACTGGGCAAAGGGAGAAGCTGAGCAAATGGGCTTTCAACAGGGGCCTCAGTCAATTTTACAGGAAACTCAGAAACAGGGGTGGCCCTTCAGAGTTACCCCAGTGTGAGGCAAAGGAACCGGACCTTTATGCCCCCATAATGACCAGTTATTGGCATGGGTACTCCCTCAAAGGAAACATAGTCTTAGGTAAATCACGTCCTGCTACCAAAGGCAATTCTCAGTGAAAGAAACTCTGAGCCACATTTAGCAGCTGGAGGAAATATGTGAGGGCCCTAAAGAGGAAATCTGGGGAGTGCGCCACAGTTTTCATTACACCTGCCATGCCCACTTCACTCAATTTGTCTGTAAATTCACATTTGATTCAAGAGGCATTTTCTGGGATCTTTGACCTTTCTGGAAGAGTGGACATGGCTTCCCAGATCAGGAGCTCTCCCTGCCCAATCCAGCTCCCCGCCCACCCCTGCTGCCCTTTTCCAGAGATTGCACTGAACTAAGAGGGGAAAACATGAATCTGTAGGCACATGAGCTGGACCATATTTTGAACCCAAATAGTGAAGCCAAGAGACCCAAGTGAAGCAGTTTCTGACCTAGCCTCCCATCTGTGGCCAAATTCATTTTCTAGATAACATGCCAAGAGGTCAGCGAGTGTAAACCATTCATGAGTGATGCAAGTTGAGAGTTACTTGACAGCATCAGGAAAAGGAGAAACGCAATGGGGGAGGTATGCATAAGAAGCAGGGCAGAGGTATCTTCATGGATGCCCCAACCTGTGGGAAAAATTCATCTGTTCTAATCCTCTGCTTTCAGAATGTGGCAGGGAGGACTTTCAGCATCTCCTCTGGGCATTGCAGACATGCCTGGCTTCCCAACTCAAAGAGCTGCTGCTGGTGCTATAATTAACTATTTGTGGGGAACAGGGGAGAATTATTTACCACAGCTACAGAAAGGCACAGGGAAAGCTGCTAATGAGTAAGCCTGGTTTTTTTCTAGATGCTGTTTTTTTCTAGATGTTCATTTTTAAATGATGGGTACTGTTCGTGCTGTCATGCTTCCTAAAGGAAAAGCGGGAACTCTCTGGGAGGCATCATGCTAACAAAGCCAGAGATCTCTTGGGAGTTTTAACTTTCTTTGGGAGAATTCTTACAAGCCCTGGTATAGAGAAAAGTTAACACGGAGAAAATTGGTGGCTCTGTATCGTCTTTACAATTTACAAGGTGAAGAGTCTCTAATGGTGGGCTAGCAAACCTTTAGGACTTCCTGGGAAAATCTTAGATGTTTGAAGGGCAAAATTCTCCTGATCTGCCTCACCTGATTCCCTCCCCAACCTTCCCCAAGATGCAAAAGGAAATGCATTTATATATCCAATGCATATATATATATATAATGCATTTATATAGCCTCTATTATATCTTCTAAAAATGATTATATGTGTATGCTTATTAAATTCACAATGTAACTCTCTTATCTAGTTGTTGGCTAGCAAACGAGCATTCATTCAGCAAATAGTTATCAAGCCCAAACTACATACAGGACACTCTTCTGCATACTGAAATATAACAGTGAACAAGACAAAATCCTTCTCCCAGGGGGCTTGTATACTAGTGGCGATGAAGGAGAGAAACAAAAAACAGATGACCAAGCAATTGTATGACTGGTGGTCAAAATGCTGTGAGAATGAGTAGAGCAGAGTATGGGAAGAGGGAGTGCCATAGAGGGGTGTTTCTATTTTATAAAAAGCATCCAGGTTTGGCTAGTCTGGGAAAGTGGCATTTAAATATAGACCTGAAGGAGATGAGGAAGGTATTCATGTGGATATCTGGAGAAAGGGCACTCCAGACAGAGGAACCACCAAGGAAAAAGGCCTGGAATCCAAGACACACCTGGTGTGTTCCAGGAACAGCAAGAATGCAAGTAAAGCTGCAAAGGAATGAGTCAAGGACAGTGGGGAAGGAGATGAGGTTAGAGAGGAAAAATAAAGCAAGAGCATGGGCGACATGATAAGCCGGGGAAAGAACTTTGAATTGACTCTGAATGAGATGTGGCTTCTCTGCCTATGGGCAAATAATAGACAATGGGGTAGAGGTGTGGATGAGGGACAACTGGACTAGAGAGATCCATGCAAGGCGATTGCAATATTTCAGAAGAGAAAAGCCAGTGGCACAGGCCAGGGTAGAAGTGGTGGAGGCAGTGAGAAACAAATCAGATCTGGGAGTATGTTGTGAAGGTAGTCTTCAAATTCGTTGATGCATTTGCTGATGGATTAGATGAGGAATGGGAGAGGAAGCGAGAAGGCAAAGGTGACTCCTAAGTTGTTGGCCTGCATTACTATAGAATGAAATGGCACTTACGCATATGGACAAGATGGTGAGAGGAGCAGATTGATGGGGAGTGGTTAGGGAATTAAGAGTTTAGTTTTAAGCACGTTAACATTTGAGATTTGTATTAAGTAACCAAGTGCAGATGATGTGAAGTGAACAGATGGACTTAAGGATCTAGGAGAGAGGTCAGAGTTGGAGATATAAATTGAGAGGCATCCATCTATTGTTAGTGTTCAATGCCAGGAGACTAGTTGAGCTTACCTATGAAATGAGTGTAGATATAGAAGAGAAGATTTGTGGGACTGAGCCCTAGGGTACTCTAAGATTTCGAAGTCAAGGAGATAACTGGGGACCAGCAAAGGAGACAGAAAAGCAGCAAGTAATCTAGAAACAGGATCAGAGGTCAAGAGAAGACCAACTTTAGCCATTGTGTTCTAGCTTGTCTACATTTTACCATAGTAACTTGGCCATCCCTATAATTATTTCTTATCAGAGGTATCAATGTTTCTTCACTTTTCCCCTCTCTGATCTATTTTTCAAACGCTTTCTCAACGGCTATTGAAATACATGGTTCACACATGAACTTATGAAATTAAAGGATACTGATGTGTCTGGGCTGGGTAGTGTGCTTTAAAGCAGCAGGAGGTCACATTTGACTCAGAATGTTGAGAATCTAGCTCCTAAACCTGCAATCCCAACTAGGCACTAACTCAGAGCCAAGACCGCGTTCTGCAAGCTGCCAGGTGAAGTTACCGGGAAACAGCCTCTGTTTGACATGTCAAGGGAAGAACCTGAATTGGGCACCTCTTTTTAATTTTGAGAAACTGTAAAAGCCATGAGAAAGATCACGTTTGACTGTAAACCAAAAAGAAAAAACCTTACCCTCCAATTAAGGAAAATAAAATTCTAAGTTGTTGTTGATTTAATTCTGATCATATTTTCATAGATTTCAGAAAGATATAGTTTTTAAAAGAATTTCCTGTTAAGATTCAAAATTTTTTCTAGGATATAATTTCTCACTCCTCAAACCTCTGCTTCAAAATAAATTTTATTCAATATTTAGCATAAGGAGACTATAAAGTTCCTTAATGGTGACATAAATGAACAGTTATAATCGTATGTCTATCTAGCTACTGAATATTTCTAAGATAACGTTTTGTGAGGCAAAAGTGGTTTGAAGTTGGAGATGCCTCAAAAAATTTTTTTTAATACTCTTTAGAACTCTTTCTGGGTATTTTAAAATTGGTTTAGCTATTTTTCCTTTTTGATGCCTATTGACATGTTTGTGATCACATCTCTTTCTATAAACAGGTTTCACGATCTTAAAGCCAAACCAAGGGAATTTTGAAAATGAGTGGAATTGAATTCCTGCCATTTCCAGTAATTTCAAAGCCTTATGGGTTCAGGAGAGGATAACAGTGCAGCCAGGTCTAGAAATCAGTAAACAGCAGTTAGGCAAAGAGATTCATGTCTGAATAACAACCCAATTGCTGGAGTTTATCTAATTGGTTTGCCATTATCTGTACCGAAAACATTGTGTTTTTCATCTTCTCTACGATGAGCGTGTCCCATTTAGCAATAAAGAACTTATTGCTTGACAGAAAACAGGTAAGACAAAACAATTTTCCATTCCCCCTGAAAAGGGAGAGCAGTCCATTCCAAGTAAAGAATAGTTAAATGGATGTTAATTTTTAAGGACACCTTAGAGAATCAACATGAGAAAGTTTCTTCTCCCAACAGAAGCAAAGCAAAGCAATTAAAACCTATTGTGTGGAAAGAGACCCAAATAATTGTCTATTAGGGAGAAAAGGAACATGATAGAGTCCAATTTGAGGTCATTCTTGAGTTCCAGTACTTACACTGACACCAATTAACTGTGCTCTCCTTGAACAAACCGTTGTTACCCCCAGTCTTCAGCTCTCTTGTCTGTACAATGAGGAGTGTGGACTAGTTAGTCTGTAAAATGCCCTCTGAGGTCCTAAATCTGAGATTCCAGGGACTAACCTGAAGCCTCTCCAACTGGTTAATATCAAAGCCACGACTAAAAACCCAGCAATTCTAACCAGTTTGTGATCCTTCCTTTACATGTCTTTCTTTTCATCTGAGAAATAGGACTTTTTCTTTAAACCAATGCTATAAAGTGTTTGCAAGAACTAGCATTTATGTGTTGGTATCCTCAATGTATAGAACACAATTTCAAATCCTGTACTGTTCAAACCAATTCAATAGTACCCTAAAATTCCATTTCTTGTCTCGGGGGAAATATTAGATTATGAGATAGAGGTTATTCAACCACTTCAAAGATAATAGCTCCTCTATCATGTTTTATAAATTGGGATTTGGTTTAAGATTTCCCTGGTATCATGGGTGTGAAGGAGTGGGGGTCCTTAAAATAAAAAATAATGTTTGAAAACCTTTGATCGCTAAACAAGTTCGATTCTTTAGCCTAGTCAATCAGTGTGTCCAACAGGGATAACAAGCTGGATGCCTACACAGGCCATGCAAATAAATTACAAATTGAGGTGGGTCAGTTGTAAGCAAAACAGCTACTCAAGCAAGAGAATAAACGGCAAAATGATCTTCTCCTCTGTGTGAGGAACACAACAGAGAGTGGTGGGGACTGTGGTGAACCTGAGTGTACACACCCTCTTAAAAGGAGGAAGCGGATTCTTATTCTCAGCTAATTGTTACCTCCAATAATGGACACCCTGGTTGCCAGATCTACAATTTTGAAGACAAGTAGCAACTACCAATCTTTGTAAAGATTCTTTTATCTTTTAAAAAAATATTAGTGATTAAATTAAAATTTCTTAACACACTGTCCGATCTAAAGAAAATACATCATCAGAACAAATTTTTCCATGCACTACCATTTTGCAGTCCCTACTCTACAATACCCCAGGACAGGATGAAACCTGATAGAACACCTCTATGACTAGTCCGTGACTTCATTATTTGCCAAGGTAGTCCACATAAAAGTTCTTCCTTAAGGGAATTCCAAAGCTACTTCCTTGTAGCATTGGTTCATAATCCACATTCTCCTTTCTGAGGCCAAATTAATCTATCTTCCATGTGAGAACCCTTCAAACATTTGAAAATAGTTATCATGCCCCCTGGACCTTCCTAGAGTAAGCATTCTTAGTTCTTTCAGATGTTTTCATTGAATTTGGCACTTCTTTCCCATGCCTTCCTGATTACACCTCTCTGAACACTACTGGAGAACAATACATTATAACATCCAGGTCTGCTCTGATTATTTCAGAGTAGTATTGCATGCTTACTTCCCATATCTCCCACATTTTAAAAGCTATTCTTCTATTAGCACATCTTAAAATCATTTTAGCATTTTTTGGAAGTCATAGATCTCACATTGATTAATAGTGAACCTACAATTAGCTAAAATTTCTAGGTTCTTCTAAAATACACTGATAATCCATCCTTGAAGGATCGAGGTCTTGGTTCTAAAACAAGGAACCTTTAAAAAGGATTTATTTTTTGAATTTTCATCTTATTAGAGTTCATTCTGACCTGTCAAGATTTTATTAGATTTGGATTCAGTCTCCTTTCCACTTTCTTGTCATCTATGATTTTGATCAGCATCAATATCTTCAACAGTTCTTAAGAAAAAAGTTAAATAGTACAAAGAAAAATGACAAAGTTCAGAACCCTCTGCCAGGATGATATGAATCTATTAATATAGACTCTAAGGAGTATTTCACACTGACCCCATATTAAAAGGAAATTCTAAAGCACCCAAAGTTCTAAAAAATCATTCAAGTTAAATGAAAAAACAGTGTCTCACCAGGAAGGCTATTTGAAGACTGTTTATATGGCTTAACTCCATCACTCTGAATCTGGTTGATTTGTGTGTGTGTATGGCTCTCTGAGAAATCAGTTTATTTGCCATGGAACAATCTAATTTGGTCATTCACATGACTAAAAGTACCAGACCAACATGTTTTCAATCCAGTCCCTTGAGGCAATTTGAATTCTGTTGATAACTTGTCCACACACCTGCTACTGATGGATGTTTCGTCATGAAATTTTAATCAGAGAGCCAAAATCAATGGGTAATTGTTAATTTCAAGGGTGCCAGGTGGCACTCAAGTGTAGACCAAACCAAATTTTTATAAAACTTAATAAAGTGATTGCCTTTAAATGAGTAAGTCAAGATATCTCAGACATAGACTAATTCAGCTAAGGATCGTATTCTCCAGAGCTGAAATATTAACTATCATTGAACTTCTATCAGTGCTTCCAAAATAATTATTCTAACACTTATTCATGTGACATGGGCAAGTCATTTAACCTTCACTAATTGTCTTCATTTTATCATCTCTACCATTAAATAACAATGAAAGTCCAAATGACTGGAAATAAATTGCCTTAATTTTTAATCCCTATCATGGAATTACAATGAAAGTGCAAATGTCTGCCAATACATGCCTAAGACTTCAAAGCTGGAAGTATGACTCCATCTAAAGTACATGTTAATTTCACAAATACATTATAACTTTGCCAAAGCAGAAAAGGTGATAGTGTCACCTACTCCTTTTGCATCTTCTTAGTTCTCTACTTGTTTTCCTTGCCTGCCCCTACTCCATGAAAAATATGGGTGTGAATTAAATCAGTGTTCCTTAAACTGTGTTATGCTGGAGTCCTTGGGTTTTCTTCCAGAACGTTGTGAATAATAAAGATATTAGTTAGGATAAACTAGATTACGCTGCAGTAACAAATTAACTTTTAACTCTCAATGGTTTAATATACAAATGTTTCCTTTTCACTGTGCTACAAGTCACAAGTCCAGCATGAGCTGGATAGATTTGATTAATATAATGCTGTTGAAAGTTTCACCATCTTGAAACGCCACTATCCTAGCACATGAATTCCAGGACACTGGAAGAGAAAGAGGAAGTGAAAGCATAATAAGCTCTACCCACTTGTAAATGCCTCAGCTTGAAAATGTTACATATCACTCTGCTCACTACCCATTAGCGAGAACTAGGCAAAATGAATGTCTTAATGAAAAGAAGCTAAGAAGTGTGGTTCTCTCATGTGCTCAGGAAGGAGAGACAAACTGGATTTGGGGAGCAGTAGAAGTCCCTTGCATAGTGTATTTTTTATTCAAAACAATAATAAACATGTGAATAAAAGCCCATATTCTATTATTCTGGGTGATCCTTGGGATTGAGACTTTCCCATAAGTTCAGCACTCATGTTTATAATTGTATTGGCAGCAATACTACCATCCAGTCTCTGGCTATTGAGAAAGGGTGGGATACACCCTGGGATGCTTCTGTTGTCCTAAAATGATTGGAACATCTCTCTTCATGTGTGACCTTCTGCAATAGGGCCTGGCTCCTCCTCTATCCATAGGTAGAGTCTATTTATTCACCCATGTGAAGGCTCTGTAACATTTTATCTGGTAGAATGTGGTGGGAGTGATACTGGGCCAATTCTGGGCATAGCCAGCCCCTACCTGACCTGGTAGCTTCTACTCCTTCCTCTCAGAAGCTAAAGAATTGTGACTACCCTGAGAACTCCATGCTATGAGTAGGCCAAGCCAGGTGGAGAGATTGATATACCGTGGGGAGAGAGAGAGGCCAAGGAGCACCAAGATACCAGAATTATGAGTGAAGAAGCCATCTCAGAAGTGGATCTTTTAGCCCCAGTCCCAACTGCTGTTACCTGGAGACAAACAACCCAGTCATGTCTTTCCTGAATTCCTGACCCAAAAAATCTTGAGCCAAATAAACTGGTTGTTTTAAGCCATTAGTATGTGGTGCAATTTATTATGCAGCAATAGATAACAAGAAGACAAACGAATTTTCCCAGAAGTGCAGAAGGGATGAGTGGTGGAGAACTGAGTCATGGCATAAAGCACATTAAAATGAACCCCAAGACACTACACCCCAGCAGTCTACAGCATAGTCACATTGTGTTTTAATCAGCATTGCTTCTTTGGCTATTATTGTTTTTGTGGTGTTTATATTTAACTAGTAAACTTGTCTTAGTTTTATAGTTGTATAGGAACCATAATCATTAGGAGTTGTTATTCTATCTTATTTTGTGCATATTATTTATATATATATATATATATATATAAAATGTTGGGCGACTAATGAAAAATGGTTTTCCTTATAAAAGAGTCCATTTCTTGTTTAAATTTATTCGAGTTTAAGAAATAAATGCATTTGAAAAAGATCTAAAAGAAGTAGGCTTTTCCAAAGTATAAACTTTGGCATGAAACAGAAGCAATGCATCCCTTTTGGTGCAGTGATATCAGCAGGTAACAGCATACGTAGTGAGAGGAGAATCAAAGGAAGAATTGGGAGTTCCGAGTTCTAATCACAGCTCAGCCATTTATTGTCTATGTGGGCTCCAGGTAACCACTTAGTTTTATGGTCCTCAATGTCCCCATCTGTGAAATGATTAATGACATTACCTGTGCTTATTTCATGGGGTTACTCTGGCAATCAAATATGATAGAAAGAAAGGTTCTCTGAAAACTGTGGACTTTTACTATTGTTCATAGAGATTCAGGCCAGAGTCTTAAGTTTTGTGCTGACAAATCTAAAAGTAGCCTGACTAAAAATGTGTAGCAACTGAGTTTAAAAGAAGCACAAATAAAATTATCTTTAAAAACTCAATCCAGTGTAAGATTAAATAGGAAATACATTGGATTTACATTTTCTTTGAAGTATAAGGAAACGCGCAGTCTGCTGGGATCCATCACACTGCTTGGTCTGGAAAAAGAAGAGGGTGAATTCAGCACTCTTGTCCCTCTCTAAATTCTTGTAACCTTCTAATCTCTCTGGAGTGTAAACTTGTGGCCAAGATTTTGAGCTCTGGATAAATTCTAGTTTTAATCTCAGGTCCACCACTCACTCACTTGCCAGTTACATAAGTTTACATTGTTATTTAACATCTCACAACCACATCTGTACAATGTGGGTAATAATAATATTACTTATCTGAAAGGTTGATGTGAGCATTAAATGAAATGATGCTAGGGTAAACGTTCAAAAGATGACAGCCATGACCAATAATATTTTGTTCTCTAGCATTCGATTACATGGTGACTGATACTGATCTCTGAAACTTGCCTATGTAGTAGCATTTTTGTTCACTGCTGTCCTTTAGTAATTCTACATACCATAAAAAAATTAGTTATGCATGGTGGTTTTATTTTCATCTTACCAAAATGATAGTTTACAGTTTTAAAAACCAAATGCAAGCCTTATAATTAAAAACAGAAGCATTTTGCTCCAGCTTTCTCAAATCCCTCAGAGGCATTATCCACCAATTCTTTAAGTGTTTCTTGTGCTAATTAACTCCACATTTTAAAATAATATGTGTATGCTGAAATGTGTGGATTTGCTTCATTTCAGATGTTGTCTATGGGCTTTCTTCTATGGAAGATGAGATTTAACTTTTAAATTCAACACACACACACACACACACACACACATACCATGTTTATATTTTTTCTGGCTTTTGAATATAGATGTATCACAAGATGGGGCTAGGTTAATATTCAGTGTTCATATTATTGTGAGTCCTTAAGTACTATTTACAGCTGAGCCATTTATACCAATAACATCCCTTCCTCTCTCAAACAGCTTTTTGTTTCCCTGTAGTTAATAATGGCCCTGTGATGCCCTCTCTCACCACTCCTATTCAACATAGTGTTGGAAGTTCTGGCCAGGGCAATCAGGCAGGAGAAGGAAATAAAGGGCATTCAATCAGGAAAAGAGGAAGTCAAATTGTCCCTGTTTGCAGATGACATGATTGTATACCTAGAAAACCCCATCGTCTCAGCCCAAAATCTCCTTAAGCTGATAAGCAACTTCAGCAAACTCTCAGGATACAAAATCAATGTGCAAAAATCACAAGCATTCTTATACACCAATAACAGACAAACAGAGAGCCAAATCATGAGTGAACTCCCATTCACAATTGCTTCAAACAGAATAAAAAACCTAGGAATCCAACTTACAAGGGATGTGAAGGACCTCTTCAAGGAGAACTACAAACCACTGCTCGATGAAATAAAAGAGGATACAAACAAATGGAAGAACATTCCATGCTCATGGGTAGGAAGAATCAATATTGTGAAAATGGCCATACTGCCCAAGGTAATTTATAGATTCAATGCCATCCCCATCAAGCTACCAATGACTTTCTTCACAGAACTGGAAAAAACTACTTTGAAGTTTATATAGAACCAAAAAAGAGCCTGCATTGGCAAGTCAATCCTAAGCCAAAAGAACAAAGCTGGAGTCATCACGCTACCTGACTTCAAACTATACTGCAAGGCTACAGTAACCAAAACAGCATGGTACTGGTACCAAAACAGATATATAGACCAATGGAACAGAACAGAGCCCTCAGAAATAATGCCACATGTCTACAACTATCTGATCTTTGACAAACCTGACAAAAACAAGCAATGGGGAAAGGATTCCCTATTTAATAAATGGTGCTGGGAAAACTGGCTAGCCATATGTAGAAACCTGAAACTGGATCCCCTCCTTACACCTTATACAAAAATTAATTCAAGATGGATTAAAGACTTAAATGTTAGAACTAAAACCATAAAAACCCTAGAAGAAAACCTAGGCAATACCATTCAGGACATAGGCATGGGCAAGGACTTCATGTCTAAAACACCAAAAGCAATGGCAACAAAAGCCAAAATTGACAAATGGGATCTAATTAAACTAAAGAGCTTCTGCACAGCAAAAGAAATTACCATCAGAGTGAACAGGCAACCTACAGAATGGGAGAAAATTTTTGCAACCTACTCATCTGACAAAGGGCTAATATCCAGAATCTACAATGAACTCAAACAAATTCACAAGAAAAAAACAAACAACCCCATCAAAAAGTGGGTGAAGGATATGAACAGACACTTCTCAAAAGAAGACATTTATGCAGCCAAAAAACACATGAAAAAATGCTCATCATCACTGGCCATCAGAGAAATGCAAATCAAAACCACAATGAGATACCATCTCACACCAGTTAGAATGGTGATCATTAAAAAGTCAGGAAACAACAGGTGCTGGAGAGGATGTGGAGAAATAGGAACACTTTTACACAGTTCATGGGACTGTAAACTAGTTCAACCATTGTGGAAGTCAGTGTGGCAATTCCTCAGGGATCTAGAACTAGAAATACCATTTGACCCAGCCATCCCATTACTGGGTATATACCCAAAGGACTATAAATCATACTGCTATAAAGACACATGCACACGTATGTTTATTATGGCACTATTCACAATAGCAAAGACTTGGAACGAACCCAAATGTCCAACAATGATAGGCTGGATTAAGAAAATGTGGCATATATACACTATGGAATACTATGCAGCCATAAAAAATGATGAGTTCATGTCCTTTGTGGGGACATGGATGAAGCTGGAAACCATCATTCTCAGCAAACTATTGCAAGGACTAAAAACCAAACACCGCATGTTCTCACTCACAGGTGGGAATTGAACAATGAGAACACATGGACACAGGAAGGGGAACATCACACACCGGGGACTGTTGTGGGGTGGGAGGAGAGGGGAGGGATAGCATTAGGAAATATACCTAATGCTAAATGATGAGTTAATGGGTACAGCACACCAACATGGCACATGTATACCTATGTAACAAAGCTGCACACTGTGCACATGTACCCTAAAACTTAAAGTATAATAATGATATAAATAAATAAATAAATAATAATGGCCCTGTAATCCCAACACTTTGGGAGGCCAAGGTGTGTGGATTGCTTGAGCCCAGGAGTTCAAGACCAGCCTGGGCAACAGAGCAAGACCTCTGTTGCCTTTTTTTTTTTTTAACTTGCTCACTTTCCTATCTCCTTATGTCTAATTTTTTCCCCCTACATTGTCTAATAGTTTCCTAAATTTTTTCAGTATGGTCAAACGCATTCCCTAAACGATCCATTGCTTTACTTGGTTGTCATCCACCCTAGAGATACCATCCTTTGACTTCACGATGTAGTGGTTGCTTTCTGGACCAGCTCACACCTCTTACCCTAGCACTTCCTTCACTATTATCCCAGGAATTCCCTGTTGGCTGGATAGTGTTGGATTCCTCTTTCCTGGAACCCCTTCATTTCCCTTTCTCAGATTATTTCCGCATTCCGATGCAGAATGTCCTTCATGAGAGGCGACTTTTTAGGACTTTTAATGTGCGTTCAAATCAATTAATAGTTTGACAGGTTATCAACTATTAGGTTGGGAATAAACATCTCTCAGAAATTTGCAAGTGTTTCTCTGTTATCTTTGCCTACAATGGTGCCATTGGGAGGTCAAGATCATTCTAATTCCTGTTTCCTGGTATTCCTCTTTCTCTCTAGAATTTGCTCTTAGTTCTCTGCATTTTGTAGTGAAACTCGTTTCTCTTATTTGATTTTTTTGTTTAAGTTCATTTTTTTCCATGAAAGCTATGTTTCTATTGACATGACATTTGAGTATTCATTGCAAAGCTTTAAAATGTGTGTGGCCCAGTGGTGGCTCACGCCTGTAATCCCAGCACTTTGGGAGGCCGAGGCGGGTGAATCACCTGAGGTCCAGAGTTCGAGACCAGCCTGACCAACATGGAGAAACCCCGTCTCTACTAAAAATACAAAATTAGCTGGGCATAGTGGTGCATGCCTGTAATCCCAGCTACTCCAGAGGCTGAGGCAGGAGAATGGCCTGAACCCGGGAGGCAGTGGTTGCTGTGAGCCGAGATCGCGCCACTGCACTCCAGCCTGGGCAACAGGAGCGAAACTCCATCTCAAAAAAAAAAAAAAAAAAAAAAAGTGTGTGGCCCATCCACATGCAAATATCCTTGTTTCTCTGATAAAATTGCTGATTGTATTCTTGAAGTGTTGATTCAATACGTGTTTTCAAAACAACACTTTTATTTTTTTATTTTATTTTTAATTACAAAAGTAATGCATATATGCACTTTTATGCTAAACATCCAAACAAATGTAGAAGACAAAAAAAAAAAACACACTTGTTCCAAATCAAGCTTATATCCTCCGCAGAAGAAAACACTATTATCAATTTAATGTGTAGCTTTCAGACATTTTATTATATGTCAACGTGGTTATACATGCACATATGGAAATAGAGAGTTTAATTTTTGTGGTAAGAGTTTTTTAACCAAAATTGAATCGTATAGTATATACTATTTTGCAAATTCCTTTTTTCCATTTAGTAGTATATCTTAGAGAATTTGACTTATAAGTACACACATATTGAATTTTTCTTATTAATGACTGCATAAGATTCCAAAATGTAGATATACTATGGTGGAAATTTCTTTCAAACTTTTCACTACATAAACAACATTGCATGCTTCTTTGTGCACAAATATAATTGTTTCTTTAGGATAGCTGTCAGAAGTGAAATTGATGGGTCAAATTTGTGTTTTGGTCTTGGAATTATGCCTTATCCCAGAATGATGCCATGTGGAAATTAGACACAGGCCCTTGTGTTTTAGAAAGTGTGGCAGAGCCTTCTCAACTTCAGAGTCACCCAGAGGAAGTTATAAAAGTCAGAAGGGACCTATGGCTACATATAGTGGGCCATGTCTAATAAGAAGGTAGTTTCGTTCCAGAATTCTTTAGGTAGGGAAATGCTCTAACATCTGTTAGCTCTACCTAAGACAAATAGAAGATTCTCCATGAATTCCCCAAGTCAGGAAGTGATAATGAGGTACACCTAGTGCCTGGGTGTTTAAGATCAAAATGATAGCTGAGTAATTAATTGGCACTTTCCATGTGCCTTTTGTCTTTCTAGCTGGCCAAATAAGCATATCTGACAGTGTGTGGCAAATGATAAACTCCCACACCAACCATGTGGAGGCCCGTATCTGCTGCAAAAATCAGTTATTCCAATTTGCTTTTCAGCAACCTCAGTGGATTGTTCCTTTCTATCCACTGCATTTTCACTTGTCTGGAAGGTCTTTCAAGCAATATGACTATAATTTGCAACCAAATCTGATCTCCCGCCATATTTGCCTTCTCCTTCTTTTTCCTGGAGACTTCTTTCTTCTCCCTTTAAAAGCAAATATTTACTTGAAAGTATAGTAACCCAGGTGAGGTTCACCTTCAAGACTCTCCATCTGAGGTCAAACTGGGCATGTGACATTTCTCAGTTGATTTACCATCCACGTTGACTACCCATCTATTAGGCAGATTTCGGAGATAACCTCTTTGTCCTCCTAACTGTGCAATGGAATTAGGCTTCTCCCTTATCGACAATGACCCCATACCTAACTTCAGCCTTCCTGGAACTCCCTTTTTATCTGAACACTTCTCCTGGCCCTGATGAAGAATGCAGTCCAGAAGGAAAGCCAGTGAACTTTAAGGTCAGGTGCTCCTGTCCCTTGGGAGCAAACCTCGGTAAAGACTAGATCCCAAATGTGGGTGCTATATACAACTAGTTCCACCCCTTACTATGTTACCAGTGTTCCCATGGTGATGCTGAGAATGTTACAAGGACCTTTCACTCAGCTATTGTATCAGTTCAGGCTGCTTGGTCTGGGCATGCCAATAACCATATATAAATGTTTTGTTTCTCTTTATTCTAATTAATCTGCCCACTTAACTTGGCTGGTATGGCTTCTCATCCCTGGCCCACCTTTTATCATACTCTCACCTTTATGTTTGCTGCCCCCTGTTGGTTGCTGTGAATCCCAGTGAATGCTGTATGTTAGCCAAGCAATTGCAGGCCATGGCCAGCCTATGCAGCAAGCCAGGTGTTCTGATACCTTTTCCTGCAGGAATGGGAATGTTTCTGAACCCTCTGGAAAGTGCCCTGCCACTCTCACCTGATTCTCATGCTTACTGGTCCCACCTGTGGATAAAGATTCTCTCTGGGAATTGCAGGGAAGCTGCCATTCCTAGTATGATGTCCCAGTAAGCCACTTGACTGTTGCCCTTAGGTACCTCCCCTTCCCCATATTATTCTTAATCTTTGACCTTCCCAGTGCCATTCACACAATCCATAACAGTTCTCTCCTACCCTGGAATATTCTCTATTAGTCTGACTCCACCTTTCAGGAATTTCTCATGGTGTATGCTCCACTGGGGGCACCCATTTTGCTTTCTAATGCAGTTAAGGATGTCTATATAGGCATGTATATATTTACATATATATATATGGATTTATGTTTATATAGCTGTGTATCTGCACAAATGGCAGACAGACAATCCCTACCTCTCTCTCCATACACACACACATAAACACACACACACACATATGTATGTATATGTATATTCTGCATATCATATTATAGGATGATACATATGTATGTTAATATCAAAGGATTCAAAGAAGGGAGAAGACATGGGAAGTGGCTCTTAGTCTGCCATTTGCACTGAGTCCTCTGTAGCTTTAAGAAGAAATATCGATTTATTTCATTGGTTGTGCTTGTTTTTGACCCAAATGTTCACTTTAGCCCATGGTCTGATCTTTTCAAAGACAAGCTTACTCAAGCAAAGAAAGAGGAAAGCTCCCCATTGTCACGTCGAATACAGATAAGTTCATGCCAACATAATACCTCCTCCTCATCTTATTTCTGTAGCTCAGGATAAAAAGATAATCTCCAAAGGAGGCCTAAAAAACAGCCACATTAATTAAAGGAAAGAGATTTTTTTTTTCTAGGAAGTGCCTAATAACTAACGGACAAGCAAAGGAGACTCATTAGTGGAAGTATTTCCTTTGAAAGGGCACACACGCTGTGAAAAAAAAAAAAGAAAGGGTTATGCCAGGCTTTTCTCTTTGTAAATAAAGTGACACCTTTTATCTTTTTTTCTGTTAATAACACAGGCTGGGGAGAATGAGTCTGAGGGAGGCTTGTAGATAAGCTGGCATGATTTGAAGATTATTCAGATCTTTAGTTTCTTATTTCTCTATGTTCTAGGGTAAGACTTTTCTTCATTGTTCATGGCCTTGTATAAAGAATGGTTAGGATTGGGGATCTTAGGGAGTTAGGCTTAAGAGTGGTGGCTTAGACTCCATTATCCCAGTTAACTGATGAACCATTTGCCATGAACACCTTTGGTAGGTCATGCTCCATTTAGCAACTGGGCAGGGAATCCGATCACCTCAAACACTACATTCAAACAGAAAGGCAAAAGATGCTATAAAAGCTAGCTGGAGAGATAGGTGGATACACAGATAAATAAACCTGATAGAAAGATGATAGATAGAGATATAAATAAATATGTAGATAAATGAATAGGTAGGTAAAGAGACTACAGAATAATTAGCTAAATTCTGTAGAAAGACCTAAAAGGGAAAAGATATTCACAAGCGGGGGCATTCAGGGTGAGTTTGAATCTTTAAGGAGATTTCAAAAAGGCACAGAGTGATGTCTAGGATTTGCATGATAAACTGGAATCTTACTTGGAGCACATTTTACCAACACTCCATAATGAAGGTTACACACAGAAACAGCCTCAGACTCTCCAGAAGGAACTGTCGAATTTGATGAGCACACATAGAGCTAGACCAAATGGATGGGGTGCTGAGGCTGGGCTTCCATACCTTAAGTACCTACGAATCATGTGAGTGATTAAAAGATTTCTTAGGCCAGGCCTAATTTCTAATCATCTCTCACTCAAGCCAGCATATGGCCACTGTATGAGTTCAAGAGTGAGCATTTTTTTGAAACGCAGTTAAGACTTCAGTTTCCTGCACCGAAGAACTAAGTCACTGGCAACTTGTCATGCTAGAGAAAAAGGCAGGGGACAATTCCATCTCAGGTATCATCACTTCACGTTGCTTACCCTACCTACCTAAATCCAGCTAGCATGTTTGCTCAGCCCCACGTCAGCTAGAGTAGAAATTACTTATCCACTTCTCCTCTACACAAACCTCTCTTTATGAGTACAGATAAGGAAAACAAGCCTGCCAAATGACAGTTTGTCATTGCAGGAGCCATGGCCAGAATCCACATTTCCCATATCTAATGAGTGTGACTCCAGCCATGTTCTTCATTTACATTTATATCGTTCACAGGAATCCATGTAGCCCTGACTCTTGTGGGCATTGTTATATCAACTCCACCCCCACCATTGCCATCTCACCTGGTTTGGGAGTTAACAAAGCTCTGTCATCTTCGGAGTACTGTGTGAGATGGCCCAGAAAGGTATCATTGTTCTCACTTGGGAACATTGTTCCCACTAAATGGAGAGATGGAGGTTTATGGAGCTAACAGTCAAAGAGTAGCAGTCACATCCAGGTCTTCAGCAGCACCAGGCTTGGCCCCGTATACATGAACTCTGACTGCTCCATCACTAACAAGGCACATCTAATCTGGAACTGTGCCTTATGCTTTGCTAACTGTGAGATACAGCACACTATTGGCAATGGCTTTCATCCACTCCATCCACCATCACCACTGGCTCTACTTTGCAGGAGTTATCTGATCCATTTTCTCTGTTGTTTCCTTGTGAGGGAGAGCAGACATGCACAAGCTATTGTCAAAGGACAAATTACAACAAATTTAGTTTAAAGATCTCGCTGGGCTTTATAGCAATTTTAGAATTGGTCAACACTTAATTCCATAAAATAGAATAAGTGTTCCAATGAGCCTAGCAGAAGAGGTTGGCTTTCTAGACAGAGAATGTAATTGTACTAGGTTTGTTGCCCGATGTGCATGGCAAATCAATATGCCAAGACACTGGATTGTGACAGAGAAGAGATTTAACCATAGGGCCACCAAATGAGGAAGAGGGAGGGAAAATCAAATCTGTCTCCCCAAGGAGTTTGGGGATAGAGTTTTTAAGGGTTATGGAGTGGGCTGAAGCATAGAGATTGTTGACGGGGTGAAGAGTACAGAGTGAAGTCATGGGACAGGGAGATAAAGAAACTATATTCTCACTCTGATTTCATTACTCTGTGGGGGGTTTCAAACTGGTTGGCAACAACTGTTTTGCTGGAATTCAGAATCTGGAAAACACCTTAAGCAATTCTTAAACAAAAGTCTTGTGATTCGAATGTCAGAGATCTTATCTATAGGAACAATGGGGATGCCAGTGGTCAGTATCAGTGCTCTGTGACTATCAGGTTCAAGGAAGTGGGTAAAAGTGAAGGCTGATTATTTACTCTTATTTATAACTATATTTCTGTCCAGAATTCTTCTTAACCCTGTGAGGATGGCTTCAAGAAGGGTTGAAGAAAGCAGAAACAAAGAACAAAGGATGTATTCATTATTTTTCAAAGTTACTTTTTCTTGTAGGGTGGGGACAGGGAAATAGAACAATAGAAAAATAACTGATTAGTTAACATCAAGTCATGTCAGGCTACTTATTTTGTGTAAGGAATACAGCAGAAGGAACTTTATTACCATGTCGATTGACAATTAAAACTGACCTGCTTGGAAAATGGCTGTTATTTCTGTCTCCCGATTTCTCAGAAGGCTGGATAATGTCATAGTTTAGGTTTGGTGATGTAGAACTTTAGCATGGGTGACTCTATTTTGATTTTTAGTCTGGTCTGTTGAAGTCTAGTGCAAAAGTTTAGTCCAAAACAACAACCTCCTATAATTTTTAACACTGTAAATCTCTCACTAGCCCTGAATTCTTCAGTAGACTGTATTTTGAGCTCCTGCTGCAGACAACTGCAGACAGATTGGCCACACAAGAACAGTAACCTTCAGACCAAAGCTCAGAGGAAGTGCCAAAACATGTACAAACCCTGGATGGGTTCTGGCCCTGGCAATCATGAGCCATCATTACTGTTAAGGAATTAGGAGTGGAATAGTGGAATTTTCCTTGCTCCAGATTTTAAGGACACAATCAACTTCATCCAGGCCCCAGCACATCACAAACCCACCTATGAGTCAGTACTAATGGCAGGACTAGTAGCCTCAAAGGACACTTGAAGAAAAATTGTTACTTACCAGACCCCACCAGAACTGCTGAGATGATCCCATGTAACCCTAACTACAGAGTTACCTTTAGTTTTTTTCAGTTAAATTGTATTTTATGTGAGTTTTAATTGACACAAAATATAATTTTGAAAGCCTGCAAAAAATGCATAAATGTAAGGCAGAAATGGCCAGGACATTCCTCCAAATAACTCTGCCTGGAAAACAAAATCTTGCTGTCATTACTGGATTGTTCTTGTTTTCTCCACATGAACAAGGTTTGGATAATGAAGTAACAGCTCTTCCTGGAGCCCCATTGCCAAAAACTAGCAATAAAGGAAGACCTTACTACCTAACACATGTGGCTACTTGAAAATTATCTGAAATAAAAACAAGCCAGAATCAACATAATAGTGTATAACAAAACCCAGATGTCTCTTGAATAAAAGGTTAATCAAATGCTAATGTTAAACAAAAGAGTTTCAAAGGCAGGAGGAAGAATGTTAGAGATAAATGAAGAAATTAGGTGCAGCCTCTGTATGACTTGGAAGAGCAAGCTCTCTGCACAGGATCATTTTTTTTTTTTTTTTTTTAGGAAATTAACCTTTTCTTTCACACCTAGAATATGTCAGATGCTTTATAAGAAAGGCACTAAATACTTTTCCAGGAGCTTAATCTTCAAAGTACAATCTACTAAGATGTACCTGGAGGAAGAAAAATGTAGCAATTCTTGCAAAGCAATGCTTTGGATATTACCTTTCTGCCATATTTTGGTAGACGTTTATATATAAATCCTGGTTTGGTCAGGAATCCAGTAAGAATTTGCAATGTTTTTAAAAGCCCACCTGCTTTGCTCATGAATTGCAGAACAGCTCATGCCTCCCTCCACAGCACCCTCTGCCCTGGTCTCCATCCCAGTGAAGGGGGTTGTGCTCACAGTCTGTATCAGAATCAGTCAGGGTTCTCCAGAGAAACAGAAGCAATAGGGTGTATACATACAGGTTGTATATGTAAAGAGAGATATTTATTTTAAGGAATTGGCTTATGCAATTGTGAAGGCTGGCAAGTCCAAAATCTGCAGGGCAGGCCAGCAGGCTGGAAATGCCAACAAGAATTGATGCTGCAGCTCGAGTCCATGGCAGTCTGGAGGCAGAATTCCCTCTTCCTTAAGCGGACCATAGTCTTTTCTCCTAAAACCATAAGATAAGACCCACCCATATTTTGAGGGCAATCTGCTTTACTCAGCTCTGCTCACTTAAATGTTAATCACATCTAAAAAAAAAAATACCTTCACAGCAACATCTAAACTAGTGTTTGACCAAACATCTGAGCCTCGTGGCCTAGCCCAGTTGACACATAAAATTAGCCACACATCCAGTGGGCAAGACAGACAAAGTCACAATAGACATCGAAGGCTACTGGCGGGGACTGAGAGAAAGTGGGGAGTCTACAAGGGTGAAGGAGAGGAAAGCACCGTGAAAAATACTTGCAAATATTTATTCATGAGGTCGGGAGGCATTTCAGGGATCTTGCACCAGCATGTGCGTGTCTGTGTGTGTGTGTATGTGTGTGTGTGTGTGTGTTAAAATGGGGAGGAAATAAGAGAATGATACAAATGAAGCTGAGGAAGTAAACAGGTCAAGGAGGGGAGGGTGGATTCTTTCTTGTCTGCTCAAGCATAGGAGCAAGTGGGGTCATGCAATTTTATTTTATAACTAGTGGCTTAAGCATCCACTTATCTTATGGAAGGAGGTCCTCAATTCTCCAAGAACCCTGGTGCTTCAGAGTCAGCAGTGCCATTAGCAACTACAGGTGGCGCTGTCCTTTCTCAGGAGAGCACCAATCCTACAACTCCTTTGGTTAAGATTATAACCCTGGCCAGCCAGTATTCCCCCAAGTCACCCTAGTGGGAGGCCTGGGGAGCCTTCCTAAGCCCCTGGGCTTTGTGTCATACCTGGCCATAAGGCTTGCCTGCCTTCATGCTCCAGATAGCTTTACTCTAGTGGCCTCGTTGCCCTTGCCTAACACCTGACCTTGATGTACCCTCCCCCAGCTCACCCTGAAAGAGCAGCCTGACTGGGAATCTGGGGTTGGGGTGTTTTTCCTTTCTGTCCCAGAACGCCCTGTCTTCCTCATGCAAGGTGATGAGCTCTCACCCAAGGGCTGGCTCTGCAGGCTGGATCACACAGCTGTACCTGCCCTTCCCCACTTCCCATTCTAAATCCACCTGATCAAGCTGGACTCCTTCACCAGGCCCTTCCAGGAACGGACAACTCTGCTCTGAGGAGATCCCTTCTCGTGGAGGATGACTCGGCATGTCCTTTCATGCAGCTTCCATCTAACCTCTACCTCAGCAGGTGTCTGCTACCCTAGGGCACATGAGGATGCTCCCAAAGCCAGCAGAAATCCAGGACAGCATTTCAAGAAGGGGAGAGGCCAGGGATTCTGCAACATGGTCTGTCACAGAGGAGGGTGGCTTCGATGGACAGCAATGGCAAGACCAGAGCAGGTGCAATTCCAAGGGTGCAAAGACAGCTCTGGGTGCTGGAGAAAGTCAATGACAGTGAGTCCCTACTCACCTGCTCCACCACTAATGGCTGCAGCAATGCCACGGCTCATGTTCTGGGCTGAATTGTTTCCCCCCAGATTCATATGTTGAAGTCCTAACCCCCAGTACCTCAGAATTAGACTGTAATTGGAGATTGGGCCTTTAAAAGGATAACTCAAATGAAGTCACTAGGGTGAGTCTTAATCCAATATAATGGGTGTTTTTATGAGAAGGGCAAATTTGGACACAGACACACAGAAGAAAGACCACGTGAAGACGTAGGAGAGGAAGGCCATCTGCAACCCACAGACAGCAGTGTGAGAAGAAACCAACCCAGATGACACCTTGATCTTGAACTTCTAGTCTCCAGAATCGTGAGAAAATAAATTTCTGTTGTTTAAGCCCCCCAGTCTATGGTACTTTGTTACAGCAGCCCTAGCGAACAAATATACTGGCTTCAATCTAAATCAACTTGCAGTTAGCAATTTCAAAAAACTGCGTGAAGCTATCCCAAAAGGCTATCCGCAAAGGAAAGCTGCGTTCTTGTGCAGTACTATTAATAGATTATAGAAGGAAATAAGGATGACAGATGTTACTGGAAACCACCTTGTGCCTAGAAAGAAGCATTTCCTTTCTCTCAACCGAAGGACAGCAGCAAGGTCCCAGATGGTGCTGAATAAGCAAGTGATCAAATATCTTATCATTTTGGATATAAATCAATGCAGTGATATTACCTCTCAAACTTTGCTCAATCACTTAGCCTTGTTAGATTAGTCAATATCTAGGTTGAAGAGCAAAATGAGAGTTGGAATTGGCCTTTTCAAAGTCAGATTTGTGTACCTAAAACAAGCCAAATTAGTTTTGCATTAAAAAAAAATAACACAGCAAGTCACATATGCATATTTGAGGGTCACTATGAAGCTCCTTGTTTAACAACTAACACTGATTGTAATAATTGTGCCACTGTGGTTCTGAATGTCAATAATGGGAGAGGTTCTGTGGAGATGGGGTATATGGGAACCCTCTGTACTTTCCACTCATTTTTGCTGTAAACCTAAAACTATTCTAAAAAATATAGTTTATTAATTTTTAAAAACTGAAAATAGTAACTATTTAAAAATACTTTTACTATTCAAAAAACCAACACATCAATTAGTCTGTATCTATCAATATATATATTTTAGAGAGTATCACTTTAAAAATAAAAATTACCCATACCCAAAGCTAAACATCATTTAACTTTTTTTGTTTATATCTTTTCAGTGTTTTGTCTCTCTCTATTTTTTTTATTTTACAAAGCTGACTTTCTACTGTAAAATCAATGTTTGTTTTACTTTATAATATAGCTTTTGAAAGCTGCAATGTTTTTCATTGTATGGTTATAGCATCATTTATTTAACAATTCCTCTATTTAGGAAAAATGGCCATTTCTAATTTTTTTTAGTAAATGAGATTCAAAAAACAGTGTCAAAATAAATTCTCTTTTGTACTCTTTAATGTACATCTGATTATTTGCAGAAGATAAATTTCTAGAAGTAGAATTGGTGCATTCATCAGCTTGCTCATTGTTTAGGTTTTTTAATACATCTCTGTCAAGAGGGTATTATTAGCATTTTTCCTCTGTCATCAATTTGGCAGGTCAGAGATGGCATCTTATTTTATTTTAATTTGCATGTACTTGATTTTTAGTGAAAGCAATTTTTTTCCACATATTTCTCAATCATTTATAGTTTTCTTTGGTGAGAAGACAGGTACCTTGAGTGTGTGGCTTACAGCATCTATCACAGATCACTGCCTGGCACACAGTAGGTCTTCAGTTAGTGACTGAATTAATGATTTACCCTGTGTTCTTGTCATCTTTTGGGAAGTGCTCCACTTTTCCCTAAGGATCTGTATGATCCCATTTTGTCATAAGAATATTAGCCCATTTTCTACCATTCATATGGAAAATGGTTTGTTCTCTTTTCTCATTTAAATTTCTAATAATCATATTTGTCCCTGCTAATTATCACCATGTGCCCAGCCTGGAATGTGTACTTTACATATTTTATCTTGCTTAATTCTTACCACCACCCTAGGAGGTGGATGTTATCATCCTGTTTACTAATGGAAATATTAAGACTACTCCTAGACATTAAATAACTGGCCCTGGTCATACTCTCAAGAGACAGTAGCACCTAGTTCTGTCTGATATTCCATAAGCCTTCACCTACAGTGCTATATCGCTTCCTTTTAAATTATATTTATGTGGGATTTTTGAAGGAGGTAATTGTCTTTGTCTATTTTCTGCTGCTATGGCAGAATACCAAAGACTATGTAATAAAGAAAACAAAGAAAAGAAGTTTATTTGGCCTACAGCTCTGGAGGCTTGGAAGTCCGAGAGCATGGTGCTGGCATCTGGTGAGGACCTTCTTGTGTTAACCCATGGTGGAAGGGCAAGCAAGCATGTGAGATAGCGAGAGGAAACGGGGACCAAACTATACTTTCCTGAGGAGCCCACCCCCACGGTACCTAAACCATGCCCTCAATAATGGCATTTATCTATTCATGAAGGCTCCACCCTCATGACCCAATCACCTCTTAAAGTTCCCACCTCTTAATATTGTTACAGTGGCAATGAAATTTCAACCTGAGTTTAGGAGGGGACACTCAAACCATAGCAATAATATATTCACCTGCATCAAAAATAATATATATAGGTGTGAAGTTTAAAAAAAAAAAAATTCCTTCCCTCATTTGCTCATTTTTACCCCTACTTACTTTAAATAACCACTATTACTAATGTTGCACATACAACCTTCTTGAGCCTCTTTTATGTATATACAAAATATGCATATATATTCTCCCATCTTTTTACACAGATGGCAGCACACTATAAACACCATTGTGTATCTGCTGTTTAGACCTTTCTTATTAGTACATGAGCAGCTTCCTTGTTTTTGTTTTGTTTTGTTTTTGTTTACAGACAAATGATATTCCATTGTATGAATTGATTACATTTTAGCTAACCAGTTCAAATGTTACTTAACATTTGGGTTCTATCAATCTTTTGCTGTAACACAGTGTTACATTTATTGTTGACCACATATGCAGGTATATCTGTAAGATAAATTCCCAGAAATAGAATGGTTACAGCAAAGAGTATATATAATTGTAATTTTGATAGATGCTACCAATTGTCCTCCACAGCAATTGCAGTGCTTATATTTATGGTACTTCTGAGGTATAGAAGGTTTTTATTTTATCAGTTAGAAATTGTGTTTGGCTGCTAGGAACAGAGACCTACCACAGCAGCATAAACAGATAAGGGTTTTCTTTTCTCACAGAAATGGAATCTGGAGGCAGGCAGTATAGAGCTGATATGAGAGCTCCACAAAGTCATAAGGAACCTAGGCTCCTTTATTTTTTTGGCTCTGTCATTCTGAACATATAACTTCCAATCTCGAGATCACAAAATGACTGCTGAAACTCTACTGTCACATCCCTGTTCCAGACAAGAAAATCAAGAAAAATCTAGGGGTAAAAAGTGCCTTTCATAGGAGTCCAAAAATATCATTGCCCACACCTTTTGGCAAGAAATATTGGGAAGTATAATTTTGTGACTGAGCACATTGCGGTCCTCAGTAATATAAGGGTTCTATTAGGAAGGTCGAATACAGCGCATGGATATTGAGTAGATAAGCAGCAACCTCTAAATGTGTCCCATATCTTGATCTTTTTATTCATAGAGTCCTCATTCCAAAATCAAATACATATTACCTGCATTTCTTTTTATTTCTTTCATGGCCTCAATTTTAACTTTAATTCATTTTGCATTTATTTTAGTATGTAGTATTTTAAAGCATTTTTTCTTGTTTTAGAAAGAAAAGAAAGGCCTTAAAGATCTGCCCCCATTCCATCTTTCCAAAAGAAAGTAAGAAAAAATACTTCTATATTTATAAGATAAAATTACAAAAGTATTAGGCAAATTAATTAACAATATGCATCTACATGGTTAATCTATTTGGAATTTATTTTTGTGTATGGTGTGATACAGGAATTTCTTTTGTAGTTAGCTAATTGACTCAATATCACTTACTGATTAATTTATCTAGACCTGATTGTTTGGATTTATTATATACAAATGGTTTAAAATCAAATATTTGGATTCAATTTCCATTAAGCTTATTGATTATTAGGAAGAGGAGAAATTGATACCTTTACAATGTTGGGTCATACCCTTCAAGAATATGGCATATCTCAATTTATTCACATCTGGTGGGTTCTTCAGCAGAATATCATCATTTTCTTTATTTAGGTCTTACATATTTCCTGTAGGTCTATTCTCAAGGCTCTTATAGCTGGGTTATTATTGTGAATACTTTTTCTTACTAAGTTTTCTGGGGTTTTTTTTTATTTTTGTTTGAGAGTGTCTAGCTTTGGGGCCCAGGCTGGAGTGCAGTGGTGCTATCTCAGCTCACTGCAGCCCCTGCCTCCTGGGTTCACACGATTCTCCTGCCTCAGCCACCCGAGTAGCTGGGACTACAGGCGCGCACCATCGTGGCTGGCTAATTTTTGTATTTTTAGTAGAGACAAGGTTTCACCATGTTGGCCAGGCTGGTCTTGAACTCCTGGCTTTAAAGGATCCACCTGCCTCGGCCTCTCAAAGTGTTGAAATTACAGGCATGAGCCACCACACTCGCCCTTATTACATTTTCTAAAACTTTATTGCTAGTACATAGAAAAGCTATGAAGTTTTTACATGTTGATTTTCTCCAGCTTGCTGAACTCTTATTAAGGTAACTATAAAATGATTCTCTCAAATTTTCTAAGAAGAAACTCACATAAAGAATAAATAATGATTATTTAACTTGTGTTTTATAATATATTTATATCTCACACATTTTTCTTGCCGTTGTTTTGGCTACAACCTCCAGACTAATGAATAATAGCTGTCAGTGTGGACATCCTTGTCTTGTTTAAGATTTTAATAAGAATGCCTCTATTTTGTTTTTATGTCCTTTGGCTTCTAACAAATTCCCATTATCATGTTTCAGAACATTTTTTATGTTTCTAATTTATACAGAGATTAATCAGACATGGAAATTTTATCAACTATATCAAGTATACTTGAAACATGTATCCACATGATCACGTTGCATTTTCTTTTAACGAATTAATTTAATAAAGTATATTATATGAATAGAATTCTTAATATAAAATCATTTTGAAATGACTAGATTAGATTTTACTTTGTCATGAGATTATCTTTTATTATTCTTTGGATTCAATTTGTCAATATTTTATTTAGAATTTTAAAAATCTATATTCCTAAGATTTATTTGTCTATAGTTTCCTCTTCTGGCAGCCTTCTTCTCAGGAATTGTCCAGCCCAACAAATGAACTGGAACGTTTGTGTTTTTCTGTGCTTCTTTACAGTTTAAATGGCAAAGAAAACATGCCTCTTGATGGTCAATATAACTCATTTTTAAACTGGGCTGGTCCAGTCCCTTTTTGGAAGTGTATCTTTGGGGTTTCAATTTCTTTTAAGCTTACTGTCTATTTAGGTTTCTACCATTTCGTTAGTCATTTTTGGTAATTTACATGTTCCTTGAACATACTTATTCACCTCAATTATGAAATTTGTTGTTGTAAACTTGTATAAAGTATTTTCTTATTAAAAAATTCTTTCAGTATCTGTACTTATATGCTTTCATTCCCAATGTAATGTACTGCTATTTTCTCTCTCTCTTTTTGATTATAGCTTTAAAAGATGTGGGTCTATTATATTTGCCTTTTCAAAAAATCAAAACTTGGCTTTATTAACCAATATTCGTCTCTTTGGGGTGGGGTGGGGAAGACTGTGTTTCTGCTTTTATCTTTAAAATGCCTCTTTTCTGTGAAATTATTATTTCCTTTGAAATTTTTGTTTTTGTTTCTTGAGTTAATGGTATGTTGTTTTATTTGTAATAAGAGCTATATATGTTTTATTAATAAATAATGTTTATTAAAAATTTCTCTTTTTGAGTTAAGGTTTGGATTGACCTCACAGGCTTTGAAATAAAGTCTTTCATTTTTATTTCTCTCTAAGTAGTCTATAATTATTTTTAGGATGAGTATTTGAAGAAAATGAGTATCTGCTTGGCAATTGCAGTTTTCCACAGAACTATTAATCCAGCATATTCGTTGTGCTGCATAAATCCTCTATATCCTTATGTTTTTTGCTTTTCCTGGTCTGCCAGTTTCTGAAAAAAGTAGGTAATGTCTCCACTATAATTGAAGTCCAGTTGATTTCTCCTTTTATTTCTAAGAGTCCTGCGTTATGTATTCCAAAGATATGTTGACCGCTTAAAGGTTAGTGATTGTTGCTTCTCTTAGTAGATATTCCTTTTAATAGTGTGAAATATTTCTCTTTGTTTCTTTGAGTACTTTTCATGTCACTCTGTTTCTCCTAATGTTAACATTACCAGCCCTGTTTCTGAGTTGGTGGTTGTTTTCTATTTATTTGCAGACCTTCCACCACCCGTTCCTACTCATCCTTTCTCTGTTAGGTGTGTCTGGGTTAACAATTTATAACAGGTGCTTGCTTTGGTTTATTGAGTTTGACAACACTTGCCTTTCATGAGGCATCCAAGTCATTCACATTCAGTAGGAATGTGTCACTGATTACGTGTCCCTTATAGTCCTCATTTTAAGGCCTGCGTATTTTATACTTCTCCACTGTTTTCCTTTTTCCCTTTCTAGTCTTCTGCTGGAATAACCAACTTTACTTTATTTCTCCTGCCCTCACACAAGAAGGTTAGACAGTTTCAAACTGAATTCAGAAGCCACAGTCCATTTTCCTCTGAGCTCTGTAAAATATATTACATGTTCTCTTAGCATTTGGTATTTCCACTGGAAAGTCTAGTACCTGGGAAGCTCCATTTGATCCTCCTTCCTTTATAATGTTTTTCCCCCTTGTCTAAAACTTTATAGGACTTTTCCTTTATCCTATAAATTCAGAAATTTCACTAGACGTGATTTATTTTCAGTAATCTTGTCTGTCATTCAGTGAGAGTTAGCAATCTGAACACTAAAACTTTTCTGCAAATCAAAAATATGTTTGCCTGTTTTCCTCCATCTCCTCTGTTCTCTTCTTCTCAAACTCTTATTACACAGGTGTAAGACACTCTAGGTCTCTCAACACTTCTTACCCTCCCTTCCTTTACTTCTTTCTCTTTGCTCTGGGATAATTCTTTGAATTCATTTTCTTATTTATTAGTTTGGTGTTTAGCAATATCCATTTTATTGCTAAATTAAATCTGGAATTTTAATAGTTTTTAATTGCTTGGAGAGCTCTCTTTTTCCTATCTCTTGTTTTTCTCATAGCAAATTGTTCATATCATAGTGATAGAAGCATCCCTCACATTTCACTGACATTCAAAATTGTAATAATCTTCCCTGCATTTTCAGTTGTTTCAGTGAGGTCTGCATTTATACGCAGTTAACACACACACACACACACACACACACACACACAAACACACACACACACACCTCTCTCAAGAGTTTAATGCATGCCAGATATTGTTTTAAATGCCATTATTACCACTTCCCAAGCAAGGAGACTGGACAGAGCCTGGAAGCCAACCCAGACAGTCTGATTCAGAGCCAGGAACACTCTACCACCGTGCAATACCAGCATTTGTTCTTTACGCTCAGCTGGGTCTCCTATTTCAAGCTGCTACTTCTACAGATTTGTCCCTAATTTTTCTATCTGCCTCATTTTTATTTACTTATTTATTTATTATTTATTTATTATATATTTATTTATATTATATTTATTTATTTATTTATTTATTATTTATTTTAGAGACAGAGTCTTGCTCTGTTACCGAGGCTGGAGTGCAGTGGCTCACTGCAGCCCAACTCCTGGGCTCAAGCCACCCTCCTGCCTCAGCCTTCCAAGTTGCTGGGACTACAGGTGTGTGCCACCATGCCCAATTAATGTTTTAAATTTTATTTTTGTAGAGACGGGGGTCTTACTATGTTGCCCAGGCTGTTCTGGAACTCTTGGCCTCAAGTGATCCTCCTGCCCCAGTCTTTCAAAGTGGTGGGATTACATGTGTGAGCCACCGTGTCTGGCCTCTCACTTTTACAAATAAAAATAATGTATCCATATTGATAACCACTGTGGCCTGCACCCAGCCCCTCCTCAAGCAAGCTGATAGCAGGGCATCCACAAATGTGCTTGTGTGAGGGGTGGCACAGACCTGGGGTTCAAGCCATGCCAGCTTCTAAGGGTACACAAAGTTATAATCCCATAACCTCAGAGGGTGCAGGACTCTGATGTGTTTCAAAGCCCCAGAATCTGGTGTCTGTCCGATTTTACTGCTCCAGCCTCTGATGGCCAATGAGCAGAAATGTGACTGCCAGTGTAAAGCAGCAAGACAGCCTAGGCAAAGCAGGCTCCCTTGGGCCACAGACGTGGCTTGGCAATGGTGAGTGCCAAGGGCCTCTGAGCAGGACACAGACAGGGTCCGCTACACAGCTCAGCGTCTCAAAAACTCCCAACATCCCAGAACAAGACAGAGTTAATCAGCTACATAAATTGAGTTAATTAGTTACATAAATCATGAAATATAAGTTGTTCTTATCTAAAATTATAAATAATTACCAATTTTTAAAGATAAAGATTAAATAAGATGACCTTTTGTAGATATCCCTACTGCTGACACTGCCAAACCACTCGCGCCCCTCTCAGCACTTCACCTGTGCTCACCTGGACGCCATCTGTTTCCTGTCTTCCAGAAATTCTTCCAACCTGGCCTGTCAAACTCAGCCTTCTGGGTTTTCCAGCTCTGTTGCATATTTTATCCTAAATGAACATCCCTTCAGTTATTTCAGCAGAATTTTGATAGGGAAGGAAAGAGAGCACGTGAGCTCAAATCACCTTAAAAATGAGTCTTGTATTTCTGGCAGATTTTATGCTGCATATTTTTAAATTAATTATCATAATTTTTTATCAGAAGAAAGTGTGAGAAGGATTTTTCTTGGTGAAGTCACTTCAACCCTAAAAGTTTGGGTGAATTCACGGCTACTGTAAAGGTAAGCCA
Organism: Pan troglodytes; assembly: GCF_028858775.2. Classification (NCBI taxonomy): domain Eukaryota; kingdom Metazoa; phylum Chordata; class Mammalia; order Primates; family Hominidae; genus Pan; species Pan troglodytes. The sequence goes on from NC_072419.2 coordinate 23,814,155, forward strand.
CAAGCCCACTTACGACAGCTCTTCACAGTAAGATAATGTATGTCTAAAGATCCTCCATTCGTTGGACTCAAAGATATTTATTTTTGTTAAATATCATATTTCCTTGCAGACCAGAGAGCAGCATATCTAGAGAGTAAGCTAAGCTTAAATGAGCTTCAGAGTGGCGCCTTTATATATTTATTTTTAAGGGCATTTAAAAAGATTAATGTATCCATGACATAAGAATACAATTATAATTGTATAACCTTCATTAATTAAAAGAGCTGACATTTAAGCAGAGAAGTTAGTAAACAGGGTATTGTATGCAGTGGGGACAGCCAAGTTCAAAGTCAAAAAAGGAGCTGTTTACATTAGAGAAATAGCAAAGAGTCCTAGGTAGCAAGAGGAGAAGGAAGCAGAGAGCGATACAGAACAGTGCCACACAGAGACGTGGAGTCCAGATCCTGTTGGGTCTTGTAAGCCATGGCAGTAAGCTTGCATTTCCTTTGTAGAGGGAAGTGAGAAGATCTGGGATTTGGGAGAGTAGTTTGGTAACTCCATTGAGGTGGTGTTGGTGAGTGTCAGGTGCTATGGTGGAGTTGCCTGGGCAGAGAGAGCTATGCATCCTCGAGTATCATCTGGGGAACTAGGAATAGACTTATCATGAATGGATCCAGATTCAACACTACCGTCTGAAGCAGCACTAGCTCAGGTTGACTGGACTGTGCACTTCAGGCTGCAGGAGGGGCTCAGGGGGTTGCCATGGGTCTCTTTCCAGGACTAGCCCCTCCCTGGAGCTTGCTCATTACATGGCAATGGCAAGAGCGGTTTATATACTTTGACAGGATATTATTTGGTTCAGAGTCATCAGGGTTATCCTCTTCGTGAATGTCCTTCCTTATCAATATAAAATCATATCATGTAATGCTTTTTGCCTTTGAGTCTACTTCTTCCAGGATAAACACTGCCACCTTTACTGTCTTATTATTACATCAGCCTGATACACCTTTGCTAATTCCTTCATTTTTTGCCTTCCTATGTCAGTTATTTTTAAGCTAATTTTTTAAAATAACATGCAATTGGATTTTGCATTTTGATTTAAGCTAAAAGTATTTTTATTTTAGTAAAGCACTTTAAGATATTTTCTATGTATTATCAAAACAAATACATTTGCTCTTATAACTTCTAGACTAGCTCCTTTTTCCGCCCTTCATTTCATGTATTATATTTTTATTGCTCTTTTCCTTCCTCTTACGCTTTGAAAACTTAATCCATCTTTTTATTCTTCTCATGGTTGTCATAAAATATAAACATATTTTAACCCATTTTCTCTAATTATAAAATGTCAACTATCAAACAATATTTATTATATCAATCCTGAGTAAGATACTAAATTTTAGCACACTGTTACTTCCTCTCTACTTGACTACTTTTCGATTTTAATTGATAGAGGTGGGGTTTTCATGCTTTGCTTTCAGCCACCCTCCTCCACAGTCTACATTTTATGACTCAGCTTAAAAGGAATGGTTCTCACCACATAGAAATGGGGTGATTTTGGCCCCAGGGGACACTTGGCAATGTTGGGAGACCGTTATGATTGTCACTGGTGGGAGGGTGGGTGTTTGCTACTGGCATCTAGTGGGAAAAGACCAGGAATGCTGTTCGACATTCTACAATGCACAGGACAGAGTCCACAACAAAGAATTGTCCAGCCCAAAATGCCAATAGTGTTGAGACAGGAAAATTCCATTTTAGAGGTTTTGTGGCTCTTATGATAATTGTAAGTTAATATTACTCATTGTATTTAAATTATTTTTACCACCAGTACTTTCATATCCTCACTCTTAAATTTTTAAATTCCTGTTTATCCCTCGACGGGCTAGAAAATATTTTTAAGTAATTTTTTTTTCAAGTAGACTCTATAGAAAGGAGGAATTATACTTCCCTAAGCTGCCAGTATTTGAGCAAATCTTTCTAACACTCTCAGACACACTCACTGGAAGCAGATGAAGCTATTAGTCAGTCATTCCCCAGCCTCTGAGAAGGAATATTTTTCTTGTAGATGTTTTCCCTCATATATTTGCACATGTTACACTTCCATTTGTTAATCGCCTGTCCTTATCTTACCCGTTTACCTATTCCTATAGTCTATGATGCAATACTTTTATGCATTTTAGCTCTTGCATAATGTATGTGTTACAAATATTTAACCTATAATAGTTAAGATATCACTGATACTTAATATTTCTAATTTTTAATGTACAGAAAGTTTAAAAGTTTATTTTTTTAAAATTTACCTCACTGTCTCTTCCTTCACTTTTTTGCTAGAAAGGTCTTGTCTATTCTGAGATCAACATTTTCCTAAGTGCCTCATTTATTTGTTTTCACATGCGATCATTTTAAGCCATGAGGATTTATTTTGGTGTTTGAAAATACCCTCAAATTGTTAAGCAATTCTCATAATTTGGTTTATTAAATAATTCATCCTTTCCTCTCTAATATGAAATGCTACTTTTATGGTGTACCAAACACAAGGGCCTGTTTCTGCAGTTTATGTCTTGTTTCATCAAATCTATCTTTTCTTACCCTAAATTTTATTTCAATTATTTTGGCTGTATAATGTTTTTATATTTGCCAGTTTTCCTTCATTACAATTACTTTTAACAACCATATTTTTAATTTTCCTTGCCCATTTATTCTTTCAGAAGAATTCTGGAGCAATTTAATCCAGTTTCAAAAAAATAGCCCTTGGGACTTTTGGTTAGAATTGTATTACATTTCCAAATACCGGAAGAATTATTGCAATACTAGATATCCTCAGCCCATCTTCCATTTCTCTTTTCTTCTACAATTTTTATTTCTTTATTGTTTCCTCTGAGTTCTGGAAATTTTTCTTAAGTTTACGTTTTCCTTCGCTAATCCAATTTTTCACATAATCTGCCATTCTTCTGGTGCAGGGGTTTTGAATGTGGTAATCCTATTTCTGTTCTTTATGTGATCCTTACTGATATCAAATCATTTCATTTTGGGGACTCTCAGGTCTATTTTCATAACTTTGGGAAGTAGAAAAACACTCTTTCCCCTATCCCTTGCTATATGTCTATTTTGGTGAAAAGCATTGACTAACTCTTTGGAATGAACAAAGCTAGTCTTCTTAGAGTCTAGGGATGTCTCTGTTTTTCCTTGCAGAGACAGGTCTGTATTTAGCCCCCTTGCTCACAGTTGAGAGATTGCTGTCCACATACTTCAGGCCCAGAAAAGGAAGGAGTGAAATGCTGAGATTTGCTCTGGTTTTATTTCACCTGTTCAGAGACCCAGGGGAAAGTGTCAGAGCTCAAGGGATGGTCACAGCATCCAGCCTGACTCCCACCCCTTCTGCTGAGGCAGCCATGAGTTAGCCCCAGCAGTCTCCACAGTTCACTGGCTACACCTGCCCTCATTATAAGTCCACAGTCCTCTCCTCCCAACAGAGCCATCTGTGTCTATTGAACCCAGTGTGTGCACTGCTGTGGGCGCCTGTTACCCAATGGCATTGATGGAATTAAAATGCATCTCCCCAAGGCCTGGCCGGCTGAGTGACAGGGCATAGTTGGGTTCCCCAGAGGTCCTTGCCCATTCCCCAGAGGTCCTTGCCCATTCCCCAGAGGTCCTTGCCCAGCCTATCTGCATGAAATATGGAAGAAATGCTAGCTAACTTAAATTATGCATGTTGTCTGATTTACAGCCCAGGTATAGGTTTCAGTTTTTGCATCCCTTTTAGTTCCTTCTGCAGTTTAGGAGGATGACATTGACATCTGTGTCCAACCCGCTGTCTCTCTGGATATTTAAGAAGTAGAAAGGTGGTCAAGGGAAAGTTGAACTTTATTTATGTCTCAGTTTTTACAGTGAGAATATTTTTATTTTTCTCATTTCTCATTTTCATATTTTTTAGTTAATAAAAATAGAAAGGTTTTAAACAATAAAGTCCAAGATAATTCCTAAAACACTGAATTTTTCCGAATGTGAGTTGAGATTTTACCAAAATTACCCTCAAAAGGAGCAAGTTGCCTTCAGGCGAAGTCCTCACAAAGCCTCTTATAATAGTATGTAATAGTAAGTGCTCTCAAAATTATATTACTCATAAAATAAATTTGTATTTAGGAGAGGCATAATTTGCCTTAACCTTAATCAATGCTAATTGAGCTCTTAGGGAAATGACCCAATGAAATAAGTATAAAAAGGATGAAAAGAAACTTAATGAAGATGTAGTCACTATTGCTTGGGAAGGGGCCTTGCACTTCAAGAGTGGGGTGTCGTTGTTAAAAAGCCTTCTAAAATCAATTTAGAAAGCAAGACACTAAGATTGCAGACCATCATCTACAGGATAAGCAAAGAGAGCAAATGTATTTGACGTTAGAAATTTGGGAATGTGAACTTAGGTCTTAGGATAAAATTTCCAGCACTGGCTGGATGTGGATGCCAAGAGTTCTGTATCTCATCATTTTGGTGGAGGAGACATTGCTAGCAGCTCTGCTCTGACAACTCTATGTGAGACTCAAAAAGCAGCTGGAGGAGGAGGAGGGCTCTGATGTCAAAGGCCCCTTGGAGGAGTTAGGATAAAATAGTGTCAAGAACTGTGAGAGTAAAAAAGCAGTGGTTTGAAATCAATATTCCATATACATAATTTTAAATGTGTGTGAGTAAACAAATAGATTAATTTCCATAAGGAGACATTTGACTGATTCATCTACAGTCCAAAGAGCTTTGATATTTAAGTTGCCTATAAAACATTTTTTGGATAGTCTTCTTGGAGAAAATGGGATATCACCTCATATTAGAGATTGGAGATCACCTTTTATTTGGATTTTTATTTATAAAAAGATACATATATTATGACCAGGCACAGTGGCTCACGCCTGTAATCCCAGCACTTTGGGAGTCCAAGGCAGGCAGATCATGAGGTCAGGAGTTCGAGACCAGCCTGGCTAACATGGTGAAACCCAGTGTCTACTAAAAATTCAAAAATTAACCAGGCGTGGTGGCGCACACCTGTAATCCCAGCTTCTCAGGAGGCTGAGTCAGGAGAATTTCTTGAACTGGGGAGGCAGAGGTTGAAGTGAGCTGAGATCATGCCATTGCACTTCAGCCTGGTGACAGAGCAAGACTCCATCTCAAATATATATATATATTATTATATTTTTTCTCCTCTTCAATTTACATACTTGGTACAGCAGCCTTGACCTTCACACCAAGTCAAAGTGTGTGAACCCAGAAATACCAATGTTTAGGATGTAGGCAAGTAAAAAAATCACACGTTTTATCTAACATCTCTCCATAGGCTGTCCCTGCTTAACCCAGAACTTCAGGCAACCCCAGGCCTTGAGAAAACAAAAATATTCTTATTGGGTTACAGTAGGAGTTTTGTGCTCAAGTCAAAACAGGTGATACTAAATTTTTCTTAATCTTCGAATTCCATGACCCTATATCCACTCAACAACTCCCTCCACCAACCCATGTCAGTTTCTATCAATTATTCTTTGTCATTTGCCCTGAGCATGTTTAAGTTTACCAATTTAAACATGCTGGTAAATGGTCTGAACCATTTGAAAACAATCTGAAAAACAATTTTTTCAGATTGTTTTGTTGCTGTTGTTTACTATTGCTTCTTATGTCCCATTCCTTGCCTCCAGGCCTCATTTTTCTTCTTACTGAAGCACACCCCTTGGTAGCTCTTTCAGTAAGGGTCTGTACCGAAAACATTTTTGGAGCCCTTTATGTCCGAAAATGTTCTTCACATCATGTTCACTCTTGATTAATGTATTAGTTGGTAATAAAATTCTAAGTTCACTTCCTTTACCTCAAGAAACAGTGGAGCTATTCTCTTTATCTTCATGGGTAGACAGCCCTGTTTCAACTCCTGAATTCACACAGAGAACCAGGATCCAGGCCGTGCTGTGAATGAGATTTGTTTGACCCCAGTCATCAGAAAAGCTTTGAGGAACGCACTATGATGTTGTTATTCAGTACTGGTTACGAATAGCATGGAAAGCTTCAGATCTCACCCTTTTCCCAATATGTTGTTGGTGTTGTTATTCTTGTCTCCTGTTTCTGGTTGAAGAAGAGCTCCCTTCCTTGTTTTTGAACATGGAGATATATTTAATATTACCCTTTTGTATTTGATCTATGTTTGGAATGAGAAGAAGGCTCAATGTGAGCTCACTCTGACATCTTGAACCAGAGAACTTGAAAAAATTTAATAAATCTATAATCCATTTTTCTCCTAAACTTTTTTCTATAAATTCTCATCTTTTCTCATTTGAATTTCCCCACATCTCTAATGTCAAGTTGCTTTTTCCTATATTGTTCAATCTCTTGCCAGGCAAAGGGATGGGTATAGCTCAGTGATTTAAAAAAATATATATATATAATATATATATTTATATTATTATAATATAACCATACACATCTATTTCATATAATATAGATAATTATATATAATATATATTAGTATAACCATATATATCTATTACATGTATATTATATATTACTATATTATAACCATATATATTACATATAATATATAATATAAACATACATGATATATAATTATATATTAATATAATATATAATATATGTAATAGATATGTATGGTTATATATTTTTGATATATAATATATTATAATATAAAATATAATATATATATTATATTATATTATATATTAAAAATATATACATTTTTTTTTTGAGATGGAGTCTCTCTCTGTCACCCAAGCTGGAGTGCAGTAGTGCCATCTCAGCTCACTGCAACCTCTGCCTCCCGAGTTCAAGAGATTCTCTTGCGTCAGCTTCCTGAATAGCTGGGACTACAGGTGCGTGCCACCCCACCCATCTAATTTTTGTATTTTTAGTTGAGGGGAGTTTTCGCCATGTTGTCCAGGTTGGTCTTGAACTCCCAACCTCAGGTGATCCACCCCCCACCCCACCCTCCCAAAGTGCTGGGATTACAGGTGTAAATGACCGTGCCTGGCCTATATATATATTTTTAAGTGAGACCTCTCAATTTATGACTATATGTATTGGAGGTCTCATTCCAGAACCATATATATATACATAATATATAAATATATATTATGTATATTATATATATTATAACCATATATACCTATTACATAGCTATATATGGTTCTGGAATGAGACCTCTCAATTCATGATTATCCAACTGGGAGTCTTTTGGGAAAGTTACTTCACCTCTGTAAGCCTCAGGTTTTTCATCTACAAAATGGAGATAATAAGCATAACAATTTCTTAAGGTGGTTTTGGAGAATTAATGATACTTGGTAAGGAAAGTGCATAGCACAAAGTGAGCACTAAATAAACATTAGTTATTTTATTATGACCTATTGTAAGTTTTTGTGTTTTTATTCACATTATGCAGGATCCTAATGTCTAGATATATTTCTGCCACATAGTAGCCATTCAATAAATACTTATGAAGGAATTAATAGCAGTAACAGCTCAAAAGCCTAAAAGAGAGAAAGTAACAGTATATTTTGAGTTGGGGAGATGGAATTTCAGCATAACATTCTTTAATCAGCTTTTCAATCCATGATTTCTTATCTTTTTAAGAGCCAATTACTGGTTAATAAATAGAATTTTCTGAAACGGAGCACAGGAAGCTATTGTAGGGACACTGGACTAGCAATCTGGGTAGAAGATTAACTTTTCCTCACTTTTTCTTGTTTACCTATTTTCTACACTTAGAAACTTTTCTGTGTTGTGTAATTTCCATAAGGCAACTTACACATTTTTTTAAAATCTGTGAGCCTGATGGGATAATTGATTTTGAAGTCACTCCTTCTGAGTTTTAATTGCAGCTCAATTCTTAATTGTGTGACCATGTACAATTGAGCTTATGACTCAGTCTCCCCATAGGTAAAATGCAGATAATAATAGATAGCAAAAGTTTTTGCTTATTGTTTTCAAAAAGAAGCCATAGTAGGGAGAGAATTTTTCAGTACCCAGAAGCTGCGACAAGAATATAGTTAAAAACAATTCCACCTGACCTCCTATTGTGTTTTATTTTGTTTTGTTTCTGACTGAATCATCTGCTACAGTTAAGCCCACCTCAGCAGGCTGCAGCTCCTCCCAGCTCTCTCTCCTTTCAATCTCATTTCACAAGCCTAGTAATGCTTCCATTGCCTCCTCCTGTTACCATTTCTTTGTTTCCTACAGGTTGAGATTCAGGACGTTCTAAGAGGGAGTTCAGTTTCTGCTCCATTGAAAAATAATTATGACAAAGCAGCATTTCCCAAAATATGTTTACTAATAAATGTTAGGCAAGAAAATGTTTCTATGGCCCAGGAATTTAGGGAAACACTCGTATAAATAATATTAAACAGATGTCTTTATCTTAAGACTATTTGACGTTTTAAATATCAGAAGATTCTGTCACATTTCTGAAAAAGGGGACAGGATAAGTCACTTGCAAAATGAAAAATTTTTTTTGAGGCATCTGGAGAACTACTTTTATGAAAGGTACATGTTGGGAAATGTTCTGATGGAGCTAAATCCAAAGAGGGTAGTAAGACAAGAGGGATGATTGGAGGGAAGAAGGGAAGGAATTGTGTGTAATCTGGTGACAAGAGCGGCACCATCAAAACCCCAGGCTTGGCTGCAAATCTCGGCTCTCTGCCACTTCCCAGCCATGTGATTGAAACTGGTCACTTTAATTCTTTTACAAGCTGTTTTCTCATCTTTAAAATGGGTATAATACTACATCTCTCAAAAGGTCATTATGAGAATTTAATTAGAAAAATCAAGCACATAGCCTAATAAGTATGCTCTCAAGACAATAAAAAACATAAACACAGAAAAATGTCTTATTTTCCTTATGTATTTTTTGCATTCCTAGCATTTGCAATGGCATCAATCATAGTAGGCACTCATTAAACTTTTGCTGAATAAATAAATGAACAAAAAAGCTTTATCAATTCACTGAATAGGTAATTAATCAAACCTTTGCAGGTGTAGCACTATGCCATATACACAAAAACTAAACAAAATATTATCATTGTAATTAAGTTGAACAGGATGCATTTTGCTACTGTTAGGCATTCGCATTGTGAGTGCTACAGTCTTTTCTTAGCCTGATATTTTTCTGCAAATGTGTTACTTCCAAAATGAGGGCAGAATTTGCATGAATAATGTTTTAGTACTAAACACTGTATTTATTAGGATGAACTATTTTTATAGGGCTTTCTAAAACGCAATTATATGGACATAAAGATGGACAATACAATCTTATCTCCCTTTAGCCAAAGAGTATTGGCAATGCAATTTGTGCAAAGTTTATGTGAATTCCTGTAGTTCCTCAGTCGTTTCTTGGTTTGTAGATAAATTATTATGTTGAGTAGATTCTTTGTTTTCAACTTGGCATTTTGATTTGTTTTCTTACTTGTTTACTTGACACCAAACAATTAAATTATGCCCCCCCAAAAAAAACGCATAAAAATAAGCCCTTTGGTGACTGAACCTGCATACAGACTGATGCAGAAAAGGCTGAAGCTTCCCAAAGAGGATTGTTTGAATTCTCAAACAGAAGATGGCCCCAGGCAGGCAATAACTGCTTCTGTCCAGTGGGCATTAGATTTATAAAGTGAAACTGCTTTTCTCCAAGTTTAAAAGTATAACATGTAAAAGTCTGACCAGGCCTTGCACAAGTGGAGTGCTAACGAGAAATGGGAGGACTCACTGAAGGGAGGACACTGTTCTCATAGGAACAGTGACTCAGTGCCTCGCAGTACCCTTCCCTGATTTCTCATTATTGCTCCATCTATGCAAGACTGGGTTAAACCACTGGGTTCACTAACAGAAACATTTCCAATGACTCCAGAATCTTTTTAATGTCCTATGTAAAGAGTTCAGAGCAATACATGATGAACTGCACACAAACTCTTTCGGCCTTGATAACTTTCCTGAGGAAATAGATGTCAGACCTAATCACAACTCTTTTGCCATTAAGTCTTAGGGGAAAGTTTCTCTTGAAACTATATTGGTATTTGGGAAAAGCTTTGACTCTAAATGTCATGCATCTCTCATTTAGATAGATAATTTGTGAGGGAAAATAGTCTGGATGCTATTGGCTTATTCATTCGTTCTACTAAAGGTGGAATGATATGTTAATGTCTTATCAGCCAAGTCAACCTAGAAATAAGAATGTCAACCATGTTAAATTGTAAGATTATTCAATCTTATAGATTATAATTCCCTATAGCATGCAGAGTTATTTCACAGGCTTTATCTTTTTAATTTGACAAATTTTTTAGAGACCCTACTTGCCAAGAACTGAGAATATGAAGTTGAATAAGGAATAGTCTCTAATCTCAATCAATTTTCAGACTAATGGAAAAGTCTATCGTAGAAACAGTTGTTATGAGCTCTAAAATCATAGATGAAGAATAATTAATTCTCATTGCTGACCAGAGGTAAATAGAAAGAAGAGTCAAATTTGAGCTGAGAGCCCTAGAGGGATGAAAGAGAGTTTGTCAAAGCCCATTCTGAAGTGAATAACACGGTCATAAAGAATGAGCCATGGGGAATATGACAAACAGCCTAGTGTGGCCAAAGGGTGGTGGTGGCAGTGGCAGAAGAGAAGCAGCCTGAGAGATGGCTAGGGCCAGAACAAGAGCCATAGGATCTCTACTAGTACAGGTGGGCTTCAACTATCCGCGTTTTTACACGTTGCTTTGGCAAACTTGAGCGAGTTGATGAATGCCTTCTATCCCTTCACCAAGATTGTATTGAATACTCTTCCATATACCTACCAGCAGTGTTCTAGGCTCTGGGGATACAACATACTCCCTGACTTCATAGAGTTTGCATTCTAATTAGGTATGACAGATAATTAATTTAAAAAGCAATAAATAAAAATCTATATATCAAGAAATAAATACTCTGCAGAGTATTAAAGCATGGAATATTAGTCTTTTCTCACTTTGCTATAAAAAACACCTCAGACTGGGTAAATTATAAAGAAACAAGGTTTAATTGGCTCATGGTTCTGCAGGCTGTACAGGAAGCATAGTGGCTTCTGCTTCTGGGGAGACTTCTAGAAGCTTCCAATCATGGCAGAAGGTTAAAGGGGAGCAGGCATCTTCCATGGCAGGAGCAGGAGCAAAAGAAAGAGTGAGGGGAAGGTGCTACACACTTTTAAACAACCAGATCTCACAAGAACTCACTCACTGTCATGAGAATGGCACCAAGGGGATGGTGCTAAACTATTCATGGGAAATCCACTCCCCTGACCCAACCACCTCCCACCAGGCCCCACCTCCAACATTGGGGATTACAATTCCACATGAGATTTTGGTGGCGACACAGATCCAAATCATATTACATGATAATGTGATAGAAGATAAATAGGTGGTACAATTAGAAAAGATGGTCAGAAAAGGCCTCTCCAAAGAGCCTACATTTGGGCTAAGACTTCAATCCCCCCCAAAAAAGAACTAAACATGCAAAGATCTGAGGGAAGAGCATTCCAGGCAGAAGTGCAAAAGTCCCGAGGACAGAACAAATTCTCTGTGTTTTAGGACTAGAAAGAAACCTGGGTGGCTGTAGTGAAGGGAGTTTTGTACATGTATCAAGTAGCTATTGTTGCATAATAAGCCATCCCACAATTTAATGGCTTAAAACAACAATGGTTTATTTAGCTAAGTATTCTTGCATGTCATTAATTTAAACCGAGTTCAGCTAGGTGGGTGTCTCATACATCTATGGACAGCTGTGGGTCATGGAGGCAACTTTGCTGATCTTAGCCAGGACCTCTAGCATTTCTGCGGTTTTCGTGGGGGCATTTGAACTGACTCAACTCTGCCCCATGTGGTCTCCCATCTTCCAGGAGGCTAGCCCAGCTTGGTGACTATGTAGGATCCCAAGGAGAGCAGAGGCTCCCAGGCTTCTTGAGGCCTAACCTCAGAACTCACACACCACCACTTCTGCCAAACTCTATCACAGAGTAAATATCAAAGGAAATCAAAGGCCAGCCCAGATTTAAGGGGAGGGGAAACAGACTCTGACTCTTGATGGAAGAATCTGAAAAGTCACATGGCAGAGGGAGTGAATGAAGTAGACAGGGAGCAGTGAAGTATTGTGGCCATTTTTGCACAGTCCACCATAAAATTGAGAAGATTGACCAGAGACAGATCATGGAGGGCTTGGCAATCTGTACTGATGAAGCCATGGACCAGAAGAGAAGTGAGCCAATGAAGAGAGTTTCTCTTTTCACATGGCCATAAAATAATAGTGAGGGCTATGACAGCAAAGAGGAAACAAAAGCTGTAGTGATGAGTGTTAGACAATTGATGAGCTGGGAGAGACTTTGTTGATCCAAATGCAATCTTCTCATCCTTACTGTGTTCCAGAAAGTTAATAGAAAAGCTGAAGTTCAAAAACAGTCTCCAAAATTTATTTAAAAAGCAATGAATAAAAATATATATGTCAAGAAATAATAAATACTCTGCAGAGTACTAAACCATAGTATATTAGTATGTTCTCACATTGCTATAAGGAAATACCTGAGACTGGGTAAATTATAAAGAAAAGAGATGCTGGGCATGGTGGCTCATGCCTGTAATCCCAGCACTTTGGGAGGCCAAAGTGGGCAGATCACTTGAGGTTAGGAGTTCAAGACCAGCCTGGCCAACATGGTGAAACCCCGTCTCTACTAAAAATACAAAAATTAGCCAGGCCTGGTGGCAGGTGCCTGTAATCCCTGCTACTCGGGAGGATGAGGCAGGAGCATCACTTGAACTTGGGAGGAGGAGGTTGCAGTGAGCCAATATCATGCCACTACACTCCAGCCTGGGTGACAGAGCGAGACTCCATCAAAAGGAGAGAAGAAGAAGAAGAGGAAGAAGAAGAAGAAGAAGAGGAGGAGGAAGAAGAAGAAGAGGAAGAAGAAGAAGAAGAAGAACAAGAACAAGAAGAACAAGAAGAAGAAGAAGGGGAAGAGGAAGAGGAGGAAGAGGAAAAAGAAGAAGAAAGGGAAGGGGAAGGGGGAGGAGGAGAGAGGTTTAATTGGCTCATAGTTTTGCAGGCTGTACAGGAAGCATAGTGGTTTCTGCTTCTGGGGAGGCCTCTCGAAGCTTCCAATCATGGCGGAAGGCAAAGCGGGAGCAGGCATCTTCCAAATCAGGAGCAGGAGCAAGAGAAAGAGCAAGGGGGGAGGTGCTAAAACGCACTTTTAAACAACCATATCACATGAGAACTCACTCGCTATCATGAGAATGGCACCAAGGAGTGCCATTTCCATACACGAGTCATTCCAACCACCACACTGTCCCCCTGATAAGACTTGCTGAGACATTTGCTGATACCTAATTGGCTTAGAAATGCAAAAGTACACCTCTAAAGATGAAATTTGACCCTTTCCCCCAGGCTCTGTCTGGAGGTTGGGTTGCTATCACGAGGTAAAAAACATTGATGACAATAAACAATCATGATAATATTTTCTTATGTGGAAATTTTATTACCTGATACTTGCAACATTTAAAAGAGCTAATGAAAATAATAATATATTAATAGCCAACACTGGTTGAGAACTTGCCTTGTTCCTCTTATCTTGACCTCTGAGATGCCAAAAATAAATGTTGCCAATCCGTGCATGTGCAGTTATTCAAGCTATATTTTCTTGAATTGAAATATAAGTCTTAAAACCAGTCTGTTCCCTCACAGCAGATTGATTTCCTTGAGATTAGAGAGTAGGTTTCATTTATCTTTATGTATCTAGTAGGTCATATAGCATCCTGCACCAAGTAGGCCATCAAAAAATATTCATGGATGCAGTGGCTGACACCTGTAATCCCAGCATTTTGGGAGGCCGAGGTGGGTGGATCACGAGGTCAGGAGTTCAAGACCAGCCTGGCCAAGATGGTGAAACCCCGTCTCTACTAAAAATACAAAAATTTTTATTTTTGTATTACGGGCGTGGTGGCACACACCTGTAATCCCAGCTACTCTGGATGCTGAGGCAGAGAATTGCTTAAACCTGGAGGGGCAGAGGTTGCCGTGAGCCCAGATCCCGCCACTGCACTCCAGCCTGGGCTACAGAGCGAGACTCCGTCTCAAAAAAAAAAAAAAAAAAAAAAAAAAAAAATCATGGAAAAAGTGAATGGTCTTCCTCAGGGATAGAAAGGGTAAAAAATGTTTTTTAATTAGAAAGATCAACAACTAGAGTAGTTTGAGCCCATTAAACATAGAGCAAACCTCGTTGGACACCCTCCATTTTCATGACTGTGTATAAATTGAACAAGATAATGAAACCTTCTGCTTATAAGAAAAAATGTTAGTTTCTATTCTGCATTGTAGTAGATTTTTAAAAGATTTCCATTGAAAACATCTACTTTTTAACATTTGGTGCTAAATTTGTAAGTTCCTGTTTCTGAAAAAAATTCACTTAAGTTGACTAATTTATTTCCTGATAATTATTACATGAATATCTCATATGTATATATTTCTTTAAAAATTTAGGCACCTATAACCTGATTCTTATCCCAATAGAAGCAATTAAGGGGCAGGTGGTGGTATCACCTTTAACTGAAGTAGTAAGCTGTTGGTCTTCCAAGATGACCCAGCAAGCAGATGACTGAATCCAAAAGTGGGTGATTTATCATGTCATTCTGGGAGAACGTGAAGAAGTTCTCAGCTTTTAGGATGTACCTTAGGCCAATCATGTGCACGTTGACAATGATGGATGTGTCTTCATTATGTAGTTTATTATGGATAGATCAGGGCTGGGACAAGAACCTACATCTTGTGATCCTAGTACAGTACATTTTTAGGAAGCACAACCCCCATAGATGACCCTACAAGGAGCCTATACTGGAGTGAAATAGGAGGCTGTGAGTTTTACAAGACATCAAACAATGGCTGCAAACTTGATTTTATAGGTTTAGTAATATCTCCAGGGAATAATTCTCTTTCCCTTTCCCTACTTCTGTAATTGGTATATACTCTAAATGCCATTAGACCCAGCTTGCTCTAAAGATCTGTAGGGATAGTATTTCTCCCTCTCCCTCATTCAGTATGTGCCCATGTCAGGCCTAACTGAACACAGGGACCAAATAAATAGAAGATATTCCATTCAGATTTTATAGCCTGACTGCTTTACTCTGCAACCTCTATTATTGAGAATTATCTATTTTGACTGCAAACACGTCATTTCATCAAAGGTTCTTTACAAAGCAGATGACATTGAAAAGCAGCCTCACATTTTTCAGGTTTAGAGACTAGATTTTTATGGACTTCGAAACTTGGAAGTCAGCTCACCATTCTGGCATAGTCTTCCTGCCAAGCCCAAATTCTGAAATCAGTGTGGGAGCAATCAGAGGGTGACATCCATCTCAGAGTCAAAGAAACAGGGGACTTCTGATTCCTTGTAATTTCTCTAGAAGTAAATCCTCTTTTCCTTGACTGGCACTCTTCTCTTTTGAGGGCCAATAACAACCTACTCATTAAGAACCATTTAACATTTTCCAAAAATACTTCCAAAACCATTAACTCATTTGATCCATGTATCAATTCTATGAAGTCAGTAAGCCAAATATTAATATTTGTAGGGAACAAGAAAGCCAAGCACGAAGTGTTCAAAAAACTAACCCGACAACAAACTGAAACCCTGGATATTATCAGGATAACAAAAAAATCACCTGACCTGACCCCCAATTAGGAAATTTCCCACTGTCCTATGCACTGTTCTGCACACAGTAGGAAATTTCCCAATTAGGGGCCAGGTCAGATGATTTTTTTTGTTATCCTGATAATATTCTTCTCTTCTAGACTATGAGAAGAGAGGTGCCATAGCGGTGGAGAAGCGAGTGTGTGTGTTCCCAAGAATATTTTAGGTATGGCCACCAAGTTAGCCCTAAAGAAATTACAATTAAACTAGGAAATAGAGCAGATAAACTCTGTGTCTAGAATTCTAAACTTCTTAGATTTATATGTCCTAAACCCAAGTCTTTCCCGTCTCTTTTCAGGCTGTTCCCACAAGTACTGACATTACTTCCAAAGAGGAGAATTTGGTTCACTAATCTAGTGAAAGCATCTTCCCCTCTGAATTCACCATCAAGACGAATGCTATCCACTAGAAATATAAAGGAAGCCACATAGGTGATCTTAAATTTTCTAGTGGGCACATTTTAAAAAGGAAGACAAGGCAATTAAAATATAATTTTAATAATATATTTCACTTCACCCAACATATCCAAAATATTACCATTTCAACACATGATCAACATTCTAAACTACATTAGTGAGATAGTTACACTCCTATTTTCATTCTTAGTCTTCAAAATCCAGTGTGTATTTTCCACTCACAGCACACCTCAACTCGGACCAGCCACGTTTCCAGGGCCTCAAAGTCCACACCTGGCCAGGAGCTGACAGTCTAGCTCCTGTGAGTAAGCTAGTCCTCAGATTTTATAAAACTCTCTCTTCAGGGTTGTGCTCACCTTCCCCCTCCCACTCCTGCTGCTCCTGACCTCCATCACCAGAAGAGACCCCAAGAGCAAATCATATTTTTGTTTCCAAGAGGGCCCACTGACAACACTAAAACCCAGGAGGAAGCAGTTGACTTAAGACCTTCGAGTGACTCACTTTGTAGGAAAAGCAGAGAAAGGCTGGCAAACAAGAAAAACATAAGCTCATTTTTCTCCCCCTCATCAACCTCATTCCCCAACCTGTTTGCATCCTGAAGAGGGCAGAGGCCTCCAAAGTTGCTTTCTGGGTCACTGCGGGGTGATTCACCCAACAATAGGCTATAATTTACAAGGTTTTTCTCTGCAAGTCAACTCTTGCTAATGGAAGGACGACATGAATGTTGAGGCTGACAGGCTGGAAGATAAGAGTAGTTGTTTGTTCCCTCAGCCCATTGAAAAATCCAGCCCCAAACCCATTTGAAGAACAGTTCCTAATAGATAATGAGACACAAATCGTGTGTACCTGATTGTAAATGAATAGCTCATATGCACAAAGCAAACTGTAAAACCTCCATTTCTCAGCCAGGATAGCACTCCATTAATGATGTGCTTTTGTTTCTTCCAAAGACTAAGTGCTCCTTTCCAGGAGAAAATAGACCTCAACCTCACCTCCCCACCCACCATGTCCCTACCTCCACCACAAAGAGACTGCATTACCCTGAGTATTAATATACATTGCCTAACAAATAGGCAGGCAACCAAAAACTGAGCAATTTTAGCCATTTAAACCCTGTCTTGAAATAGCAACTCACTGGATAAATGGACCTACCATTTAGCAATTTTCAAGATTTCCAACCTGCTTTGATTTCCTCTCTAGGTAGCTTTTTATTTTGTGTTTCAGAGGGCATCAACTTTGCAATATCAGGAAGAACCAGAGCCAGGCTTGAAAATAATGCTGAGACATCTAGACTCAAACCCGGGACACAAGTGGGAATGAATCAAGCTGGGCGGATTTTTCCAAATCTACAGGAAGTGAAATTCTTCTGCTCCAGGCAATGTTTATCACCCATGTAGAAACCTCATTGGTTTGGCAATTGTGAGCTAACAGGGTATGGCCTGAGTTATGCTCTGAATAGCTTACAGTTACTGCCTTGGATGTGAACGATTTGGGGAGGGACAAGTCTGTGCAGTGGCCTAAAGTGAGGCGTGAGTTGGTGCCTAGCTTGTCTGTGAAACTGGGTTTGTTTTTTCTGCTTTTACTACACATTAAGCCAGATGAACACAAAGACACCAGTTGTTACTTTTGAATGATTTTTAAAATTACATCTCTAGTAGGGAATATTGATTTACTTTATTGATTTTTAAGATCCTTTCTAATTCTTTAGTGTCTGCTAGTCAGTGGCCTCAAAAATTGAATTTTCACGTGTTGTCTTTGCCACTTAACATTATCAGAAGCTTCTTGAATGTTTACTAATAGAAGTGTGACTCCTTTCATGCTTGCTGTGTCTAATGTTATTTTTGTGTTAGCAAAATTGCTCTTCAGGAGTATGCTGATGGCTAACTTGCAGAAATAGAGATTTAGGATGGACATAATGAAGGACTTCCCTACAACACGGGATATTAAATGCTGAAAAAGGCTTTTCAATTCCTTTCTGAAATAAGCCAGGGCCATAAGCACTTAGCCCACTCTATCGAAGTCTCCCTGAGAAAACCCTGCGGCTTTCTCTGCGGATTCCTCCAGCCCAACACCGAGGAACCAGGGCCTGGGACTTCTGGAGTCCCTCCCAGGACTAATTCCCGCTCTGACGCCCAGCACGAATTTATCATAACTGCCTGACTCTCTCAGTGTGGTGTGGTGGTGGTGATGGTGTGTGTCTTCCTGAGTGTGTTGGTTGGGGATGTGGTGGGAGGGGTTGGGCCAGAGAGTTGAATAAAGAGGAGGGAAAAAAAAAAAAGGAATTAGATTTTTCAGAACTGCACAACCAAAGATTTGCACACTTATTTATAGAGGTGAACCGTGAGCTTGGTTGACCCTGGATGCTTTTCTGCGCTGTAAGGGAACCAGCGGTTGGCCGATCACTCTCTGGCCCTCCAGAGGCGGCCTCCCTCCTGCGCGGAAAGCGGCCCGGTGCACAGCGCCCAGCTCCCGGGTTTCTGTCGGACCTGGGACTCCCGGCGCCTTTCTGGTGCCCTCCACGCCCTCCACGGGCAAGGGCGGAGCTGAGGGGCCCACACAGCTCCCTCTGCCCCAAACGGGGCAGAGAATGAGTAGGTGCCTGCAGCCAGGGGCGCGCCCATCCTTTCGCACACGACAGGCTCCTGTTCTCTAGGCAGTGATTAAGTGAGAAAAAGAGAAGCCTGGCTTGGGGGTGAGTCTGGCGCTGGGTGAATGTGAATCGCCGACACGGTCTCCTGCAGGGCTGCGGCGTCCTGGCCCGTGGCTGTCATTCTGTCCGGGTGCTTCAGCCCCGGCCGGTGTGAAGCCAGTGTGAATCCATGGCCCGCGCGGACACACCCGCCAAGCAGGCACAGGAGCAAGGGGCTCTAGCTGCGTCCACTCCCCAGGGTTAAAAATTAACCGTCCGGCCTTGCTGGCATCTCTGTTGACAACGCGATCATTCCTGCTGGGAGCGAGTGCGCCACAGAGATTAACTCTGCCTCTCCAGTCAGACCGCCTGGGTTCCACTCCTAAGCCTTACCCTCTTTAAGGCTCGTTCTTCATAGGTCAGGTGGATCTCAGTCGTCCTGACCGCATAGGGTTGCTCAGGCATGGAAGGCACTCGGCACCTGGTGTGGGCAAGTTGTGCCTGCTCAGTAAATATTAACTACCGACTCACAGGACATGCCTCTCTTTTTGCTACCCTCGCACGTTTCTTTTCTCGTTTCCTTCTCCATTGTTACTGACCCAGGGTTGGCTGATATAAGTGAAAAACACCAAGGGTGCCGTCTGTTATCTAAGTCATGCAAATGCTTTAAAATTATATGTCTGTGTATGTATGAATATATGTGTCAGGTTCTGGGCACATAGAGGTGAAATATCATGTAAGCAAGCACTTGTACAATTTTCTTCAGATAACAAGCTTGAAAACACAGCCTCTACTTGTTTCCTTCCCTTCCCTGTCTCCCTTTCTCTACCAGAGCTTTCTGGACCATCTCCAAATAAACTACTTGCTCTCAAATCCCAGTGTCAGAGTCTGATTCTAAGTGAATCTAGAGTGCTGGCAATCCAGAATCCGTTTCCAGGATTCAGGATGGAATCTTACAGGAGATACACAGTCCTATAAAAAGTTAGAATAATAACGCAGCATCAATTTGTGCTTGATCATTAAGCTAATAATGCCTCCTTTCTCCACCACCCCCATGTTTCTGATACTGTGATGTGTGATGTTGTAGTTGTAAAATGTAATATTGTGATGTGGCAGACAGATTATAAGAGTTGAATGCACCAGGAGATTTCCTGTGGCATTATAAGAGTTGAATGCACCAGATTTCCCGTGACATAAGTAATTCTCAGGCCCTATGAAGTGCAGGCTTTAAAAAAATCTGGTTCAGCAGCCAAAAGTCATTAAAAATTAATGCTAGTATTTTCTCTCTCAGAGAATGCTAATGGGAACATGTTCTAAAGTCCACTTTTCTTTCCTTCCTTGTTTTCTCAGCTTTTTGAGAGTGCCACATTCTCTCTTCTTGCCCTGACATCTCCCAGCTTCCCAAACATTCTGACTCAGTCTTTTCTTCTCTCCCAACAGATGCTCCTGCTAGCTGTCAGTTAGGTAAATCAACTTAGCCTCTCTATATGCATTAATTCTCTCTCAGCTCCCAAACTCTCCCTAATAAAGAAGAACTTGAGAGTTGACTCAGCTGTCCCCCAGTACAAAGTGGTGGGCATAAGGGAGAGAAATGTGAATTACTGATACATAATTTTCCCCCTATTAAACTTTATTCCTTGGAACATCTTTGTGAATTCTGCAAATTCACAAAGATATTCATAGTCCTATATTCATTTGAATTATCCAAAGCTCCTTCCAGACCCAGTTGACCCATCTTTTCTTTCCTTTTCTCACTGGAGTGGGCATAATTTCCTGCCATTTCCTACTGTGCTGCCGCCAATTCTGGCTGTGTCCATTAGTGTCCCTCTTGACAAACTTGGATTTGAAAAATGGGCAACTAAATCTTCATTTATTAGACGTGTTTTTCTTTTACTAACAGCTGCCATCTGTTCCTCTCCACCTCAATACAACTCCCCCAATCCCTCCAGCATCCTTTTTGGACATTTTCATTCCAGTTCCTCTTTATTCATGTGCACATTCAATTGTCAGACAGTTTTTGAAAGAGTAGAAATAAGAAGTAACAGAAAATAGAAATAATAATAAAATACTACCCCCAAAATAAAAGAGACATGGGAAGAGTTTCTTTTTTCAAAAGGGAACACATAAACAACACATGAAAGGTTGGAAAATAACAAAGAAAATAATGTTTTAAAAAAAGATGTAGACACAGGAAGGACAATTATGGAATGGCTGGAAAGATTAATAATAACCAAATAGCTTGAGGGTCGCCTGCAGCAGAGATGAAGAGAATAAATCAGAATAGAAAAAACGTTTGCCCGATTCTATTTTACAGACAGTCTCTTAAAATGTATGTGTCATTCAAATTTGTTTTGATGTGTCAGTCATCTCCAGCATTCATCCTGGGCTTTGGATGCTACTTAGTTGCATGACTGGATGTGTTCTAAGATCTGCCATGCAGGTTATATTCTGATTTACTTGCTTACAGTGAGCTCCTAGCTGGAACATAGTTCTGAATGCCAAAGAAAACCAAAGACAGAACACTTCCAGCTCAATTTCCATCTATAAAGTGGTCAAAGAAAACTCCAGTCCTTGAACTTGTGTTCTAGTCTTTTATGCACTGTTTAGAGGTTCTGCAGGGGCTTTATGCCTGCCCTCTATGAGAGATGAAGGATGTTACCGGCTCCTGATGAATGGACATTTAAGATCCAAAATGTATTGAAGTCGAGTTGTCATCACGTTTTTCATTTGCCCAAGTCCTATATCCAAAAAAATGATGTTTTTCATCATTTCATATAGATGAAAAACAACATTACCAGCCCCTGTTTCAAAGGCAAAATGCATTCTGCATTGTATATGAGTTGGGTAATGTCAAGTGTCTGTGATTGCAGCGTGGGAGTTGTTTTGGTCTGTTTTATTTTGACTTAAGTCAGGAAACAATAAGTATGTTTGTCATTTTCCAAACAATATGGTCCAAAACCACTTGTGGCTGGTGGTCTTTCATCTCCACGGGGCATTCCACCCAACAATCACCATCTGCCAGGGACGCCTACGAATGTCAAAGTTCTGCTAGGTTTCTCTGAAGCCTGCTTCTGCTTTCAGCAGCTTTGAATAAGCTACAGGGCCACAATTTACTTCTATTGTCATTTCTTCAGGGAGATAGAGAGAAATACATCTGCCACTTTAGACAAGAAGCCCATGGGAAGAGTACACACACAATCAGAACAGCCAGAGCAGGATTATTCAATTCAGCTGCAATCAGAAATGGGGGAATAAGACAGAGAAGAAAAACCCCATCTCGTTATGTGTAATGCTCATTTCTGAGCCAGTGTTTGAAGACAGAGCATGCTTTGTGAGAAAAACATATTTTTTCATCAGATAGGATGTAATCAACCAAGAATTAATCATTAGTGAGTCATTAAATAATTAATTGTAAATTGTAACTAATTTCTGATTATTAAAATGATTTTTTTTTATACCTGGGCTCCTATAATTCCCCGTTTTAAATAGTTACCAAGCTACGCCCCAAGAAGATAAAGACAAAAAAGTTGCAATAAGTTAGCTTTGGCTATGTAACAAACCATTAAGACATAATAGATTACCACAAAAAGTATTTATTAGTTCACTATAATCTGGGTCAGGCATTTAGGATGAGTTCCGCTAGGCGGATCTTCTGCTTGTCTTGCCTGGGGTTCCTCACGCAGAGGCAATCAGCTGATGGTGTCAGTAGGAGCTGATTGGTCTTGAACGGCCTCACTCACATTTCTGGTTTTAATGCTGGCTGCTGTCTGGGAGGTGCAAGGGATTGGGCCCTGTATATCTCCAACAGAGTAGTCCAAGATTATTCACATGCTGGTGGTCAACAGTGTTCCAAGATGCAGCAAGACAGAACAAGCCCCAGGGCAGAAACATTTTTCAAGCATCTGCTTATAGCATGTTTACTATATTCCACTGGCAAAAGCAAGTCACTTGGCCAGGCCTAGGGCCAGTATGGGTTGGAAATCTCAAGGGGGTGAACACTGGGAGGGGGATATAAATCAAGGATGTTACTGCAACAACCTACCACAGACGTATCCTTGAAAATGCTTTTATCCATATCACCAGACCAAAACTCTAGGGACTTTGAATCATGTAAGCATGCGCCAAAATGGATCTCAGCTATCTTCAAATCCTTCTTTGGACAACTTAAATTCAGAAAGGTGACTTTTTTGGGCCGAAAGTCACATGACTAACTCAATACTACATTAATTATGAAGGTATTGGCAAGCATCTGGAATCACTGATATAGTAGTTTCACTTAATTTTTAGGATAGGAAAATTTATTTATAAGGGGAAAAATCTATCAGGACTAAAGAGTCTAGAAAATATTTTCAGAAAGAAAAGACAGAGCTCAGGTGGGCAGGTAAACAAGCAGATGTAATGAGGGAAAACCAACTGAAGCTCAAGGTGTTATGTTTTTCTTATATTATTTTCAGATTCATAAGGCAGTACTTCTCAAACTTCAATGTGCGCATGAACTGCCTTTCTAGGGAGAGCTGCTCTACTGCAAAAGGTGTATGCCCAGGAGACACTTAGCTCTCATCCGTGTTGTTCCCAGAAATCATATAGAACTCACAGGACATACTCTGAAACCTGAATTCCTCCTCCTACAGTGCACCTTAGGGAGACTCGTTCCCTTGGTCGCAAGACACATCCTCCTGGAATCAGTGTCTTCTTTTCATAACTGCAGTTATCCACTGCAGCAGAGAAGAGCTGAATTCTCATGTCTCCCCTCCCTAGCCAGCCCACTTGGTCTAAAAGTGTTTTGTACCCAGGTCAAGTTCCTCAGGCAGCACCAATGTGAAAGTGAGGAAGTGAGACAGGAAAGGGAAGAAACACCATAAAGTGTGTGTTTTCAAGGAAATTACCAGTGTGGGCAACTGGGACTCAGGCTTGCTGAGCACCTCTGGGAAACTGTGGAGAACATGACTCAGTCATCCACCCAATGGGAAGAAAGTTGGGTGTTTATCCACAAACTCCCTGTCAGAGACCGCTGGAGGGTGCTCGGGGAGGATTAGTTCTCCAGCACATCACTCTTCCTTAGGCACACAGCTAGTGAGTCAGAGAAAAGCCTTCAGGCAGAGACAGTATTTTGGGGTTTCTAAAAGCAGCTTCAAGCTTGTACAGGAGAATGCAGAAGGAATATGGGAAAGGCTAGAGTCCTTCTGCCTTAACCATCGCCGGAGTACTAACTAGAAAGTCAGGACTAGCTTAAATGTGTAATGGTTGTGACTAAAACCAAGGCAAGCACATGAAAAGCAACACATTAGTAAAACAAGCAAAATGTTAGGCATCAAACAGCCCTGTCGATTATTTCTGCTTTTTCCCCCTTCTGTTGACTGGTTGGGTTATGTTGTTGTTGTTATGCCAACCCATAATGTCTCAGCTGCCTTAAATAAAGTATTTGTTTTCAACATTATTCACCCAAGTTACTCAACAGGAAAGCAAAGATTTTTTCCTTGCTTTCCATTAGGAAGCAATATTAGTTTGATCTGGATTTCATTCTGTCCCTGTCGTCTCTCAAAACTGTGACCTCGGCCAAGTTATCCTCCCTCAACTTCAGTTTCCTTATCTGTTAAAAGACAATAGCAATTCTGACCACATAGGATTGCAGTGATAGAAGTACGTAAGCAGCCCATCCATGAAAGGCACACAAATGTTGTCCTCCTTCTTCCCCACTCTCCAATACTCTCCTCACTGCTGAGGATTAAATTCAATTCTACTTAATCAATTTATGTTGAAGTTTTACTGTGTGTAGACTCTGTCTTGGATTACATAGCAAGTATAGAGCTAATAATCCTTTCTTTCTAATAGCTTTCCATTTTGGGGAAAGACAGGCATATAAAGCTCTAACAAAATCAGGTAATGATAAGTACTTCTTTCAATGTGAAGAGCATCATGCTCTGATCCTACAGGGAGAAACAAATTATCCTCTATTTTCTTGTAATTTACATAACAGTAGTTGATTCCATAATTCACTCTCAACTGCTAGAGTCTGCAAGATTCCCACCAACTGACACCTTCAACAGAATTGTATTACACATGAAAAAACCTTTGACTAACCTCTAATTGATTCCGACATTCCAAGAACTATTAAAAAGAGTTGAAAATAATCTAGAAACTGCTGACTTGTATCAGGCATAGATTTATTCAGACAAAACAGAGAGACAGAAGGATTTTGAAGTGAGATGGTTTTGTCAATTGGGCATAACAAAGGAAGAAAAATAAAAATTATCGTTCGTGCTTTGAAAATCTCTCTTGTGATGTACCTCTCTGCTACAGTACCTGGCATTTAGAGGTGTTTAACCAATGTTAGGGAAGAAAACTAACACTGGTTAAACACCTCTAAATGCCAAGTACTATAACAGAGTACTCATTCATCATTTTATTCAATCTTATCTACTCTTCAAAGCCCACAAAAGAAACCTGTTGATCAAGCAAAGCTTATCATACTTCCTGCAATAAGAGAGAACATTGTCTTAATGGAGAATGGTTTTAGGGCCTGAGCTGGGTGATTTCGAAGTTGGTCTTGCAAGGCAGGGCACTTGTTGGGACTGGAAAAGTTTACGAAAAGTTTCTTTGGGTTGGTAAGCATATGGAGGTAAGGGTCTCGAAAGGAGTATTGATGAGTAAGTCATCAATCTTGATAAGTAAGCTGTTTCATTGGTGTTATGGGATAAACTGTGCCCCTCTAAAATTCATAGGTTGAAGGCCCAACCCCCCTTCCTCAGAATGAGACTGTATTTGGAGATAGGCCTTCAAGGGGGTAATTAAGGTTAAACAATGTCATATGGTTGAGCCCTAATCCAATATGACTTATGTCTTAGTTCATTTGTGCTGCTATAACAAAATGCCATTGACTGAATAATTTATAAAGAACAGAAACTTATTTCTCACAGTTCTGGAGGCTGGTAGGTCTAAGATCAAGGCCAAGGCCAGCAGTTATGGGGTCTGTCAGGAGCCCAGTCTCTCCTTCCAAGATGGCACCTTGTTGCTGCATCTACCACAGGGAAGGAACACTGTGTCCTCACATGGTAGAAGTGATGGAAGGACAAGAAAGGTGAACTCTCTCTGATGCTTCTTTTATAAGGGCATTAATTTATTCATGGAAGTGGCACCTTCATGACTTAATCACTTTCCAAAAGGCCCCAGTTCTTTTTTGTTTTGTTTTGTTTTGTTTTTCTGGAGATGGAGTTCATTCTGTCACCCAGGCTGGAGTCCAATGGCGCGATCTCGGCTTACTACAATCTCCGCCTCCTGGGTTCAAGTGATTCTCCTGCCTCACTCTCCCAGAGTAGCTGGAACTACAGGTGCGTGCCACCACGCCTGGCTAATTTTTGTATTATTAGTAGAGATGGGGTTTCACCATGTTGGCCAGGCTGGTGTCAAACTCCTGACCTTAGGTGATCCGCCCACCTCAGCCTTCCAAAATGCTGGGATTACAGGCGTGAGCCACCGCACCCAGCCAAGGCCCCACTTCTTAATACCACCGTAATGGGAAGTAAGTTACAACACATGAATTCTGAGGGACATTCAGACCATAGCAAATAGTGTCCTTATAAGAAGAGGAGATTAGGACACAGACACACACAGAGGGATGACCATGTGAGGAAACACAAGGAGAAAACAGCCATCTGCAAGCCAAGGAGAGGTGCCTCAGAGGAAACAAAACATGCCAATACCTTGATCTCGGACTTCCAGCCTCCAGAACTGTGGGCAAATAAATTTCTGTTATTTATAGCCACCTGTTCTCACAGCCCTAGCAAACTAATATAATCGGTTCACAGTCATCTTTTTGGTACTTCCAGGAACAGGAGATTAAGTAACATACCCAAGATTACAAAGCTATTAATGTGGAGTCAGGGTTCTAACTTCAGTCTACTGAACTACAAAACCAAGTTCTGCATATTTTAAACTTTCCTCTGAAGCAGAAACAAATTATAAATAGGGACTAAATAGAAAGTAACTAAAGCTTTGTTATATGTTTCTTCAATTGCTCAGTTTTCCATGGGCAGCACAGGGCACTCATTGCTGTTTCTTTCCTACAGCCTCCAGCCTAGGACAGCATTTTTAGTTTATAAGATATAAAAGCCAGCCAGTGTTTTATCCAGGTGAGCTGACACTCTTGTGTCCCACCCACTGTCCTCAGGCCTGACCATTTCTGGGAGCAGAGATTCTGTGATTTCCAACTGCCAATACCTGCAACTCTTCATCTTAGGCAGTTCCCACTTGGCCCTGGTTCAGGGCAGATTGGAAGTTCTGAGTAGTGAATGCTCCCCACCAGAGAAGCCCTCAACCAATGATTGATGGGAGTTGGTGGACAAATACCCCAGTTCCCTCCTCCCTCACGTGGGATGACTCTGAGACATGTTTTCTGTACTATTCCCAGAATTCCCCAATGGGATTGACGCCTAGTTGTGGACAGTAGTAACAAGCCTGATAACATACCTTGTATTGGCTGCCTTTTCTCTCCATTGGTGCTTTTTGGGATTGCCTCCTAGATAAACTATACTCAAGTCCTTGTCTTGGGGTCTTCTAGAGAAGCTCAAATGATACCAGGCTATAACCACTGGCTCCAATCTGACAGTCACCTCCCATCTCCAACACCTCTGTATGGATCTCTAGGTTTCTTAAGCAAGAGGCCACTTTCTTTAACATGACCTGGAAGAGCTGGCATGATCTGGCACCTACCTACCTATTCTTATCAGGGTTCTTAGGTTTAACAACAGAAGTAGAATCTGGGTAACTAATGCAGAAAATGAATTTATTACAAGGGCATCTCTCACAGAATCAGATTAGCAAGATGGGAACCAGGCTGATTTAGAGATGAGTAGCCAAGGCCCTACCATAAGAACCATCGACTTAGGACACTCCTGCAGACCCTAGCCCACCTTGGTCCTGATCACCCTCTTCCTGCTGCCAGATTCCACAACCCAGATACTCCCCCTACTGCTGAATGTTCAGCTATCAGTAGCCCCCATGGAACTCTCTAACCAGTATGTACCCTCCTGGCCCTCCCGAAAGACTTACAGCCTGAGAAGGAGCTGTGGGCTTGATATGCTTAAAAAGCATGCTCCCACAGTGCATGGAGAAAGGTCTCTTCCCCTACTTCAGCATCTGCAGAAGGAAATGGGGATGTCCCAAATAATCAGGGTGCTCAAATACTGGGTTGCCAGAAGACAGACCCCCTACTGCCTCACAGCCCCCTCCTCATCCTGAAGTCCAGCCCTACCGGGCTTTGTGCAGTGTCGCGAGGCCAGCATGCTTCTCCTTGCCACACAGTGTGCATAGAAGGCTCCCCTCTTCTGCCCAGTCAAACTCCTCTTGGCTGCGGAATTCAGGTCAGCCTTCCTCATGGAAGATTTCCTGAGACCACAAACATGTCAGATCCCCCACAAAGCTGTTGCATGCACAACAGCTTTCCTTTGAGAAATTCATCTCCCTTGTAATTGCATGTCATTTGCCTCCCTCCCAAGAAGTCAGCTCCCTGTGGGTCCAGGCTGTCTCCACTTTTACTCACCCTGTGTGCTCAGCACCAAGCAGAAGGCCCAGCACATATTAGGTACCAAATAAATGACTGTTGAAGAGATGAATAAGTGAATGAACACATTTATAAGCAGCTCAATTTTGGTTTTTCACAAATCACTACACAGTTTGTAAATAGCAAAAGACATTGCTATGAGGTGAGGCAGCTCATATTTTCAATGAGAAAGATGTTCTCTCATGACAGACACTAAAATAACCCAATGGGGCGTGTGATCACGTTGATTACATGTTCCCAAAGAAATACTTTTTTAATACCAAATATTTTTCAAAGTTTTTATAAAGCCTTCCATCTACTCAATGGTAGGTCATATCTCAATTAACTATTGCTACATAACAAGTGTAACAAGTGTCTCCAAAGCTCAGAGGACAAAAACAACAATCATTGGTTATTGTCCATTCATCTAGAGGTGGGCTGGGGTAAACTGTTCTAGATGAGGCTCAGCAGAAAGTGACTATGCTCCACGTGCCTCTCATCTTTCTTAACTACTAATGGGCTATCCCAGGCGTGTTCTTCTCAAGCCACCAGTGGGCTAGCCCAGGCATGTTATTCTCAAGCCACCAGTGGGATGGCCCAGGCATGTTCTTTTCAAGCCATTAGTGGTATAGCCCAGGCATGTTCTTCTCAAGCCACCAGTGGGCTAACCCAGGCATATTCTTCTCAAGCCACCAGTGGGCTAGCCCAAGTATGTTTTTCTCAAGCCGCCAGGGGCCTAGCCCAGGCATATTCCTCTCACTGCAATGACAGAAGCAAAAGAGGTCAAGTGGAATCACAGGAGTCCTCTTAAGGCCTAGGCTTAGTCATGGCCCACTGTCTCTTCTGCCCCCATGCCATTAGCCAACACAACTCAGCATGATCAAGTCCAAAGTCAAGAGTAGGTTAGTACCTCCACCCACAATGGGTACAGCAAAGGATGAAAATTCAAAGCCAACGAGCAATCTACCTCAGTATTAGAGGTCAGGTAAATGATAAGAAGCATTTAGAAAAGCAAATGGCCAAATGGCAATCAAGCCCTCCATCAGCGTGTATGTTGTATGCCTTTGAAAAGCTGTCAGAGACAGTACTTGTCAAAACTGTCAAAGTCATCAAAAGCAAGAAAAGTCTGAAAATTGTCACAGCCAAGAAGAACCTAAGGAACTATGATGAATAAAAGTAATATGGAATCCTAGATGAGATTATAGGTCAGAAATAAGACATTAGTTAAAAACTAATTAAATCTGAATAACATATGGGCTTTAATAATAATATATCAACATCATGTCATTAGTTGTGAGAAACGTACCATACTAATGGCAGATGTTAATAACAGGGGAAATTGGGTAAGGAGTATATGGCGACTCTGTGCTTTCAACATTTTTATAAATCTGAAACTATTCCAAAATAAAAATAAAATGGTTTTAACAAACACAGCAGTCAGAGATGGAATGTGGTTTATGACAGCAAGAATTATTGCTTGTCTAGACGCAACAAGTTCTTAACCTTATTACAGTCTTACAAATGACGGATTTGTTATCTAGGGAAGAAAAAGCCCTTTTCTGGGACTCTGAGACAAAGGATTTATTTGTACCCACCTGAGACGTGCTCAGAGAGGGACTGGAGGTGCATGGAGAGGGCTCCTGTCAGAATCTTCAATCCGGGGGAGGCCAGCTGCCTGGGATGTGGGGCTGCCTGCCCTCAGTCCCTATGCAGCCTCCCTTTGGGCTCCTTCCAGCCTCACTCCACTGTGATCTCACTCTTCTCAGTATATCTGTAGGCTTCTCATCCTCCCCCTTCTTCTGTCTCCTCATCTGTGTGAAAAGCCTGGATGAATTCTAGACCCAACTCCAAGCTTCTATACGTTTGCAGTAACACAACGTAAACAGGCTAACTTAAAAGTCCACAGCTACAAGATCATTTATTTTTCAAAATCTAATTGAAGTCACAGCTCCTTTCAAAGAAAGCACTGTTGACCTCAAAGAAGGTATCCTGAGACCACGAACAGATCAGATCCCCGACAAATGCATGCACAACAGCTTTCCTTTGAGAAATCCATCTCCCTTGTAAATGCTGTGTCAATCACATTCCTCCCAAGAAGTCAGCTCCCTGTGGGTCGGGGCTGTGTCAACTTTGGCTCACCCCTGAGTCCTCACAGGACATAAGCAGATGCATTTTCCGAGGGCGCCCGGCCTAACTGTAAGTCTCGTGAAGGCAGGGGCCAACATGAATACATCCTGTATCCTCCAAAGATTTAGCAAAATGCTAGGTCCTGTGCCCTACCCCGACCCCCACCCGTAAATACCAAGGAAGGAAGACGCTCTCTGCCCCTTCCCCTCTCCTCCCTGGGGCAGAGCGGCGCCCGGACCTGCTCGCTGCCATGGCAACGCGGCGCTCCCTCCCATAGACAGTGCACGCTCCACGAAGTCACCGAGCAGCTGCTACCGCTGTGTCTCCGCCAGTGCCATTTCTGCTTCCTCGAATTTTAAATTGGCCAGGATAATACAACAAATTAAGGTATTTGCTGGTTTCTATTACCATTTTTTGGTAAATCACTTTTTCCCTATTAATGCATGGGAAAGAGAGTGCCAGCAAACATACCATTAATTTCACTGAGAAAAAGCTTTAAATGCTCAGTCATGTTTTTCTAATACAATTCAGTGCTTCCAAATTTATTTACTGCTGCCTCAAAAACCCCAAGTAAATCATGCTTTTATACACGCACGCGATGCCCATGTTGAGAAGAAATTTGCTAAGGGGCTGTGTTTGTTGAATCCTGAGCCTGCCTCTGCACCTAGAACAATCCCACCATGAAATGAAATGAATGCTTGCAAAGATTTCTTACTTCCTCCTTTAAAGAGTGCTAGGAAAATGAACAAAGAGGATAAAAGGAAGCAAGCTCATCATGCATTCACCAACGTTAAATTTCCAAACGGTAGTTACAAAGCATTTTTAAATTTAAGTTTCATTAAAGATTTGGAAATATATTGTTTTTTTTCTCTGACTTCTCCCAGAAAAGTTTTTGGGATTTGGGAATTTTATGTGTAGGTTTTCCACAATGGAGTTTCCTTCCCATGTATGTGTGTGTGTATTTTAATATATATATAATTATATGTTACACATATCATATGCAATATATAAATATTACCTAACATATATTACATAATTATATATTATGCAATTATATATATTATAAAATTATACATAATTTTATATATTGTAGAATTACATATAATTATAGAATTATATGCAATTTTATATATATTAAAATACATAGACAAACATAATTTAGTACATATTTATTAGCAGTGGGGATATTTGTAATGCAGATAATTACCTGCAGCTTTAAATGACAGTTTTACTGATACACTGTATGTTTGGTGAGAAAGGGTGCTATGTATGGTAAACAGAAGAGGAGAGGAGGACACAAGTTCAAAGCGGAAAAAGGTTTTGGAGATTATCTTCCAATCTAATGCCCTATTTTACTTGCCTAGAAGATGAGGACCAGAGGAAAAACTGACTTGGCTAACAACACACAGTCAACTTGTGGCTGAGCTGTGAGTTAAATGATGAAACTGAAGCAAAATCACTTGGATTTCTGCATGGGAGTTGTCAACAGTCATGAAATTACACTCAAAGACTCCAGTGCATTCAACTAAATGTCAATTAGTATCTAAACTTTGCCAGAACACAGCAAACAGCAGAGCTAAGACATCCTGTGGGTGATCTTCCCTCCCTGCAGCCTGGCTTGATGAATTAGAGTTCTTTGGTTTTCAGAACATGGTTGCTATTTTCTTCTCCAGCTCCATTAGCAGGTTGGGAATGGCAAACTGGCTTTTTAATTAAAAATAATAATAATTAAAATACCAAACACAGTGTTGACTAAAAACAAACCATTATTCTTCCTTAATCACTTAGGCTTAGTAATTTATCTTTGTATTTGGCAAAACTTCAAAAGGAGTAAATCAATGTTAAATCCAAAATTTAATGACTCGAGGGTTTTTGGAGAAAAAGAAACCTAGCAGTACATCACAATAAGGCAGGAGCCAGAATAAGTCTGGGCTGTTTTACAAGTTGCTGTGTTCTACCACTAAAAAGAGGGTTATAAATATTATTAGTTATATATGAGCTAACCCCAAAACACCTTGATTTCCTTACAAATCACCTTTTATTTTTAAACTTATGAAAATGTTCCCAATTATTCAGAAGCAAGATCATTTTATATAGAGTTCTACTGTTAAAAACAAACACATTCTGTTTTATTACTGCAAACCCTACATGTTTCTCCATAAGCTTTGTCTAATATTTAAACTGAAAGACTTATTACACATATTGAAGTGCATATAATGTTCCAAAATAGACGGTCACCAAGTTTAAAAACTTTACTCTCTCAGCTAACACGTGCATATCTTTAACAATTGACAAATTACATATGCAGGATTGGTACACAAAATGAAAATTAAAAAAGAAAAACAATTGACAAAGCGAAGCATATTTGCATGTATTAACTCATTTGTTTTGATCTTGTCCTATATTCCTAAAAGTCACAGAAGATAATCTGTTATGTAAATATATGGTCAGTGTAGAAAATTCAAGAAGTATATGAAGGAAAAAAAGAAATCTCCCTCTATATCGAGCCCCTCTTTCATCTCCACACCCCGGAGGTAATCATTATTATCATTAGTTTGGTATCTATCTTTTTATAACAGAACTGGCCAATAGAAATGTAATGTGAGCCACAACTGTGTACATAATATGAAGTAGCCACATTTCTATAATAAAAGCAAAGGAAATGAGAGAAATTAATTTAATAATAATACATTTATGTAACATAGTATATCCAAAATATTATCAACATGTTATCAGTACAAAATTATAATGAGATATTTTACATTGTTTTCTTGTACTAAGTCTTCAAACACCAGTGTGTGTTTTACACTTAGAGCACAAAGCAATTCAGACTGCCAAGTTTCAAGTACTCAGTAGCCACACAGGGCAGTGACTACCTATGGGACAATACAGCTCTAGACCTTCCTTTCTATGTGAGAGAGAGACTGTGAGATAGTATATCAACTAAGAATTATTGGCCGGGCACAGTGGCTCACACCTGTAATCCCAGCACTTTGGGAGGCCGAGGCGAGAGTATTAAGAGGTCAGGAGTTCGAGACCAGCCTGACCAACATGGCAAAACCCTGTCTCTACTAAAAATTAAAAAAAATTAGTTGGGCATGGTGGCGCGTGTCTTTAATCCCAGCTACTCAGGAGGTTGAGGCAGGAGAATCCCTTGAACCAGGGAGGCAGATGTTGCAGAATCAGGGAGGCAGAGGTTGCAGTGAGCCAAGATCGCACCACTGCACTCCAGCCTGGGCGACAGAGTGAGACTTCATCTCAAATAAAAATACATAAATTAAAATAAAATAAAATAAAATAAAATAAAGAATTATTTTGCTGCCAAGAACAGAAGTAATAATGACTGAAATAATAAAGTCTTCAATCAGGCTATGTAACAGGAAGTCTACAGGTGGCCAGGTCTGAGGCTGGACCAGCAGCTAACAATCCAGGCCTCAGGATGCTCTCTGCAATTGTCTCAACCATCCCCTGTGGTTGTAAGATGGTTACTGCGGGTCCAGAGAGCACATCTTCCTACTCCAGCTTCCAAAGGCAGGAAGCAGAAGCATAGCTGAGAAAATGAGAAAGAGCTCTTTCTTCATTCATGAAGGGGAAAAAAATCTTTGTCAGATGCCCCCTTTATATCTTTTGCTCAGAACAGATCACATGGCCTTCCCAGGTTACAAGGGAAGCTGGGTAAGCAGGTGTCTGGCTCTTTTAGTCTCCACAGTGAGAATCAGTCATAGGAGATGGGGATTGAAAATGTTTAAAAGGTAAGCACCCAAAGAACTAACATGGATAGATCTAAAGGTAGCGCTCCTGACTCAAACAGCGTTCTTACTTCAGAGCTGGATGGACTCTTCCAGCACACTCCATGTGGGCTGTGCTGATCACACTTCCTTCATAAAGTATGTAAAAGAATGTTTCAGCACATCTGCAGCACGTTGGACATTATTAGATTCTCAAATAACCCCGTACAGTTTACACTTTCATGAGTGTCACCTTCATTTTACCCAGAAGTTAAATAACTTTCTGAGGTCACAGCCAAGAAGAACCTGAGTCATGAACCATCTATTAAACCCAGGCCTTCTGTCTACAAACTCGCTGCTTTTTCCATTCTCAGCTGCAATCCACCTGACAAGTAAAGAATACTTCATGAAAATTGAAAGTATAATTAAAGAATCTCAAGTTGAATTTTATGACAAGTTTGAAAACCCAATGTAAGACCCTTCCCAGGATAAGCTCTGGCATTTATAAAAATCCAAACAGCCAGTCTGTGACTGACCACCAGAAAAACAGATCTTGGGGCACTTAAATGATCTCTCTACTGTGAACCACTCAGAATTGCTTTTATTATTGGAGAGAAGGTAAAAATAATGACAGCAATGGTGGTTCATAATCTTCAAAGTATTTTTATGCCCATCATCTCATGTGATTAAAAAAAAAAAAAACCTCTGAGGTTGGCAGAAGTGTGCAACCTTATTTGATAAATGGTAACTAAGACTCAGAAAAGTAAAGTAATTGGTTCAAAATCAAACCTGTAGGCTAGGACCCTGGTCTTGGATGCTAGGAACTATGAGAAAGATGGATATCAGAAGTTATTAGAAGCTCTTCTATTATCAAAACTTTCTTAGTGGTCTAGGCACTGGTTATAATAATAATTATAGTTCACACTTACAGAGCATTTATTACATGCTAAGCACTGTTCTGAACCCTTTACATTTGTTAACTTATTTAATTTCACGAGAATCCTATAAAATTGTGCATCAGTGCTATGTCTTCATAACAAACTAATGAAACTTGCAGGTGTTCACAGCAATATAGACAGTTACTTCTCATTAACAGCTACTAAATGACTGGTTGAGGTTTGGCTGATCTAGGGTGGACTCAGCTTGGGATGGCTTTGAGCCCAAGGGTTGCGTTAAAGTTTACTTCTGATTCATACAAATAATACCTTGCTTGTAAATTTCACACTCAATGGACCTCACACACAAATACTATTTTCTTAGTCCTCCTGAGTGGGAGTTGGAGTGTCTTGGTGGAAATGGGAGGATTCTGACAAGTAGAGAAATGCCCTGATAGCCACCTCTATCAAAAAGCCAAGTGGAGTTGAAAATAGGGCACTGGATTTGATAAGAAAGAGATCACTGATGAAGCTGTCACCTGAAATCTGGGTGGGACACCATCAAGCACAGCTTTCTCTAGGGCAACAGTTCTCAAATTGTGTCCCCTGAACCAGCAGCACCAGTGTCACTTGGGAATTGGTTAGGATTTTCTAAGACCCTGCTCCAGACTTACGGAATCACAAACTCTGAGAGTGGGGCCCAGCAATTTTTGTTTTAATAAGCTTTCCTGAGGATTCTGATGCTGCTTCTAAATGTGAGCACCACTGCTCTAGAAGGACACCGAGAAACTGAGCTGTGCACAGCATTCACCATTGCTGACCTGCTAGAAGGTTGATGGTTTTCACCGTAGCATTCGTAATCTTGGTTGTATGCACCCTGCCTTTATTTTACTATATATGCAATATAGTCTTTGAAGTCCCTGTCCTACCAAGAGAATCCTACCTTATTTTGGGCTTTGGCTGCTCTAAAAATGAAAAGTTTTGAAAAGCACAAGTCACCCTAAATTGGATCCCGGGTTGTTTTTTGATGGGGGCATAAAGAACATCATTGGGACAATTGATCAAATTTGAATAAGGTATAGATTAGATAATAGTATTGTATCAATGTTAATTTCCCAATGTTCACAACTGAACTGTGGCTATGTAAGAGAAAGTGACTGTTTCTAGGAAACACATACTGAAGTTTTTTAACTTCAGAGAGCATACTGTTTGCAACTTTCAAACAGTTCAGAAAAAAATGATTTTGCATGTGTCGTATGTGTAGAAAAAGAATGATAAAGCAAATGTGATAAAATGTTATATTTAGAAAATCTGAATGAAGAGTATGTAGGAATTCTAAATACTCTTTTGCCAATTTTTGTATTATTTCCAAATTAAAAGTTTACAAAGAAAAAGCAAGTAGATCCACCATGACTTGTGCTCCAAATGTATGCAACTGATTTTGCAGAATCTCATGCTTCATGCTCTATCCTGTTTTGGAGCATAACTTTCCTCCCTCCAAAGGAAACAAGAGACACCTATGGAAATGCTGATGGAGCGAGGGTGGTCACCAGGCATGGAGCAGCACAGGAACACAAGCTTCTTGAGGCCTCCCAACTTGATAATCTTCACAGCTGGAAATGTCCCCCTTCCTTCAGAATTTCTCTGACATTATTGTCTGTCCTGGGATATTATTGCTCATTTGTTAGTACTAAGAAGTAGTTTAAGAGAGCAGTCTCTGGGGCCACTTCATGTATTTATGGCTTCAAACAGCCAGGGTTCAAATTCTGCCTCATCCACTTTCTACCTGTGTGACCTCAGGCAAGCCCCTGTGTCCTCATCTGTAAAATAAGGATGATAATAGTAACAAGGATTAAATAAGTGTAAAGGGCTAAGAACCGTGCTAGCACATGGAAGTTATTCAGTAAGTCTTCACTGTGCTATTATTTCCATACATTTCTTCCTTCTAAGTCACTGCACATATATATATGGCTTCAAATCTAGATAGTTGTGTATTCATAGTATGTTCACAACATGTTCAATTCATCTGGCCCATTCTCTCACTTCACACCTGAAGAAGCGGAGACCCAGAAAGGTTAAATAACTTGCCCAAGTAACATAGCTTGTCAGTGTTACTTACCAGCTCAAGTCACTTGTGCCTGGAATCATTTCTCCCAGCATACTCTCCAGATTGGGGATCTGAAAGAGCAGTGGCGTGGGCACTCTAATTTTCCAGAGAAGGTCTTTATATAGAAAACAGTTTTGCCTGGAGGGAGCCAGAAACCTCCTGATGTAGGAATAACGCCTCTCACTAGAGTCATCAGAGTCACTGGAATGAGAAATTACCGGGTACCACAGGCACACTGAATTGTAATTTATTTTTCAAATGTGTGATAAGTTGAGGACACCGGAAATGAGCATGGTACAATGAGAATCAGAAAACAGTGGGTTAAAATTTCCCAATTAACTTGGGTATGCCACATAATTCCCACAAGCCGCATTCTCTGCATCCACAAAGTGCAGTTAGTAGTGCTTCTCTCTCAGTGTGGTGACAGCGATCAGAGCGGATTCTTACGGGGGAGCAATGAGTCCAGGGCCATGGATGGCCAAAAAATGTTCTTTGCTTCAAAAAAGGTGATGGCTGACTTTGGGGCAGAGAAACTGGTCGTAAAGTTGAGGCTGGGGAGGGCCAATAGGAAGGGGCCATGAGGGGTGGAGAACAACACCTGGAAGAAAATGTTCCTGCTCTGAGAGAAGTAGAAGACCTGGAACCACAGGACCAGTACTTCTCACCCACACATCTATTGTATGGGCCTGGGATGGAGATCTGTGCCACCAACTGAATCTTCAAGCAAGCACATAAAATAGTGGTATTTCATTTCTAATTACACATTCTGTCAGTCATGTTGGGTTTCCCCTGCAATTAACTGGCTCTTTACAAACACATTAGCATATACAGCCAAAGGCATTGGTTTCAGACTGAGGCAAATCTGGTGTAAAACCGGCAACTCAGAAATTGTGTGACTTTGGGCAAGTTACTCAGAGTTTATGAAGTTCAATTTCTTCATTCGTAGAATGGTGGATAATTGTTCAGTTACTATTGCTGTGTAGCAAATTACCCCAGAGCCTAGAGAAGAAAGGAAACCACAGTTTTTTGGCTCACTATTTTGTGGTTCAGGAATTTGGGAAGGGCTTGCGGTTCCCACTTGGGATGCCATATACTTGCAGTCAGACGGCAGCAGAGATTGGGGGGGTTGTCTGAAGACTCAACAGGGCTGGATGTCCAAGATGTCCCATCACATGGCTACAGGCTGGGAGCCCAGCTGAGGATCAACCATAGGACCAAAGCTCAGCCTCTCCAGGACCATAGTCTCAGGGGGCTCAGACTTCTTTACAGGCTGACTGGCTTGCCCTAGGCCAAAACGCAAGATGTCCTTTTCTGACGTATTCTTGTAAGTCAGACAGCATCACAGCATCACTTCGTGTGTGTGTGTGTGTGTGTGTGTGTGTGTGTGTGTTCCTTGTCTAGTTTTTATTTGTTTGCTTGTGGGCTCTTTTATTTATTTCAGTAGGTTTTGGGGAAACAGGTGGTGTTTGTTTACATGAAGAAGTTCTTTAATGGTGATTTCTGAGATTTGGCGCACCCATCACCAGAGCATTGTACACTGTCACCAGTGTGTAGTCTTTTATCCCTTGCCCCCTCCCATCCTTCCCCCTAAGTCCCCCAAAGTCCATTGTATCATTTGTATGCCTTTGTGTCCTCATAGCTTAGCTCCCACTTATAAGTGAGAACATACGATGTTTGATGTTCCATTCCTGAGTTGCTTTACTTAGAATAATGGTCTCCAGTCCCATCTGGATTGCTGCAAATGCCATTATTTTTTTCCTTTTTCTGGCTGAGTAGTAGTCCATGGTGTGTGTGTGTGTGTGTGTGTGTGTGTGTGTGTATCATATTTTCTTTATCCACACATTGATTGATGGGCATTTGGGCTGGTTCCATATTTTTGCAATTTTGAATTGTGTGGCTCATCACAGCATCACTTATTTCATGATAAATCAGTGGTTGAATCAGTCACATGCTCAACCAGGTCAAAGAGAGGAACATAGGTTCTACCTCTTGATGAGAAGAATATCAAAGAACTTACAGATATGTTTTAACACTATCACAATTATAATACCACTTTATAATATTGTTGAAAGAATTAGATATATAATCATTGTAAAGTATTTTGCATTTGGTGCTATTGTTAAGATTTTTATATTTGCATATAGCAGGGAAACAGGTTGCTGCCTCTGAGCTGGAAAGATGCAGGTTTTAAGAGACAAACACAGGTATACGCCATCCTTTCTTTAAGCCACAGCTTTATAAAAACCTAGTCACTCGAACCCAGGCTAGCAACTAGTTGAATGCCGTTGATTGCTTAGAGGAATTAACCAAATACCTTCTCTGGGTCCCTAAGATGCATTGATCTCCTGCTTTCCTCCCCAGCACTGTGCGAATGTCACTGAATGATGGGAGGCTGTTTAAATGGGTAGAAATATTGATTTTCTTTCTACCTTTTTGAAAGTTCTTTGCCTACCAGGTGCTGAGCAAACATCAGGCAAACGGCAGTCCACATAGAAATAGATGATGTGAGGAGCAACAATGGCAGTTATGGCTTCTGAATATGAAGCTGGTTAAGCAGTAGGTGCCCCCACTACACACTGTGGTTTTAGATTCAAAAACTACACATCATTGTTCACACTTTATCATTTGCTAATTGATAATACAGCTCGCCCCTGTGGCACTAAGTAGCATAGTGGAAAATATTTCCAACCAATCCATGGAAACAGCTCCATCCGTGTCTGAAGAGGGTCGACTGAAAGCTGAGATGAACTGAGGGCCAGTGACGGGGTAATGCGGTGCATTTCAGAGGCTGGGGTCTGCATCCTAGGTGTCCACGTGCAAAACTGGTTATACCCTTGGAAATGACAACAGTGTTCTGTCTTAGTCTGTGTCAGAGATGACAGATAAACACAGGTTAAGAAATTTCTGGGTTTCTTTGATATAGAGGACATCCAAGAAACCATGCATCAACATTAGGTTGCTATTGACACCCAAGGAAACTGATGTGTGGTTAACTTCTCCGAAAGAAAAAGCCAGGGGTTCCCTCAGGGAGCCAAAGGGCAGCAGATTGGAAATCACTCGCAATTCACACCATTGGAAGGAAACCAATGATGGAGGATGGAGAACAGCCCTGTTTCCAATATGTGCTTCCTAAAGGATACAGTCCCAGAGAACTTGCCTCAAAGAACAACAAAGGAGAATCCCCAGAGAGTGACACTTTTTCATGATTTTGTCAGATACTCTGAATTTAAGTAGATTACTGCTTTCAACAGAATATGACGAAAACCACAGTGGGGCATTCTTGGGCTTGCTTTTCAGTTTTTGTGATGTTC
Source organism: Pan troglodytes (assembly GCF_028858775.2). Taxonomy (NCBI): domain Eukaryota; kingdom Metazoa; phylum Chordata; class Mammalia; order Primates; family Hominidae; genus Pan; species Pan troglodytes. The sequence continues at coordinate 23,854,580 of NC_072419.2, forward strand.
TTAGGGAAAAGGTCTTACTGGGTCAGGTCTGCCAGGCTCTGCCCTTGGAGCACATTTTCAGCACTTGGTTGGAAGAAGATTCATTTAACCCTCAGCTGTAGATGAGAACAGGATGCAGCAAATTTACTGCAAACCAGAAAATACAATTGGCTTTTCTATCCAAGAAGGAAATAAAGAAAAATCTGCCTTATCTTACTTTATAAAGATAATTCTTTTGTTTTCCCTGAAATAAATAATCATCATTTAAAAGCATTGGGAGAGGTGTGCAGTGACTCAGGCCCGTATCACAACATTTTGGGAGTCTGATGCAGGAGGATCACTTGAGCTCAGGAGTTGGAGACTAGCCTGGGCAGTATAGGGAGACCCGACTCTTTAAAAAAAATGTTTTTTTAATTAGCTGGGTATGGTGGTGCGTGCCTGTAGTCCCTGCTACTCAAGAGGCTGAGGCAGGAGAATTTCTTGAGCCTGGGAGGTTGAGGCTGCAGTGAGCTGTGATCATGCCACTGTATTCCAGCCTGGGTGACAAAGCAAAAACCCATCTCAAAAAAAAAAAAAAGCATTAGGAGAAGAGAAAGAGGGAAATAAGGTCTAGATGTCCCCTTTCTGCATACAATGTGCCTGGGTTCAGGTCAGATCAGGCAGGCACTGGAACTTGGGTTCAGGTCAGGCAGGCCCTGGAACTTGGGCCAGTTGCTCTTACCTGTCCCTGAACTCAAGCACTTCCACACCTGTGTTCCCTCCAGACTCAGGTTCTTTCTTCTGAGAAGAAATCTTACATTTTTTTGGGGGGGTGGGGGGGGTTGTGTTTTTGTTTTTTGTTTTTTGTTTTTTTGAGACAGAGTCTCACTCTGTCTCCCAGGCTGGAGTGCAGTGGCTCCATCTCAGATCACTGCAACCTCCGCCTCCCGGGTTCAAGCAGTTCTCCTGCCTCAGCCTCCTGAGTAGCTGGGATTACAGGTGGGCACCACCAAGCCTGTCTACTTTTTGTATTTTTGGTAGAGATGGGGTTTCATCATGTTAGTCAGACTGGTCTTGAACTCCTGACCTTTTGATCCACCCATGTCGGCCTCCCAAAGTGCTGAGATTGCCGGCGTGAGCCACCGTGCCCAGCTAACCTTATGCTTTTAAAATTGTTGTTGTCAGTTTTGTTTTCAAATGAACTTTTTGCCTGTTCTGTCAGGATCATTTCAGGAGAGTAGCAACCCTAAAGAAAACTCTCTTTTTCTTTGACATAAAACTTATTTTTAAAAAATTAAATAAATACTTAGTGAGTTCCTACTTTGCATCTGGCACTTCCGGGAACTCAGAAACAGAGTGAGAGAGGGGTCATTCCCAGGGAGAGGGATGGTACTAGGAGATGAGACAGGACTGGGACCTTCCTAGAGCTCTGAGTGCTATTGGGAGGGCAAACAAATACATGTCATTCCTGGAATGATTAGGAGACACTGGCAATTCAAAGGGAAGACAATCTCAACACACTAGTGCAATGGGTGAGTCCAGATTGATAGCAGAACTTCCAGCAAATCGACCCTCCTTAAAATTCAAGATAGAACTCTTAGAAAGGATATAGGAATGTTCACATAGCATCTTGTTTTTGAAGTGATTTTGTGGCCTCATCAAGGAATCCCGTCTAGTTTTCATTAAGAACAGCACACATTTTTAGGGAGATTTATTCAACAATTACTATAACAAGACCCTTCCCTAGAAAGCTTCTTAGGGATACACAGCACTTTTCAGACTCCATACAACAGTTCCATAAAAATGATCAAATTTCACATTGTGAAACGAGACACGATGCAGCTTTTAAAAATGCTGACGAGGCATGAACAACCTGGTGACTTTCATTTGTTTTTTGACCTGAGCATGTTTTGAAGTGGAGGAGACAAGTGAACAAAGTGAACAGAAATCAGTGAACTCCATCAGAGAACCACGGTAGGCTTGTTCACAAGCTGCTGTGAGCCACCACGTCCTGGGTTTCTTTGTTTTGCAGCAACAGTAGCTGGAACACAAACATTGAGCTCATGATCCGCCGACATTTCCTCATTGGCTTTGGCCATTTAGCATTGCAGGCCCAACCCATGTTGATTTTTTTATTCCTTTACAATTAAAATGTTTTGGTTGTTTTTGTTGTTGTTGTTTCTGCTTGAAGGCTTCTGGAATTTTGTCTCTATCACTGCAATTTAAATATTCCCTGGAATATGGCTAAATACAGATCTCATGTTATTAATCTTGCCTAGAGTGAAGTGAGCCTTTCAGTCTCTACACTGAAGTGTTTTGCTTCGTGGCTTTTCCAATGGTTCCATTTATTTGTTTGTTTGTTTTCCGGGAATATTGTCAGGAATATTCCCAAGCTGAGGAGCTGGTACACACTGATAAATCTGGAACTGCCCAGCTCCCCTGTCATTGCTGCCCTCGGTCTAAGGACCAGCAATGGAAAAGAGTAGAGTGGCCTCCTAACTGTGCATAGACTATGGGCTCAGTTTACTGTAGATTACAGTGAACACTAGCAATGGACATGTCATGAGTTAATGCTTTGACCTTGGGATTTTAGGACCTAAGACTCAACATTTGCCTTTTATAACATCCATGCAACCCACCCCTGCCTGTTATGTGACGCATTCCCCTCTCAGGCCTAAGTTTATAGCTCTCTGGCTATAAATTCCTAAGCATGGGGTCTACCCCAAATGCTGGCACCAATAAGAACAAATGGGACAAGAAAACCCACCCTTTACTTCTAACTTCTGAGGCTCCTCAGTAAGGAGATATTGAAGCTTCTAGAGTAAACACACAGGTGTCATGGAGGAAGAGTTGTGCAGGTCCCCATGAAAAGATATCTGACTTGAGATCACTCCCATTTGATAGCAGTAGCATTTGCTGTTGAGAAAGCATTCAGAAGTATTCCCATCCCCCAAACTAACTATAACTTTATTGTTGAATCTCTGTTTCTCTGCTCTGTGTCCTACACACCTATAATTTTCCCCTTTCGACATTTTAATCTCTTTCTGGTAAAACTGCTAAAATTCACCTGTCATTACCAGTCCATTTCTGCATTGTGAATTCTGCTCTTTGCTGCTTTCAAACCAGATTTAATTTGGGTTTTGTGCTGGGCATCCTCTTCTTGTCTCTATGATTCTTCAATTTACCTTTTGTTCCTTTTTACCTTTTGTATCTTTTGTTTAAAAAGGTAAAATTCTTCAATTTTACTGCTTATCTTGTGTTTTTTTCCTCTCCGTCTTACGGATTTGGGCTCCTATTTTGTTACAATCTTGATGTACATCCTAATTAATACACCAAGGAATTTCTTCTGGTTCTTACGCTTAGTTATTTTGCAGTGCAGTGTTTTTCCCTGAATCTTCAGCAGAATGTTCCCCTCCCCTGTTCCTTGCATTTTTCATTCCAGCTCTCCTATGTGGGCTTCTTTTTTCTGGCTTACTTATTTTTAAATGAGATAAGCTTTACCCAAACCCAGAATTCACCTCCAGACTCACTGCTGGGTTGTCTCTGATCTGTCCATTAACTAAATCACCTCCTGAGAGATAGCATTGGAAGAGCACAGTTCTTTGCCAAATTCTCAATGTTTAAAGGATTGGCCAGGTGCAGTGGCTCACACCTGTAATCCCAGCACTTTGGGAGGCTGAGGCGGGTGGATCACTTTGAGGTCAGGAGTTCGAGAGCAGCCTGGCCAACATGTCTCTACTAAAAGTACAAAAATGAGCTGGGTATGGTGGTGCATGCCTGTAATCCCAGCAACTTGGGAGGCTGAAGCAGCAGAATCACTTGAACCCAGGAGACAGAGGTTGCAGTGAGCCGAGACTGCACCACTGTACTCCAGCCTGGAAGGCAGAGCGGGACGGTCTCAAAAATAAATAAATAAAATAAAAGATTGCAGGGTTTAAATTGAATCTCTTCCTACCCTTACTGCATATTTCTCTGACATTCTGAACAAATAAGTGATTAAAAAATGACAATCCACCAGGGTTCTTATGTTTCCACTCACACACTTGAAAGTTGTGATTTATAGCTCCCGAAGTGAAGCGGGCCGCCACCAGTATCTACCTCCTTTCCATAAATTGTGTATTTTGGAAATGTATATGTCTACGTATTATTTTATGTTTACCCTTTCAAAGAAGGGGTCTTGCTGAAAAATTCTCTTGTTTTCAGGAACCCTACAGAGATGGACTGTCAAATGTGTTTATCTATTCAGCTGCACTGAATAGCTACACTACTTAGCAGCAATTCCTTTGAATTCTAGCAGCAGATGGACTATGAGTTCTGCTTTTCATGGCGTGTCTTGAGTACTTCAGTGAGAAACTCAAGAGCACTAGGCAAGGAGTTAGTATCCAGAAGCCTCTTTCAGACAAATGATTCTGGCAGAAAACTGTTTTTAAGAGGGACAGACACAAGAGTAGAATAACCACATGTGCTCTCAAAAGTCAGACTTGTTTACAGAAAAATCTATCTCCACAACTGTTTTTTCACAGTGTTCCATGAACATGCTCCAGGGCCACCTCTCCATACTCACATGTGCAATATGCATTTTTGCATCTTTCCAATCCTGTCCAGTCTGCTTCAGCTGCTGTTCAGTGAGAACCATGTGTTCCCAAAACTGTAAGTTTAGCCTGGCCATAGGGGTAATTGATTTTCTTTGATTTGTTTGTATAAAGCACTATCCAGTCCCATTTTACAAGAAGGAGAATTGGAGTAGACAGTTTAAGGAGTGGACTACATACTGTAAATGTTCTTGAGTGATAAGGTGTGTGTCACACCCAGCACCAGCAAATTACACATACACACACATACAGCAAAATTAGCATCATTCAGAAGTTCTTCCCACACATTCCAAGAAACATTGTTGAGATGGTGTTATTATTCCATGCTTACTTATTTAGAATGCATTTAGTGTTAAGCAATCTATAAAGCTCTTGTTTGTTTCTTTGCTTGTTTGTTTGTTTGTGACAGAGTCCTGCTCCGTCACCCAGACTGGAGTGTAGTGGCGTAATCTCCGCGCACTGCACCCTCCACCCCACTGAGGTCAACCAATCCTCCTACCTCAGCCTCCCTGGTAGCTGGGACTACAGGCATGTATCAACATGCCTGGCTAATTTGTGTATTTTTTGCAGAGATGGGGTTTCACTATGTTGTCCAGGCTGGTCTCAACTCCTGGACTCAAGCGCTCTACCTGCCTCAGCCTTCCAAAGTGCTGGGATTACAGGCATGAGCCACCAGGCCTCTCCTATAAAGCTCTTTAATAAACTTTTTTTTTTTGAGACAGGGTCATGCTCTGTTGCTCAGACTGGAGTACAGTGGCACGATCATGGCTCACTGCAACCTTGACCTCCTGGGCTCTAGTGATCCCCACCTCAGCCTCTCAAGCACCTGGGACTATAGGTGCGCACCACCACACCTGGCTAATTGTTTTCTTTTTCTTTTCTTTTTTTTCTTTTTTTTTGGTAGAGATAGGGTCTTGCTATATTGCCCAGGCTTGTCTTGAACTCCTGGCTTCAAGGAATCCTTCCACCTTAACCTCCCAAGGTGCTGGGACTACCGGCATAAGCCATGCACCTAGCCAACATTTATTTTTTATCACAACACAGCGAGGTTCCTGCTATAATTATCCTGATTTTACAGGTGAGAAAACAAATGTACAGAAAGCTTAAAAAACTTGACTAAGGCCAAACAACTAGCAAGTGGTAGATTCAGTATGTGGGCCTAGACAGTCCTTCTCCAGAGACTGACTCTCACTATCCCTTTATTCAGCACTCTCTGTATTGCATGAGAAAAAATACATGTTGCATCTGTAGCTGAACTTCATACAACTCACACCAACTACATTTGGGAGACAGATTCATTTATTTACAAATTCCCAGTGGCCACCAAAACATCTGATAGTTAAAAAGCCCATCTTAAATGTTTGTGGAAATGAATGGAATTGGATGGTTTTAGTAGCTTCAATTTGACTCATCTAAGAAAATAGTCTAACCCACATGTAGCTGTCCTCCTGAGGGTGGCCTCTGTTTTCACTATCTGCCAGCCATGAAACACGGCTGCTTCATCCCTGCACAGATATCTTCAGTAAAACTTGTCAGCAACCAACCTCACTTCTCCAGCATGAATATTAGCTCTCTTTCTGCATGCGGGAGGCAGAATAATGACCTTCTCAAAGATGCCCACATTCTAAGCCCTAGAACTTGTGAATATGTTATGCCACATGGCAAGGTGGGGTTAAGGTTTTAGACGAAATGAAAGTTGCTAATAAGCTGGCTTTGAGACAGGGAGATTATCCTGAATTATCTGAATGGCCCCAATGTAATCACGAGTATCCTTACAAGAGGAAGGCAGAAGAGAAAGTCAAGGTGATATCATACAAGAAATATTTCATCCACTGTTGCGGCCGTTAATGATGGAGAAATGGGATCATAAGCCAAGGAATGAGGTAGCCTCCAGAAGCTGGAAAAGGCAAAAAAAGAATCCCTTCCCCCCACAAGAGCCTCTAGAAGGAGCACAGCCCTGCTGACACCCTGATTTTAGACCTCTGATTTCTAGAACTGTAAGAGAATGAATTTATGTTGTTTTAAGCCACTAAGTCGGTGGCCATCTGTTACAGCAGCCACAGAAAACTGCCCACCGCAGGATGAAAAGCCACTTTCTCCTGGTATTTCTCAAAGGCTAATCTAAGAGCATGGATTGTTCTGTATCTTCCAGGAGCACTATTGCAAAGTCGATTCATTACTTTTTTCATTTGTTCCGCATCACCATGCTGGGGCTCATTAACGCCCTGTCATCGGGTGCTCTGTGCGTAAGTAGAAGTGTGTTAAGAATCAATCGCTCTGACCTTTATTCCCTGTTGGTGTTTTGTCATTCGTGGGCTGCTTGGCTTGACATATGAATTACTCTCCAGCTGCCTGGTGCTGGGGAGGCACAGTCACCAGCCCCCAAATATTTCAGACATATGCCAATTGCAATTTCAACACACATTTTTTTTCTACCGTCACCCTGGAACTGTTCCATTGGCAACGCATGAAATATGAACAAGAGGAAATAATTGACAAGGCACCACTGTTGACTAAGGGGCTAACCTTTGAGAAAGATTAAAAACAGATGTCCTTGAAGAAGAAAGAACTGAGGAAGTGAATTTTCTCTCCTCTTAACTCTTTAGTTCATTGTCCTCATCCAAAAATTAAACTAACACACTCTGACGAAGGTTTAAGGAGATCAGGAATTTTCAAGAATTCATTTGTATTCTGTAGCAGACAGCTTGTTTGTTTGTTCCCCATTGAAAACTTACAAGAAACAATACTGCAACCTTTGTTATAGCAAATAACTGGTGGGTGTATCCCTCCATGCCAAAGACATGCCAAGCATAAAAAATGTGCCTAGAAAAACAAATAACTTTGGAAGGCTCTTTTCCCAGTGCCTTCTTACTTCCTTTGTCTTAGTCCTTCTTTCTGTGATGGTGCCCAACCTAAGCCCTGGATCCTTTGCTGTTGATTTCAGTAGCATTTCTCCCTGACTTGCAGGAAACTGCCCAAGGCTTTCAAAATTACCTTTTCCATAAACTCCTGTTCCTTCCTCGAACCAATCTCAACCAGCATCTTTGCAAAAAGCTGCCTAATTAATGACTTCATGCACAAGTGTGGGTAAGTGATAACACCTGGATGTGTTGCCCTTCCCAGAGGACTTGTTTTCCAAATCTTTTCAAATAGAGACATAATCAGCCTGGATAATGAGTGCTCAAAACTAAAGCTTAACCCTTCATGGCAGGAGTGTGGTCAGTGTGCGTGTGCTCAGGGGAGGTGATATGGGTCATTGGAGGCTTTCTTTGTGCCCCTCAAATCACATGATTTGTACCACTACCCAAATGCTGCCCCTGCTTCCACTCTGACGATGAAATGATTTCATGAATATATTGACCATTATAATTATAGCCAGTGACATTTATAGTATGCTTCATTATTCTCAACAAGAAAAGTTTATTTCATGTCATCCTCACCAATAAGCCTGTGAGGTCAAGAATTCCATCATGTCCATGCTATACACCAGAAATCAACAAACTTTCTGTAAAGGGCCAGAGAGCAAATATTTCAGGCTTTGAGGCCATATGGTCTCTGTTGCAATTACTCAACTCTACGGCTGCAGTGTGAAAGCAGCCATAGGCAGTGTATAAACAAATGGGCATAGCTGTGTTCCAAAAAAGTTTATTTACAAAAGCAGTCAGCAGACTAGACTTGCCAAACCCATGGTCTGGATGAAGAAAGCACAACCTGGAGAATTTGAGGCCCTACCTCAGAACATGCACAAATCAGAAGCAAACCACCTCAGAACCCAAACCCTGTTCTTTCTTACTTGAAATTCGGTGCTCTTTCACTGAACCACACGGTTTGGGGCATAGTCTTTAGCATTCAGGAGAGTCATGACTTTGGATCAAATCAAGAATACTCTCCACCCACCCACCTCCCCCGTTTTCATCACACACACCTGTAAGGGAGCAGCTGGGGCTGGGGTACCATCATTAGCCTGTGGCCATGGAAACAGAGTCAAGGTAACTGACCCACAGGACCAAGACACATGACCTTGATGCTATTAGCTCTTTCCATTGAAGCTTGCTGGCCATATACAGCATAATTGAATGAAACTGCAGAACTTCTTCAGTCAGATCCAACTGTGCCTTCCAGAAGCACGTTAATGAGGCCCCCCTCCGGCACAGAATGGGAACTAGGCAATCCAGACACGTCCCCACCCAGCATCCTCCTTCTGGTTCACTAGCAGAACTGGATCATGAATCAACAAAATGAAGGAGGCTTTGCAAGAACAAAGCTTTTGGAACCTGTATTCCTGGGTGGTGCTGGAGCCATTCATTCCTAGCCAGGTGCCATGAGCACTTTCTCTGTGGGCCCTGTTGGCTCCCCTTTACCTCTCACCCCCAAACGCCTTTCCAGGGAGGTGTAGTGCTGAGTGCACTGGTCAGATGTGGGGACACTGACTGGTCATAGCTGGAGTGAAGAGGGACAGAGACTTCTCCTCGTCCCCCCTACCATCCTTCTGTTCCTCCTCCTGTTTGTCCTCCCAGGAGCTCTCCTTATTAGACTGAGGCCCTTTAGCCCACCTGCAATGGGAAACAGAGCCATTCACCTGGCCCAGGCAGGCTCTTTGGGGTGCTACAATGTGCATGGCCAAAGCTATTCATGTATTAAAGAGGCTTAGCGAGCTTTGCTTCTTTACTGCACTTACATCTCAGGAGACACTCATTGAGAGGAGCATGTCATTTTGGCCAAGAACAGCATTTAGGGACTTTCTAGCTTCTCTAGAAAATTGTCCTGTCAAGCACACCCCAGTCTAACCATTCCTGCTGTAATACCTCGCATAGATCCTCCATCTTTGAATATCCTTTTCCTTAATATAATTTCCTAAATCCATCTCCTAACATTCCCCCACCACCCTGGAAACAAGCACAGCCCTGGCTGCAATGCACATGTTCCAACCAACATAGAAGCTGAGATTTCACTTTCTCGGGGTTCTCGTTGGCTGCCTTGGCACCTCGCTCCACAAGAAACATCTTTGATCCCTCCCTAATTACATTGATTTATCTCATGGTATACCTTGTATCCAGAGCTTTAGATGATAGATAGCAATTTGTTAATACTTGTCACTAAGACTCAATGACTGGAACTGTGGTCAGAGGCATGCAGCCATATCCTCCCTCCTCAACTGATCATCTTTATTCTTGCAAGATGGGCCAACCTCTCTAAATGAGGGCAATCAATACTGTGCATTCAGCCATAATCGTGGCTTAACTTGGTATTCTTTGAAAACTTAAGCTGTGTAATTTGCCTGTAATTGGGCTTTCCAAAAAGTCATACCTCCTGCTCAAGGAGGCAATTAAGCCGGCAGACTCCCTGTCTGCTGCCTGCTCCCTCCCTCCTGGCATCTGACTGCCATGGGCCAAGTCTTCCCTCCGCAGACCTCTCTCCTCTCCAGATCCCTGTTTGGATCTCGACAACCAAAGCCAGCAGTTGGCGGCAAAGCAGATGAACTAGAACATCTGAGCCTTGGAGAGGCCTTTTTCTTCCATAATCTCCCACATCACTTCCATCAATCGCTTTTGGGGATTTCTCGCTTGATGAGCTGTGTCCAGCTCATCAATTCAAACACTGAGATAACACACCGCATTGCAAAGGCAAAGGCAGAAAAGCTAGAGCCCCAACAGTGAACCCTCATGTAAACCATGGACCATGGGTGATGACGATGTGTCAGTGTCGGTTCAGCACGCGTAACAAATGCACGCTGTGCTCCAGCTTTCCATGTTGATAATAATGGAAAGGCAGTGCATGTGAGGAGACAGAGGATATGTGGAACTCTCTGTGCCTTCCTCTCAATTTGCTGTGAACCTAAAACTGCTGAAAGACACATAGACGAAAGAAAGAAAGAAAGAAAGAAAGAAAGAGGAGAGAGAAAAAAGAGAAAGAAAGAAAGAGGAGAGAGAAAAAAGAGAAAGAAAGAAAAAAGAAAGAAAGAAAGAAAGAAAGAAAGAAAGAAAGAAAGAAAGAAAGAAAGAAAGAAAAGAAAGAGAGAAAAGAGAGAAAGAAAGTCTAACAAAAAGATGTGGAGACATGCCCCTCATGCAGATGGGGACTTGTGTTGCATTTAGGACACACTTAGGAATGGACTCCAGCTGGCTTCTCTTCTCACATTTGATTTGCTTTGTCTTCAGTTAGCTAAGAGCAAGAAGATTAAAGTCCAGGCATCTGGGCAACTTTGGAGTGAGATGAGCCTAGCTTGAGGTGTTTTGGAACAAGGGAAGTCACTACCCCACTGCCTTTCTACATTACAAAAACATTAGCAAAATTATAGAAGTAACTGCTGGCATTTCTTGAGTTCACACAGTGGGCCAGGTGCTTATATGCACCATCACTTTTGATCCTCACCACAACCAAAGTACACATGGGAGTGGAGGAGCAGCACAGTACGCTAGAGAAGTACATAGCTAGACTGCTGGAGTGTCGTGTCAGTTTGCGAAGGCTCTCATATGGGGGGCCACAGCCAGGGTGGCTTAAAGAACAGAAACGTATGGAGGTAAAAGTCTCAGATGAAGGTGTCATCAGGGTTGGTTTCATCAGGGCCATAAGGGAAGGACCTGTTCCAGGCTCTTTCCTTGGCCTGTAGATGGCCGTCTTTTCCCTGTGTCCTCACACCATTCCCTCTGTTGGTAACAGTGCCTGAATATGATGACACCAGTTATATTGGATGAGACCCCACCCTAATGGCTTTAATTAATGACCTCTTTAAAGACACTATCTTCAAATGCAACCTCATTCTGAGGTACTGGGGGTAAGGACTTCAACATTTGAACTTAGAGGGAAGAGAGTCCAGCCCACAACAGGCATGACCCGTGGCTCTGCCCTTGGCTAACCATAGGACCCTTAACCAGCCACTTGGTGTCTTCATGCCTTCATTCCCAACCTCTCATGTGGTTGTCGGGGAAAATAACTGAGATAATGTATATGAGTACTCAGGCCACTGCCCAGCGCAACAGTCAGCCCTCAGTAAGTGTCAGCCATCACTAGGGTTTATCCTTATTTTACGGGTGAGCAAACTGAGTCTTAAATGGGCTCCACAGCTTGCTGGAGACCCCACAGCCAGAGAACAACAGGTACAGCAGGGTCTGTAACTCATGTCTGCCTGTCCCCAAGACCAAGCTCTCATCCACAATCCTATGCTGCCTCCTTCACAATATTACACAGAAGGCAGCTGTGTGCCTACAAAGAAGTCAAGCTATATTCCCCCTTCTGTGAGATGAAGGATACACAACCCAATCCATCTCAATTCTTACCAGCTTCCCAAAGCGTGAAACAAAACTTCCCAGCCCTGCCTCTAACACCTTGTGAGAGGAAGAACTTACCCTGTCCCTATCTGGTGCCCAGCTCTGTGAGCACACCCCAGAAATGCCTCAGATCCTCTACCCTCCCCAGGAAGATAACAGTGACAAGGATGACCAGGCCAGGGCCCAGAGGTAACTTCTACCTTCAGCCCTAATCCTGTGTCCCATATGGATGCGTCCTCAAGCCCATCCATGGGTGTTAGAGCTAAAGTGTTTTAACCTACCAAGAAAAAAAAAATCCTCAGACTATAATAAAGGCAAGGTATCTTACCATGCAAATTAAGAGGTTTTTCATAAATAAAAGATTCATGCTCTTTGGGTACTTTTGCTACATTTTTAATACTTCCTCCAGCACACTGGCTCACTACGCTGGATGCTCATTTGAATTACCTGGAAAGTTTTAAACACCACTGAGGCCAGGGCCCATCCCTAGCAACTCTCAGTTCCCTGCTCTGGTGGTTGGCCTGAGCATAGGGCTTTTGCCACCTTCCCAGGTGATTGCACTGTGCAGTCAAGGCTGGGGACCTCTGCTTCGCGAGGACACCTTGTTTTCTTGTAGTGACGTTAACTCCAGTCTCTGCCTCCTCCATCTCCACATGCCTTTCACTCTGTGTGTCTGTATGTCTTCACATGGCATTCTCCTTGTTTCTAGGCCCTCTTAGTATAATGACACCAGCTGTATTGGATTGAGAACCCATCCTAATCTAGTATGACCTCATCTTAACTAATTACACCTGCAGTGACCCTATTTCCAAATAAGGTCACATTCTGAGGTACTGGAGGTTAGCGCCTTAATATATCTTTCAGGACAGCACAATCCAACCCATCATAGTGGTAAATAAAATAATTCTCAGTGGCACAAGAAATAATTTTACACAATCAAGGACATCATAGATTAATAAACCAGTATTTTTAGCAACATGTTAGTTTTGTGTTTTATGCTCCTTTTCTTGCTCTCACTTCAAGCAAAGACATCCCTCACCATCTTGGGAGGCAGGTTTCCCCTTTGCTCCCCTTTCTCCTGGCCCCTCCCACCCCAGCACAGTCAATGCTAATTAACAGCTGTTTAATTATCAGCCCAGCAGGGAAGTGATCATGGCCCAGGTCCTCAGAGAGTTATATGCACAGTTAAGTTGTCCCAGATACTGGAAGGTTGACTGTGTTATGTGCCCACAGGGAGAGGCAATGCGGCTTAGTCGAAAGTTCATAGCATTGAGAATCCATCAACCTGATGACTCTGCCATGTTTTAACTGTTGGACAATGGCTTCCAGACCTTTTTTTCCTCAACTGTAACAATACCAACCCCACAGTTTTGTTGGGAAGATTAAGGCCAGGGGTGGTGGCTTATGCCTGTAATCCCAGCACTTTGGGAGGCTGAGGCGGGTGGATCACCTGAGGTCAGGAATTCGAGACCAGCTTGGCCAACATGGTGAAACCCCATCTCTATTAAAACAAAAATTAGCCAGGCATGGTGGCGAATGGCTGTAGTCCCAGCTACTCGGGAGGCTGAGGCAAGAGAATCGCTTGAACCTGGGAGTCGGAGGTTGCAGTAAGCCAAGATGGTGCCACTGCACTACAGCCTGGGTGACAGAGCAAGACTTCATCTAAAAAAAAAAAAAAAAATTAATGTAGTAAAAGTACCTTGTTAAGTATACAATCATATGCAAATGCACAGGGATGTTTTCTGCTTCATCTTAGCATGGTCATAACTGGCACATCATAGAGAGACTAGAGGTGGGTAAGAGATGGGTAGAGTTGCTTGGGTAACATTTGTGCACAAATGTCAAATTAAGGTTCAAAAGTTGAACTGGAATTGTGAAATAGCCATCTGTTCATTTTAAGGAAAATATTAACTAGTACCAATTCTACTGAAACTATTCCAAAAAATCAAGGAGACTCCTCTCTAACTTATTCTACAAAGCCAGCATCACCATGATACCAAAATCTGGTGAAGACACAGTGAAAAATGAAAACTACAGGCCAATATCCCTGATGAACATAGATGTAAAAATTCTCAACAAAATACTAGCAAACCAAATCCAGCAGCACATCAAAAAGTCAACTCACCACAATTAAAAAGGCTTTATTCCTAGGATGCAGTTAGTTCAACATATGCAAATCAATATATGTGATCATCACATAAAGAGAATGAAAAACAAAAACCATATTATCCTCTCAGTAAATGCAGAAAAAACTTTTAATAAAATCCATCATGCCTTCAAGAAAAAAACCCTCAACAAACTAGGCACTGAAGAAACATACCTCAAAATAATAATAACAGCCAGCTATGACAAACCCATAGTCAGCATCATACTGAATGGGCAAAACTGGAAGGATTCCCCTTGAGGACAGAAACAAGACAAAGATGCCTACTCTCACCACCTCTATTCAACATAGTACTGGAAGTCCCAGCCACAGGAATCAGGCAAGAGAAAGAAATAAAAGGCATCCAGGAAGGAAAAGAGGAAGTCAACTTATATCTCTTCATTTATGATATGATTCTATACCTAGAAAACCCTAAAGACTCAACCAAAAGGCTCCTAGAACTAATAAAAAAAGCTTCAGTAACATTTGGGTTACAAAATCAACGTGCAAAAATCAGTAGCATTTCTACACGCCAATAACGTTCAAGCTGAGAGCCAAATCAAGAACACAATCCCACGTATAATAGCTATAAGAAGAATAAAATACCTAAGAATACATTTAACGAAAGAGGTAAAAGATCTCTACAAGGAGAACTACAAAACACTGCTGAAAAAAGTCATAGATGACACAAACAAGTGGGAAAGCAGTCTATGCTCATGGATTGGAAGAATCAGTATCATTAAAATGGTCATACTGCCCAAAGCAATCTACAGATTCAACGCTTTTCCTATAAAACTACCAATGTTATTTTTCATAGAATTAGAAGAAACGATTCTAAAATTCTATGAAACCAAAAAGAGCCTGAATAGCCAAAGCAATCCTAAGCAAAAAGAACAAAGCTGGAGGCATTGCATCACCCAATGTCATATTATATTGTAAGCCTACAGTAATCAAAGCAGCATGGTAGTGGTACAAAAACAGACATATAGAACAATGGAACAGAAAAGAGAACTCAGAAATAAAGCCACACACCTACAACCATCTGATCTTCAAGAAAGTCAACAAAAGTAAGCAATGGGAAAAGGGCTTTTTATTCAATAAATGATGCTAGGATAACTGTCTAGCCATATGCAGAAGAATAAAACTGCACCCCTTTCTTTCACCATATGCAAGAATGAACTCAATATAGATTGAAGATTTGAAAGTAAGACATCAAACAATAAAAACTCTAGAAGAAAACCTAGGAAATACCATTCCAGACATAGGTCTTGGTAAAGATTTCATGATGAAGACTCCAAAAGCAATCACAACAGAACAAGAATTGACAGGCGGACCTAATTAAGGTGCTTCCGCACAGCAAAAGAAACTATTGACAGAGTAAACAGGCAACCTAGAGAATGGGAGAAAATATTTGCAAACTATGCATCTGACAAAAATCTAATACCTAGAATCTATAAGAAACCTAAACAAATCAACAAAAAAAAAAATCCCTATTTTAAAATGGGCAAAGGACATCAACAGATACTTCTCAAAAAACACACAGGTGGCCAACAAACATATGAAAAATACTCAATATCATTAATCATTGCAGAAATGCAAATCAAAAACCACAGTGAGATACCATCTCACAACAGTCAGAATTGCTGATTAAAAGTCAAAAAATAGGCTGGGTGCGGTGGCTCATGCCTGTAATCCCAGCACTTTGGGAGGCCACGGCAGGCGGATCACGAGGTCAGAAGATTGAGACCATCCTGGCCAACACTGTGAAACCCTGTCTCCAAAAAAATACAAAAAAAAATTAGCTGGGCATGGTGGCACACGCCTATAATCCCAGCTACTCGGGCGGCTGAGGCAGGAGAATCGCTTGAACCCGGGAGGTGGAGGTTGCAGTGAGCCAAGATCATGCCACTGCATTCCAGCCTGGTGACAGAGCAAGACTCCATCACGGAAAAAAAAAAAAAAAGTCAAAAAATAGTAAATGTTGGCAAGGCTGTGGAGAAAAGAGAACACTTATACACTGTTGATGAGAATGTAAATCAATTCAGCCACTGTGAAAAGCATTTTGGAGATTTCTCAAAGAACCTAAAACAAAATTATCATTCAATCCAGCAATACTATTACTAGCTATATACTCAAAGAAAAATAAATCATTCTACCAAAAAGACACATGCACTTTTCTGTTCATTACTACACTATTCACAGTTGCAAAGACATGAAATCAACCTAGGTACCCATCAAAGGTGGACTGGATAAAGAAAATGTGGTACACCTCATATACACCATGGAATACTATGCAGCCATAAAGAAGACCAAAATCATGTCCTTTCCAGCAACTTGGATGCAGATGGAGCCCATTATCCTAAGCAAATTAACACCTGAACAGAAAGACAAATACCAGGTGTCCTCACTTATAAGTGGGAACTAAACATTAGGTACACATGGGCATAAAGATGGGAAGAGTAGACAATGGGGGCTACTAGAAAAGAGGAAGAGCAGGGAAAACAAGGACTGAAAAACTGCCTATTGGGTACTATGCTTACTACCTGGGTGATGGGATCATTCATACCCCAAACTTGAGCATCATGCCATATATCCATGTGCCCCCTGAATCTAAAATAAAGTTGAAATTACAACAAAAATTTTTTTAAATGTTTAAAAGATATTCTCATAGAAATAATAATGATACCCAGTAACAAAGATTTCTACTTTCTTATGTTTTTTATTTGTACAAATGTGTAAGCCAACGGTCCTATTTGAGGAAGCGTTCTAAAACTAAATACAGAAGTGAACTATATGTTATTTTCTGAGAAGGGGAATAATTAAGTTGTATGCATGTTATTCGTATCACATCTAAATGGTAATAAAAGGTATAGTGTATGGAAGGCTAAAATTCAGAGAAGGAGGAAGAGAGAATAAGTCAGTGACCTTTTAGTAATAATGTGAAAATACAGTTTAGACACTCAGAAATATTTCTCTGACATTAAGGGCTTTATCATACATGGAATTGTAACACTGCAGTCTTTCCCAGAGGTCTTCTAAAATAGTTTATAACCTAATCTGTCTGGTCATGGTAATTTTATTTATAATGGAAAACAATCTAAATGACTAATAAGAGGGAAATGGATAAATTGTGGTATATGACTCTGGAACATTTAGGTAGCCATTAGTACTTAATTTTACTTAAATTTTAATTTTAATTAAAGTATGATAGCTAAGTAGCAGCATATTACAATTCTTATGGTAGGATACTCAGTGAAAAAAGAATTCACAACTTTATAGTATGATTACTACTCTTTAAAAATTAGGTATGAATATGAATTAAGATTGAATGAGAACCCAGAACAATAAACATGATTAATAGGGTTACATGGTATCATTGTGGGGAAAAAAAAAGTTTTCCAGTTATTTGTGTGTAACAAGTGAAAGCATATATTGTTAAAGGTGTTCGTCTCTTTCAAAGTGTAACTGTGGACAAGAAGATAAACTGACAGACTCAGAAAGCCCCCTTCAGTCTCAAGACTCCTAAATTCCTGAGTTGCAAGGAGGCAGTGCCCAGAGAATGCAGCATTCCTAAGCATCACTAGTTTCCATTAAAACCTAATTTATGGAATTAAAAATTAATTTCATGGAAATGAATTTGAGCAGTCTTTTCATTAGAGCACACTTGGTTTAAATGAGTTTGGAGTGGTTGTAATAGCCATTCCTGCACTGTTATTTATAAAGGTGAAATCTGATGTGAGTATTTTTGTTCTTACACTACTGAGAAACAACATATTGCTTAGAGTTTTCAAACTTCCATGTGATAGTTGCTCTTGCTCCCCGAAGATCCTCTCAGGGAAGTTATTTATGACAAGGAGTCCCATAGAATGGGAATCCCTCAGTGAAAGTCAACCAAGGCCTCCGATTAGTGAGTAGAGCAGATAAAGGCCTCTCGTTGTGGGACCAAAATGGGAAGAGGCAATGGCCAAAGTGAGACACCTTCTTTCCCAAGTGCAAGAGGCACTCTTGCTTCCATAGTGAAAGAAGGTTGCGAGATGGGTGTATCTGATGGCTATCTTTCCAGGCGGAGAACTATACATTTACTTCAACATTTTAAACATTCTGTTAATGAATATGCACATGTGTGCACGCGCGCACACACACACACACACACACACAGAGAGAGCTATGGGAATATGCTGCACAAATCTCTGACTTCAGGGAAAATAAT
This sequence comes from Pan troglodytes, assembly GCF_028858775.2. Taxonomy (NCBI): domain Eukaryota; kingdom Metazoa; phylum Chordata; class Mammalia; order Primates; family Hominidae; genus Pan; species Pan troglodytes. The sequence continues at coordinate 23,872,751 of NC_072419.2, forward strand.
TGACCAAGGCCCCCAGCTGCTGCACTCTGAAATCTGTCACTGTGCCAACAAGGCCACACTCCCCCCAGTGACTGCGAGCAGCAGGGGAACTCAGGCAGGCCCATTTCTGGGAGACACAGGGCTCCTCAAATTTAATCCCCAACAGTTTTACCAAACCATCCTTAGAGTACAGGGGAATCAAGGATGAATTTGCCCAACTTTGTTCACTGTTCTTTACTTGGGGTCAGACTTACATCACAGTTTCTTGTATTTTTCTTTCATAAAATACTTGCACATTTAATCCCATCTTGGCAATGGCTTCCTAGAGGATATACATGTGTGTGTGCATATATATGTACATATGTGACAGTATGACACACACATATATACACACATACACACATATATTTATATATATACACACATACATGTGCATAAGTATATATATATGTATTTGTACCTTTGAATCATAATTTATCTCCATTTGATGGGCACTAGTTAGGTCCAAATTTTTGCCGTTATAAAAATACCCATCTATCCCATTTTTCTAATTATTTCACATTTCTTTGGGGAGATTTTTTTTAAGCTTGCCACAGTGACTGTGACTGTCCTTTGTTGGAATACCTCCAAAGAACTCCCAGAGCCAATGCCACACTTAACACTTGTTTTCCACATGTATAGATTTTCTGGTGTGGCTACAATTTCTCTGGCAAATGAGCTTCAGGCCTTCTCATGTCAGTGTGCAGAGTAAAGAACTGAGGATCTAGCCTTTCACAGGATCCTCTGCAAGGCAGTGCAGTAAGGAGGGGAAGGGTTTTCTGCCACGTCTGCGGTCTCTTCGTTCTTCTCTTCCTGCCGTCATTCTTGACCTGGGCCCTGCTGTCCTTCTCTCATCTGGTATCCATTAGAGTTCTTGATTACAAGCAACAGAAATGGATTCTGCTTCACTTCAACCAGAGAGAAGTTGTCAGGAAGATATCGGGGGCTCACAATCAATGGGCGGCTGGAGGATCAGTCTTGAAAGCTCCGGGGCTGGGTTGCAGGAACATAGTGAGGATCTTTTACTAGGAGAGCCTGGTGAGGGAACCTCCAGGATAAATGGGCTCCAGGGGATCCTGGTCCTTGCTTCACCTTCCCAAGATTCAAATCCTGGGAAAGAGACACCCACAGAGGCACCCCTAAGGTAGAGGGAGACTCTAGTGCCTGCAGCAGGCGGGCACCTAGAACTTCACTCCACCAGCACAGAACCTGATGGATTGGAAGTAATTCCCCCAAATACACTGGGGAGATTTGGGAAGAGGAAAAAAAATGTTGGGATACAAAATATAATAGTAATATCCAGCAGCACCCTTTTATATATATGCATAATCCTTGAGTTTGTACATGTTCGGAGACTGGCCACAACTGTTGCATGATAAATTAGTTTTTGTCCAAGTGAAAGCAAGTTTCCTGATTAAGACAAAGCCTAGCCATTGCCAGAAGCTGCTTGAACTAACTCAGCTCCTAAATTGCATTTACATCCAAGAGCTTGGGGTTCTTTCTGGCTGTCCAAAATTGAAATGTTGTCAGTGCAAGGACACAACACCATCCATCAATTTCTTGTCAGAGGTTCCTCTCTTACCTTCTAGGACTTTGCTATGGCATTTGTTGGCTCTCCAGGTCAGCCTCATTGTTTGTCTGTTTGTTCTTGTTCTTGGGGAAGTTTTCTTTTTCAGCAGATTCTCAAACGTGATAGCACTGTCAACAAATTAAAGACTGGGAAGCCATCCAGAAAAATTATCCATGCTGTTTTCACTCTCTCCCTTCCTGAATCCACATCAGTCCTCTCTCCTTAATAGAAATGTTCCATTGTTTTATTTCACTTAATGACCCCTACCACATTATCTTCTTTAAGAATACTTTACTCAGCCAGGTGCGGTGGCTCATGCCTGTAATCCCAGCACTTTGGGAGGCCAAGGCTGGTGGATCACCTGAGGTTGGGAGTTCAAGACCAGACTGACCAACATGGAGAAGCCCTGTCTCTACTAAAAATACAAAATTAGCTGGGTATGGTGGCACATGCCTGTAATCCCAGCTACTCAGGAGCCTGAGGAAGGAGAATCGCTTGAACCTGGGAGGCCAAGGTTGCAGTGAGCCAAGATCACGCCATTGCCCTCCGGCCTAGGCAACAAGAGCGAAACTCTGTCTCAAAAAAAAAAAAAAAAGAATACTTTTCTCTATCTAATTCTTACTTTAGGGAAACTCACTTTGAGTCATCACCAAAGCCTGTCTGTTCAGTGCAACCATAAGTAAACGCTCTCATAAAATAATGGTAATGGGTCAGGCACAGTGGCTCACACCTGTAATCCCAGCTCTTTTGGAGGCCAAGGCGGGCAGATCACTTGAGCTCGGGAGTTCGAGACCAGCCTGGGAAACATAGTGAGACCCCCCCCATCTCTACAAAAAAATACAAAATAATAATAATAATGGTAAGGTGAGCATGTATATGAGATGAACTTACTTTTGCCAAAGAAAAAAATACACCTGATAGACAAATGAAATTTGGATTCATGGAAAAAAATTCCAGAAGACGGAATGTTCAGATTATATTCAGGTAATATGTCAGCATTTTCATTCCAGGTAAAGATGGCTTTGCAGCAGGAAGGATTTGACCGAAAAAAGCGAGGTTACAGAGACATCAATGAGATCGACATCAACATGAACGATCCTCTTTTTACAAAGCAGTGGTATCTGGTGAGTGTCTTTACGTCCTTTTGGACATTTCCCATCTTGAGACTCTGGATAAAAGATGAATTCCTGTATCCTCATTATTCACTAGGATGTTAGCCAGTATCCAACTCAGTGACCCTCTCTGTCCCCTTACATATGTATTGATTTTCTGTCACCACCTGTGCATCTAGTTCTCTAATCTGCTTTCTTCTGGAACTGCTAAGTAGCCCTGGTCTCCTAGGGTGGAGGCTATGACCAACAACTGATGGAATTCTCTTCAGTTCTGAAAAAGTGCACCAGTGTATGACTGAAGATTTGCAAAACTATATAAAAGTCAAATCAGAGGTCTGGGAAGAGTAATGCAGGGGTTTCAACAGACAGAGTAACAGGGGACATAATGAAGTCATAGGCCTAAAAGAAAGGATCCAATGACTTTGCAAGGGGCTAGCAAGAAAGCTTGGAGACTAAAGTAGCAAAAAGAGCATCTATTAATGCTTCCTAAAACAATGGCAGGAAATCAATTCCATGGGGCTTAACTGATGCAGGCCTGGAGGCACTAAAACCCATTTTGTCTGGTGAAGTGAGCATTTTGAGGGTCACCAACAGTTCATCATGATCCATTTGGACTGGCCAAGCTATGTTTAAAAAGGGATCAGTGACTCCAAACCAACCTGAACTGCAGGGCATATTGACAGAAAGGGAGTGACTAATTTGCAAATGTGAATGAAGCTTTATTTTATTTAAGATTAAAAAGTGATGAACAAGAGAGAGAACTAAATTACAGCCTTGTGGACGGCTACATTACAGGAATTCATCACAATTTCCCTTCTGGGGCTTCAGAGCTTGACTCCGACTTATGCTTTTTGGCATGGAAGTCCGAAAATCCAATATGGGTAATTGAATGAGTGTACTTGTATTAGTCAGGATAGGCTAGGTTTGTTGCAATAATGAACAACCCTCGGATCACAGTAGCTTATCAAAAGCAAGGCTTGTTTCTCACTTTTGCTACACGACTAATGCTTCATAATTGCTCAGAAACACAGGCTGACCAACCTCCATCTGAGCTCCATTCCCACACTGCTTTCATAAGCCCTTCAGCAAGGAAAAGGGGCAAATTGTAGAATTTTTAAAAGAAACTCTTAAAGCTTCTGCCTGGATGTGAAAAAATGGCACATGAGATCACATGTCATTGGCCAAAATCAGTCATCCGCCATTCTAACTTCAGAGTGGGTGGAGAGGTGTGTAGTCTTAACATGTCTCTAGAAGAAAGAGCACAGTAAAGTTTTTAAAGAGCCCCAATGACAATCATACAATGTTTTAGCAATATCATAACAGCCACTGATCACTGTGGGCTTTTGCCAGTACAAGCTCTGACTTCATTATTTTTTTTACAATCCATCCTGGAGAAAACCTACACAGTACAAAGACACATGAAGATTGGGAGTGGACATATTACTGTGGAATTGCTCTTTGTTTTCCTTTCTTTCTTTCTGAAATATTTTTGGGGGCCAGGATGAGGGGCCTTAGGATTTATTTTTCTGCATTAGAACATGCACTAAAGGTGAGCTAGTTTTCTTTAATTCAGTTCAACAAATACTTTTGAACAAGACTTAGTGTGGTGGCACTGAAATTACAAAGATTAACTAGGACATGTTATCTCCTGCAAAAGATATTGTTATTTAGTAAGAAGTTATATTCAAATAAGAATAATCCAAAACAATATGCTGTAAATTCAAAACATGAGGTATAAACAAAGAGCTATGAAAGTGAGCATTTAATTCTAAATCAGGGAGGGTTTCCTGCAATAGCAGCTCTCTTATAGAAAAAGTTTAAAGATAGTGATCTAGTTATAAGATATTAGGGGATTGAAACTATGTTTGCATATTTACAGAAAACAGAAAACACAAAGTGTTTATACCAAAAAAAAAAAATGGAGAGGAAACACTATAGGTAGTTTGGGAGGGACACCCAAAAGTACTGTTTCATGGAAGATGTGGCCTTTGAGCTGGTCTTGAAATATTAGATGGCTATAGAGCATGTCAACTAAATATGTACATGGGTGCTTTACAACACCAAACTAATACCATTCTCTGCTTTGAAATTCCTGTACCAGATCAATACTGGGCAAGCTGATGGCACTCCTGGCCTTGATTTGAATGTGGCTGAAGCCTGGGAGCTGGGATACACAGGGAAAGGTGTTACCATTGGAATTATGGATGATGGTGAGTATTTTGAAGCCTGTGCCTCTTTTGGAAATAAGCGTGCCTTTGCTTGCCTTTTGATAAAAGTTGTATTGTTTTGGAGATGCTAACCAGAGATGGAACAGCAAGATACTGGGCATGATGGCCACACTGCACTGTGCCCAAATCTTCACCTTTCTTCCAATCAGTGGTCCTCAAACTTGAGGTTGCACTTAACAAATATTTTTTGAATTAATAAATAATAAGCTAAACAAATGAATAAATGAAAGCTGCCTATCACTCAACCATAATTTCTTACTGCTTACACTTTACCTTAAAATGTCCTCTAAACCTCTTTATATTTACCATCAATTTCTCTAGACCCACACTATCCAATGTAGTCACCACTAGCCATATGTGCCTATTTAACTTTACATTTTAATTAATTAAAGTTAAATAAAATGTAAAATTTTATTTCAATTCCTCAATCACACTAGCCTCAAGTTCTTGGTATCCACATGGGGCTAGCAGCTGCTGAAATTCGATTCCATTTTCATCATCACAGATAGTTACATTAGCATGACTCTACATCCATAGAACAGCTTTTCAGTAACAGGATTGGAGCTTGGGGAAATTTGACTTTATTGCTGCTTCAGAATGAACCCTTGTAAAGTAGCCTTTGATAACCTTTTATTACAGACATCCCTTACATGTTATTCAACCTGCGTGCCTACCAAAGACTTAGCAGAGCTTCATTTTCTATAGTTTGTGATATGAAAACCAATGGGCTTGATGAATTGGCATTTTTCCAACTACACACGTCCTTGGCCCTGCCAAGATTGTGGAGAATTGCCGCCTGTGGTCGTTTCACTGGGGATGTGTTTTTGCCCTCCATCACCCATCTGGGTCTGCCAGCAAAAAGCTCTACTGTGCATTATTGACCCAATTATATACAAAGGCTACACAGAGATGAAACAGTTGAGCCTTTCCCATCTGAAGATCCTCAAAGAACAGAACACTATGTTCCTTAAAGTAAGGCTTTGAAGCAGAAATGACAGAGGAAACCAAGAGGAGCCAGCCTGCTTAAAACCTGCGTTGTCTTGTGTGGGCTCATTAAATATCAACATAAAAACAATGCCTCAATGTTTTTTGATGTGTGAGACATTTTTAAGTGGATGTAAAACCTTCCTCCAGAGGCCAAGGGCTCTCACAAGAAGAAAGGAGCCCTGCATGAGAGTGTGTGTGCTCAGATGTCAGGAGTTTATAAATGTTTCTTCTTTTCTCACACTTGTTCTTGAAAACTGTTCCAAAGGGGTTCAGGCCAGCTCACCCAGGAAAACAATGCATCAGGGTTTGGGGAAAACCTACCTAGGAGATATTGTCATGACCATTTCTAACAGCATATCCTACTGGGTATCCCCAGCCAGGGATCAGAGAAGCCACCCTAAAAGTGGCACTAAAGTGCCAACAGATGTGCATTGCTCTGCTCTTAGGAAACCTCCAAGAGTACTGTAGATGCCCATTTCAGAATACTTTAACTGAAAGCTCTTTGACTGACTCCTAAAGTCATTGGCTCCTGACTCATTTCCACATGCAAAGGCAAGCCCTTTAGAAAGTCTCAGCAGAATTTCTCATTTGATGTTCTTTCTTCAGCTGATTAATGGCCTTTGGGTTCCCAAAAAAGTAAACTCTGCCCCCCAATTACAATTCCTGGTTTCTTCTTAGTTTTAGTCAATTACTGCTGCAGAACAAAGCATCCCAACATTGAGTGGTTTAAAAAACAACCATATTATTATCTCTCACAGTTCTGTGGGTTGCTGGAGTTCAGCTGGGCAGTTCTGCAAGTTCCACTGGAGTCTATCATGCAGGTGGAGTCAGAAGGCAGTTGACCCTGGAGTCAACTAGAGGCTCCAATGGGAGGCTGAAAAGGCTCAGCCTCCCTCCCTTTCCATGGAGTCTGAGGACCTCTCCTCTCACATGAGGCCTCCAGCAAGGTAGATGGATTTCTTATAGGTGGCTCAGGACTCCCAAGAGTAGGCCTTCCAAAAGAGAAGAAGCAGAAGCTGCCAGTCCTCTTAAAGGCTAGACCTGGAATGGGCACCGGTAACTCTGCCACTTATGTTGGATGAATGGTCCCAGGGCCAATCCAGATTCAAGTGGAAAGGAAATAAACTCTGAATTTGTGGCCATTTTTAATGCATCACATGCTATTCCATATGATAACTGAAGAAAAGTATCCAAGTTCACTGTTGAATAGCAAAATGAGAACATTTGGGACAAGGGCAGCTCCCCACATGGTGAGGACAAGGACAGATGCTCTTGCCATGTAATTGGCCATCTCTGTCCTCACAGCTAGAACCGGGAAGGCTGGCAACATCAGTACTGCATTCTCTCTCTTAACGACCTGCACGCACGAATGGTATGGTGCCATGTCCCAGACATTTTCTTGGCAAGATATTCCAAAATAAAGTTAAAGACAGACACAGATGCCAACCCTGACACCTAAGGACAAAACTAATGTCATATTCTATCAACATTGTCTCTCCACATGTTGGCCTGTGTGGCAAATGTTCAATCATCTGTGTGCAGAAGTTTAAATTTGTGGACAGCCAGTTTTAATCGCTGCCCTCCCATCTCTGGTTGCCCAACTCCAAACTCAGCCATCATCCCCTCTGCTGGATCCAGTGACTAATGGATGCTCAATAAATATCTGCTGCCTTCACATAGGTACAAAGCAATGTCATTTCCACATGCTACATATCACTAGGAGAGGACCTCCATGGTTAGCTGCTGTCTAAAGGGGCAGAAATTATTTCGTAAGGGTCTACTAGGACATTACACGTATGTAGATATTAGCAAGGACCCCACTTAATGATGACAACTTTCTCCCTTTTACTGTAATGGAATTGTTTAGAGTTGGGAACTTGACCTGGAAAATGGAATGTGATCATGACAAGATACAGGGATGGACAAGAGTCATCCAGCCCAAGAATAATTCAGGGCAGATGGCTGGTTCTCAAGATCACACAAGATCGGAGAAGGCATGGGTCAAGGCCCTTAGCCATTATCAGATGGAGCCAAGGAAGTGAGATGGAAGGCCAGTGAGCTAAGGTCAGAGGGAGCTTCAAGCTGAAGTAAGAATAAACAACTAACAGTAAAAATGACAAACATTTATTGAGTAATCACTATGTGCTAGACACTGCTTAGCATTTTGGAAATACAACCACAGTTATTCCCTAAGGTTGGTATTATTATAATCACCATTTTACAGATGAAGAAACTGAGGTTTAGGGAGGCAAGAAACTGCCCAAAGTCTCACAACTAATTCTAACCACCATTCTTGGTACTTGGAACCCAATCCTTTGCTCTGCCTTCCTGGTGAGACTTTATGAACGGGGGCCTCATTCGAAATAGCATTAGGAGATATACCTAATGTTAAATGACGAGTTAATGGGTGCAGCACACCAACATGGCACATGTATACACATGTAATTAACCTGCACGTTGTGCACATGTACCCTAAAACTTAAAGTATAAAAAATAAAAAATGACACCACCAGGATGTGGAAATTCTCCAGGACAAAAGACAGTTTTTTCAATAAATTCAAATAAATAAATAAATAAAAGATTCAAACCTGAGGACCAGATAGTCACCCACACCCTTCTGAGAGATTTAGAACTCTGCATCACATAGAAAACAGTAGGAAGGTCCAGCAGGGTGACTGCTCCAGTTACTTTTGCTGCATAACAGATAATCCTGTATTAGTCCATTTTCACATTGCTGATAAAGACATACCCAGACTGGGTAATTTATAAAGAAAAAGAGGTTTAATAGACTCACAGTTCCATGTAGCTGGGGAGGCCTCACGATCATGGCGGGAGATGAAACCGTGTCTTACATGGCAGCAGGCAGGAGAGAGAGTGAGAGCCAGGTGAAAGGAGTTTCCCCTTATAAAACCATCAGATCTCGTGAGACTTATTCACTACCACGAAAACAGTATGGGGGAACCCACCCCCATGATTTAATTATCCCCCACCGGGTCCCCCCAACAAGATGAGATCTGGGGGAGGACACAGCCAAACCATATCCAACCCCAACACTTAGCAGCTTAAAGTTGCTATTTATCTTTAATCATGATTTTGTGGCACAAGAATCTGGGAAGAGCCTGGCTGGGCGCTGCTCACTCAGTGTTGCTCATGCAGTTATGATGTTAGCTGGGCTGCAGTCTTCTGAAGGCCCCGCTGGGCTGCACATCCATGATGGTGCACTCCTATCGCTGGTGGTTGTTGCTGGTTGCCACTGGAGCTCAGCTGGGACCGTCAAAAAGAGTGCCCACATGTTGTGCTTTACTAGAATTTGGTCTTGATGTCTTACTCACCAGAGTGGCTATAAACTCTATCCTGCCCCAACAGGACTCCAGGGGATTGGCTGTAGATGTTTACAATGTGCCTGTCTTAGTCCGTTCCTGATGCTATAACAAAATACCTTAGACTAGGTCATTTATAAATAACAGAAATGTATTTCTCACACTTCTGGAGGCTGGGAAATCACAAATTCAGTATCTGACAAAGGCTTGCTCTCTGCTTCCAAGATGGCCCCTTGTTGCTCCATCCTGTGGAGGGGACAAACACTGCGTCCTCCCCTGGCAGAAGGGGTAACAAAGGGATGAACTCTCTCCCTCAAGCCCCTTTATAAAAGTATGAACCCCATTCATGAAGGCACAGCCCTCAAAACCTAATCACCTCCTAAAGGCCCAACTTCAAAATACTATTGCAACTAGGGATTAAGTTTCAACATATATTTTAGAGGGACACAAACACTCAAATCTCAGCATTTCACCCCGCCCGCAAGCACCCCCCCCCCCCGAAAATTTGTGTCCTTCACATACAAATACACTTATTCTAGCCCAGTAGCCCCAAAAGTCTTGATTTGTTCCAGCACCAACATCAAAGTCTAAAGCCCAGAGTCTCATCTAAATATCATCTAAATCAGAGATGGGTGAAACTCAAGGTACGATTCATCCTGAGGCAAATTGCTCTCCAGCTGTGAACTTGTAAAATCAAACAAGTTACGTATTTCCAAAATACAATGGTGAGACAGGCATAAAACATACATTCCCGTTCCCAAAGGGAGAAATAGGAAAGAAGAAAGGAGTAACAGGTCTCAAGTAAGTCCAAAATCCAAAAAGGCAAACAAATTCTGAGGCTTGAGAGTAATCTTTTCTGACTCTATGTCCCACCTTCTGGACACACTGGGGTGGGAGCTGGGCCTCCAAGGCTCCTAATGACCCCTCCCCCAAGGCTTCACTGGGCACAGCCCATGCAGCAGCTCTCATGGGGTGGAGTCTCATGCCTGCCATTCTCCCACACTGGAATCACATGTTAGTGGGTCTGTAGTTCTGGGGTCTCAGGGCAGTCCCACCCCCAAAGCTCCACTGGGCATTGTCTTAGTGGGGGTTTTCTATGGTAGCCCCACCCCATGGCAGTTCTCTGCCTGGGCCCCGAGGCTCTAGGGTTAGGGTTAGGGTTAAAGAACTGGAGCTCAGAGCCAGGGTTCTGACATGCTACACATCTGAAGTGAACTATTAACATTCTACCTAGGAATGTGCACATGGAACTCCTTCCTAGTTCCTCAAGGTCTCCAGGACTGTCACCGCTTCCTGAGAATTGGGACTATTGTGGATTAGACTTTCCAAGAAGCTTCAAATTGATGATAGGATGCTAATGATTTATGAACAAAATTATAACCAAGTATTTGTCATTTCTGTGCCACATTTATTATGATTGGCTGGTGATCAGTCGGTACCCCCATAGGCTGTGAGCCATAGATAGTTGTACAGCTCAGGTTCTATGTCTAATCACCTGCGGTTTTCCAGGACCGACACTGTGCCTGGCATTCACTGCTGAGAAATAAACAAAAGCATGAAGTATAAGAATGAATATGAGAATATTGTAAGAATTAAAAATAAGCCAATTAGGAAGATGTGTTCAGTACCTCCCACCTTAAAAGATAATCAAATATACAAAAATATAAAAGTACTATCTAGTTACCAAATTACTATTTTCCATTCTTCAGTCCATTATTACTTTTTCCGAATCATGTTTGTTGTCCTTCACAGTCGTATCAATCATTCTCTTTCTCAGACCAAAGTCGGTATCTGTTCTAACTTAACACTTAGTATTCCTCTTAACCTAATTTAAGATCGTTTATTTTAATTAGGCTAAATTTATCTTGTTTTAATTCTAATTTCCTTCTGGTCTCAAATTATCTCCTTGCTCCAGTATTTTCCCTTGACAGAGAACCACTACTATTTATTGGAACATTTTTCTCCTTAACAGCTTCCATTCTCAGAACATGAAGCCATGTTTTAAAAATTGACTTCCTGTTGGAAAATATATTCTCTGGGTGTGTCTTTTTTTACACTTATTTAGATAAGTTTGTTTGATCTAGCTAAGTGTGAAAAAAGACACACCCAGAGAATATATTTTAAAATATAAATATTTAAAATATAAATTATATTTTTGATAATTTATATTTAGGTATAAATTATCAAAATTTTTCACCCAACAAGTTCACAAAATTTAAGCTATCTTAACAAATAGAAGCAATTTAATTTCAACACAATATGCTGAAACCAAGTGGATATTTTTTAATGTTTCTTTTCTTCTGCATATGCACACTACTCCAGAGATGTGGTAGATGTTAGGACTAATGATGATAAGAAATAGAATGTATTAAGTGTTTACTATAAGCTGAAGACTTTCAATGAATTGTCTCTAATCTTGAAAACTGCTTTGCAAAGTAAGTAATAGTCCCATTTCAAATACATGGAAACCAAAGCTCACAGAGATTATGTCACTTGGCTAAAGCCACACAAGTGTTAGTGTCTGAGCCCGGAGTGGAACTGGATCCGCTGATTTCAAAGCCTATGCTCATCCCCAACTTCACCCCACAGCCTAAACTGACCATTTTGCTTGGGGGATATTTTTTGGTTTGCTTTTTGGGATTTGTTTGTTGTTTTCTTTTAGAGACAGGGTCTTGCTGTGTCTCCCAGGTTAGTGTGCAGTGATGTCCTTATTTTTTGTAGAGACAGGGTCTCACTATGTTGCCCAGGCTGGTCTTGAACTCCTGGCCTCAAGCAATCCTCCTGCCTCAGCCTCCCAAAGCACCAGGATTACAGGCGTGAGCCACCATGCCTGACCAAAATTGACCGTCTTTGAATTAGGATCCAGAACAAGGGTTAACAACATTTAAAAATATTTGTCTTTAAATATTCTGATGCCTTTTCCTCTGAAGACCTCGGGAGTCAAGTGGGAGAAGAAGGCATAATGATTTGGGGAGGGGACTATAGTCTCCCAAACTATAGAAAGCAGCCATAGTGACAGCAATTGCTTCACTCATCAAAATCAACAGTGAAACCTAACACACGTACTGTAGATTAGTGACTCTCAGTCCAGTTACTAATTGTATAACAGGAAAAAAAAAAAAGAAAAATTTCTGTTCAGAAATATGCATCCTAATACAAGCTCTTTTGGGGAAGGCAAATCTCTAATGGTGGCCTAGCCTTAGTAAGCATGCAGTGAAGATAGCAGCCTTGGGACAGATTTAATGATACTTCTGGCTTTCAGATATTGCATCCCCATATAGTTATTAAATGCACCAGCTGCTGGGCCAAGCATACCACGTGCATTCATTTCTTTAGTCCTTACATTGTTCTCACCCCCAGTTGATCAAAAAGGAAAACTAGCACAGAGTCCAAGCAACTTGCCTGAAGTCTTGCAGGCAGTTATCAGGGTGGTTGGGACTCAAATGCCTGTCTTTGACTCCACAGACCTACGTTTGTAACCATTATGCTAGATGGTGTCAAGAACCTGCCCTGTTTCTTGGAGGGCTAGATGCTCAGGTGTAACTGCTGCAAAGATTATGTGGTTTTGCAAACCCAAATGAGAGCTTTTCAATTGCCCTTGGAGTTTCTTGATGCTTTCTGAGGTCCAAGGGTCTGACGGAACTCAGCAGTGCTCATAGTCCATGATTTTACCCTTGGAACGACTACTGGGCAACAAGACAGGCCACCATTCAGGAGAAAGCAGGGCTCCTGCTGAGACATTCAAGCCTCAGGCTTCCTGGAAAGCCACATTCTGAGGAGACAAGCCTCAGCTCCCAACCAGAAACACCTCACTGGAAACCATTTGCCCTTTACCTAATGGCTTTTCTTGCCCAGCCATGTTCTCTTATTATTTCCATGCCAGAGTACCTTCTCCTAATCCATTGCTGTCCGTGCCCTGTTAAATAATAATCACTTTTCCTCCCCAGGGCCAGTTTCATTTCAGAGAAATGCCAGTTGATGCTTTAAAAATGTCAAGATTTCTACAAATCTCTTTTAGATCAGTGCTCTGATGAGCCATCCATCTCACTGTCACAAAGCCCCTTAGTGCTGACATTTATGTCAGAAGTGTTATCCTTGGGCCTCAAACTCTAATTGGCTTCACTCTCAAGCGTGTCTTGGGCAGCTGTCTCTCCGCTCTGGCAATGCAGCCCACCTTCACACCTCCACACAGAAGGGAGGTGCAAGACTGGGAGCTGTGTGATGGGGCACTCACCCCCATGGCAAGCCTTCTGGCACCAGCCCCATAAAGAGGGCACTTTCTTGGGCAGCTTTCCTGAGGACACAGTGGCAGGTATTAACCTTTGGTTCCTGTGTTATTGTTGTCTTTTCACAGGGATTGACTATCTCCACCCGGACCTGGCCTCCAACTATGTAAGTACAAGCCAACTTTGGTGGGGAAACAGATGCATCTTAAATTTCCTGGTGTCCCTAGCTATTAGGAACATGCACGTTTCTACATGTCTATACACGTGCATGCAAGTACAGGAGCATGCACACACACACACACACACAGGAGTACACCTGCTGGAACATATGCACGCACACGTGGAGGAACACACACACAGGAACATACACACACATGCATAAGCACAAAAGATGCACGCGTACTCATAGGCACACATGCATGCACACACAGACAGCCACATGGGCAGCCACACTGGAACTGTCCATCCCATTGGAGCCACAGCTCAGGCCACAAGCAAATGGACAAGGCATGTGGCCTGGCAGCAGGCAAAGGCAGTGGCTTTGAGAGAAGAAAGAAACCTGACGTCTGAAAGAGCAGAGTGCCAAGAAAGTAGGTACAGGGAGGGAGAAGAAGAGAGAGACTTGGCAAGGTTTAAATCAACTCTACCTGATGATATTGAATTGAAGGGTGGAAATGAGCCATTTGGGTTCTTGTTGGACAAAACCAAAGGCAAAAAGCCAAAAACTGCAGTGACTCACATTGCAGCCCCAGCTTTATGAAAGTAAGAGCGTTATCTTTTTTGATTATTTGTGTCACTTATGACCACTCCACTGACTTTCCCCCATAACATTGAGAATTACTATCCCTTGACAAACAAGCAATGTTAGCAGAGAATCACCAAAAGCCCTGCTGGGCTGGAACCACACACTCTAATTTTTGACTCAGCAAGTCACACGCTGCTTTCCTGATGAAGCCCACAAGCCCTTTAAACAGAATCGATCACTTATTTTAACCCCAGGGAGTACAAGATTCAAGCATTGGTGTGTTCACTTAAAATTATCCAAACTATTTCTAAGCTATGCTTCTGAGACCTCCAGATCTAGGTGTAAAAAATGTTGTCTTAGTCATTAAAGAGACTCATATTTAGAGAACAAGGGCTTGCATAAAAGAAAGGATGGTTACCCAGCAAAAAGTGTTTGGAGGTCACCAGTCTGGGTCATTTGTCCTGGAAGGCGAGTGTCTCTACGTTGCACAAAGAAAGTGGGAATATTCCATGTGTTTCATGCACTGGGCAACAAGAAACAAGGCATTGAAGGGATCTTATAAATCTAGAAGAGCATAAATTGAGAGGAGCATCTTTTTTAATATTAGGAAAAACTATTAAATGAATCATTGGCAGAGTCCAGCCAATGTGGCCCCAGAGAGAAATGACAGAAATTAAACCAAAGCTATATTCCCAGCAATGATAATAATCCATGTCTATGGAGAAGACCATTGTAAACTGCCTGTGCCAGCGGTCCTGTGTGTGGAGTCTAAGGAAACAGCCCTTCTCCCTGTCTCCTCATGGTGCCTTCCCTACTGAACATGAGTGGAGCTGTCTGCTGGTCTTCTCATGCACTTCCTTAAAGGGACTGCCCTGGACACAGTCCTTGCTGCCTCCCCCTGACTATGGCTGACTCCGCTAGTGCCTTCACCTTTCCCTGCCTCCTCCATAACTGCAGGGCCCTGGAGATGTGTCAGGCAGGGGATTGAGAAGTGCTGCATTGCATTTTCTCCAAGGCTCTGATGTATCTGGGGCTGTTCCTCACAGAGAGCAAGTGTGGCAGGGATCATGGCCTGCAGGGTCGGTGGTCCTCCCTCCGAGGGCTGTCCCCACTCCACCCTCTGCAGACAGAAGCATTGATATTCTCCACAGTTCCCTCCATCTCCAGGACCCAGTGCCTCACAGGGCAGCCACGTGGAGTTCTGCTCACTTTCCCAAACCATCCTTGGGGAAACAATCATCTTGCCACTTGGAGGACTTCAAGGTGGGGTGGTACCCATTGGGCTGGAGAGCTGAGGGCACATGGCCTGTCTCCTGTGCATAGCATAACCCCACAAAGGCCTAAGACATGGAGACCGACCTCTGCATCCTTCCCTTCTCCCTGCCTAGCCCAGGCAGTTCCTGTCAGGCTGCTCCCAACTCCAGCTGCCAGATTCGAAAAAGATAGTCATTCATTGGGGGCAAGAATCCTCTGGGGTTCCAGTGAGCTGCAGGTACAATGTTAGTGGATGGTGTGATCTGTCTGCCAAAACCTTCATCTGAAATTGGAATGTGAAACCTCCATATTGAGCCGTGCCAGCTTCTCTGAGATCTGCAATACCAGAATATACCTGAAGAAATCTTATCGGTTCTGTGAGTCTCAAGTTCTTTTTTCTTCTTTTCTTTCTTAAGAACATTTTTCTGATTAAAAAATAAATGCATGTTATCTGTCAAAAAATATGAAAAAGCATAAAACAGATTCAAAACTAGCCATAATACCACCATTCTTATTATTTTGACATATTTTGGGCCTTTAATTTCTATGTGTCTATTTTTAATGAAATTGGGCTCTTATTGCATATTCTTCCCTTCTGCTTGATGTGCCATAAACATTTTTATGTTATTAAATATTCTCCAAAACATAATTTTAAGGGCTACATGGCATTAGCTCATGCTATAATTTATTTAAACATTCTGATCTCCAATTGTTGAACAATTAGGTTGTTTCCAATCAGTGTTTCACTGTAAGAGGGAGATGAGATGGCAGACAGTAACATGGGTGGACTCCAAGCCATACCATGCTAAGGAGAACTGAAAGAACTGGAAAAGCTTTTCCTGGAAAAAAGAAAACAGGCACATTGAGTATGTTTTCAAATATTTCAAATTCTCCTGGTAGAATGAGGCATTCCACTTGTTCAGTAATTTCTCCCAAGAAAATTCTCACCAATGGGTGGTAACCACAGAAGCAAGATTTTAACTCAGTCAAAGGAAGAACTGTCTAGTGATTAAGATAGTAAATTATTGGGAGGCCAAGGCAGGTGGATCACGAGGTCAGGAGATTGAGACCATACTGGCTAACACGGTGAAACCCCGTCTCTACTAAAAATACAAGAAATTAGCCGGGCGTGGTGGCACGTGCCTGTAGTCCCAGCTACTCAGGAGGCTGAGGCAGGAGAATCGCTTGAACCCAGGAGGCGGAGGTTGCAGTGAGCTGAGATTGCACCACTGCACTCCAGCCTGGGCGACAGAGGGAGACTCTGTCTTGAAAAATAATAAATAAATAAATAAATAAATAAATAAATAAATAAGATTAGTAAATTAATGAAAGTAACAAATTCTTCATACCTGAAAATATTCAAGAGGAAGTTTGATGGCCACTGGTGGGATGTTATTGAAGAGATGACAATGTCTATGCTGAACTTAAACTAGATGAGACCTAAGAATTGAACAGAAAATGTGATTTCTGTACAAAACTGCACATCTTGATAACTTTCATTCAGAGCAAAGTCTGAGTCTTCAACTTGTATCAAACACTTGGAAGCTGACAATGAAATTATATATATTTACATATGGCTGTGAAAATGTTCTGCCTCTGGTATAGACGAGAAAACTGAACACCTAACTATCTCATGCTTGATTCCTCAGCAGAGGGTCCAAACTGGCTGGTTTTTAATGGCACAGTGTCTCTCTCACCCTGTGTAGAGTTCAGAGTGGCAACTTCGGAGCGACTAACCACATTAATCTTCTTTATTTTTAATTAAAAATTTTACACTATCATTAACACAATGAGGACAGCAAATAGAGTAGACCAGCCCAGGAGAGCAATGAAACCAGTAGACAGTGATAGGCTCGAAAATTGTTTGAGCAGAGAATTAACAGGCAGCTTCACACCTCGTTAAGTGACCTAATGGCTTGGAGGGATGAGCCAGCCTGGTGCCCCTTGAGAGAGAGGTACTTGGTGGAGTCTTTGCTTGGGTTTCCCTAGAAGCAGACTCTGAAGCAAGGGTTTGAGTACAAGTAGGTTATTTAGAAGAGGATTCTAGGAAGCAGGGGTAGAGGACAGGGAATGAGTCCGGGAAGGAAAGGTAGCTTGTAAACGGGGCAGTTATCAAACAAGACAGCACTGTGGGCACTGAGGCTTAATCTCACTGGGCAGCTCTGGGAGACAGCATAGAATATGTGAGCCAGAGTGATCCCCCTTGGGATGTGATGCCTCAAGAAGCTGGGGTATTTATGTGACAACTTCGTCAGTCATTGGTTGAGGGCTTGTCCCAAAAGATGTTCCTACCTCCCCACAGCCTGGGGAAAAGCCCTGGGCAGAGGTGTGGGTACAGACAGCTGCAGCTTACCAGGGACATGAGGGTGTCAGGCTGAAGGGGGATGTAGCAACGTCTGCCCCAGAGATGCCTTGGAAATTCATGAAAGGTTAAAATAAATAGACATGTTCTATGTTGAAAAAACTCCTTGTGGTTACTGATTTATTTTCAGTGAGGATTGAAAACTCTACCCAAGGCTCCTCAAAAAAATTACTTTATAATCAAACCAGCCAAAATGTTTCTGAAAGCAGAATTATTTTCAAAGCTTGGTTATTCTGTACATTAAGAGAGGAAACAGCATATGCTGGTAGTCCAATTTATTCCCATTAAACTAAGAATAAAAGACTTGGAAAATTGCAAATCAATATATAAATGTAAGTTGTTAGTGTTAATCTAATTCAAAAAATCCACACTGAGCCTGCTGAGTGTTGGGAGTAAAGGATAATAACGGCCACTTGGATTATTACTCTATTGTTCTATGATTGAATTTCATCGGAGGGATCCAGTCCCACTGGTAAAAGTTCACTATTCCAAATAATTAAAATTTTTCTTTTTCTATCCCAATAGTCATGACACGAAATGAGTATTAGCCAAGAGACTATTTTAGACCAGGTTAAAATTACAACCTCCTTTACCCATCTTCGCTATAATAACTGGGTATTTTCTCTAAGTCAATACAATGGCTGTGGATTGAACCTGCTATGTGCAAGCCCCAGAGGAAGAGAGATAAATAAGACACAGGCACTCTCTAGAGAAGTTGGCAGGTCAGTAAAGATGCAAGCATGTGAGACATGACTGTCAGGTGAGGGGCAGGCAGACAGGGAGGTCGTTGTCTCTTTACTCTGAGCTCCCAATCCAGTGAGGATTGCAGGCTGGGTTCACAGTACTGGCCCAAGCTCAGGGGTTCTGTTAGGTCTATGGAACAAAGGGAGACTTCTTCAAGAACATGTGGAGTGTGACTTAGGTGGCAGCTTTCAGGGCATGGAGGTGGGTGGGGTAGAACGTCTCCTGCTTTGTAGCTTTGCTGAAGCTACAAAGGTGAAGAAAAGGCTGGTGGGTCTGTAGAATCCAAGGAGAGCCTTCTTGCTGTGTGCTGGGTTTTCTCAGAAGCAGAACCTGAGACAAGGATTTGAAAGCAAGTCATTCATTTGAGAGGAGATCCCACGAAGCACCAGCTGGGAAGGAGGAAATTGATGCCAGAAAGGGAGAGTGGCCCAGAGAGCAAATTACCCCTTAGGGCAATGGGAGCTCAATCTCCCTGGGGAACTCTGGGAAACAGTGTGGACCAAGTGGGCCTCAGAGTTACCCACAAACTCCTGTCAACCACTGGGTGAAGGCCACTACCCAGGAGTAGAGATGAGGTGGGGAGATAGAAGGATTCATTCTAGACAAGAAAAATAGGGCCCTGCAGACAGAGTCTTCAGCAGAGTTGCATGTGCTGACAGTTGGAAAACAGCCAGCTTGCAAGGGTAGGGTTCTGATAGTTGGCAGTAGTGGAAACTGAGTCAAAGCTGAGATGACTCCTGGCTCCCTACCTCATGATGCAGCCTTAGAGGAGCATATCAAACATCTTTGAATCTTAATTTTTTCATCCGTGAAATGGGCAAAATGGATGTCTTGTCAGGTTTGTTGCAAGGTATCCTTGAGATAATATGCGTATCAGGCCTGGCACATAATAGATGCTCAATAAGCATTCATTTCCTTCTGTCTCAGAAGAGTTGAGGTTACAACTTTGCACAATTTCGGGTTGTCCTGATGGAGAAGCAGGGGTGTGCCTCAAGAAACCAGTGCAGTTGTTCATTGGACCTCCCAGTGAGCTTAGGGTCATTAAAAGAAGAAAGGACAACTGATCCAGGCTAAGTATAAGATTGTGAGGGTTGCAAAGTTAAGGGCAAAAATCAGAGGATACCAACATAAATCTCAAAGGCTTTGAAAAACAACATCCAAGAAAAGAGAAGGTAAAGGCAGGGAGAAGACCCATTGCTCGTGGCCAGGGATGTAATGAAGGATGCCCCCAAGGAAGCGGCATTTCTGACCTGCATCTTCTTCCCTGTCACATACCTTAGAACTAGATGAATATTCAAGGATAGTCATAAGGGAGGGTTAATCCCTAAGGTGGGCAAAGGGATTATAAGGTAGCAACTACCCCAAGTGAGGTTTTCTCCGAGCCAGGGAAATCTCCTGGTATTTAAGCCACTGCAGGGTGGGACATCAACTCCTGTTCTGATGGCTGGGAGGATGGGCCACTTCTTGCACTCCGTCTTCTAGCTTGGAAACTGTGAGTGATGCTCTGAGCAGCTCCAAGATCCTGTGCTGAGAATCTGTCTAGATTCATGACACTTCATGAGCTTTTCCAAGAATTCTTGAGTGCAGCAAATACAGAAGTTTGCATTGACTCAACTCCACATCCTTCCCTAGACCACAGCGTCTGCCATGGGACTCTGCAGAATCTCCCTTTAAAGAGGTGAAGTGTATTTCCTACCCCTTGACTTTGGATTGGGCCTTGTGACATGTTTTAAGCAATAGAATAATCTAGAACTGACAGTGCCAGTTTGGAGCCTAGGCCTTAAGAGGCCTTGTGTGCTCCCAACTGCCTTCCCACGCCTCTGCCATCGCCATTAGAAGGGCATTCCCAGGCTCTCCTGCTGTACCCTAGAGGAGGGTGAGAGACATGGAGAAGAGCTGCCCTGCTGCCACGGCCTGAAGCACCACCACCCACACTGGCCTACAGAGCTGCAGTAAGAAGCAGAGCTGCCTAGCTGAGCCCCACCAAAATCACCAAACCTCAGCCAACCCACAGAAACAAGCAAGCCAGCCAAGCTCAGCAGAGCTGCCTAGCTGAGCCCAGCCCAGAGCACCTAGCTGCCAGCTGAACTGTGGACTCGTAAGCTATCTAAACACCTGCTGTTATATGCTGCTGACATATTATGGCCGTTTTGTGTAGTAACTGTTACAGCTGCCCATGCTAGACCCCCTTCTCCATCCTCCTACAGTACTTGAGGTGTACCCCAGTCTGGAGAGAATATTGGCTTCTAGGCCTATCCTAGACCTACCGAATCAAAATCTTTAGGGACAAGCCTCATAGTGTGTATTTCTTTTAGAATATTGGCTTCTAGGCCTATCCTAGACCTACTGAATCAAAATCTTTAGGGATAAGCCTCATAGTGTGTATTTCTTTTGAAGCACTCCAAGATTCTGATGGTTAACCTACTCATTCATTTTGGCACTTCATTCATGCATTCAATCATTCATTCATTCAACAGTGCAGTTCACCTGTAATGTTTGACTACATCACAGTTAGATCATAAGCTCTTTGTAAGGAAGCGTGTACTTTGTATGTGTTTTGTGTCCCTCTTAACACTTATCACAGTGTTAAGCAAGCACTTAATACATATTTGTTAAATTGCATTAAATGTTAACTCACCAATATTATTGCAAGTAATACCAGGAACTAAATTATATGATGACCCTCTATCGACGATGATCAGAAACTGCAGCATGCACAACCCTCTGTGTAATTCCTAGTTCTCAACCACCTCATAGGTGGATGCCACCATTGCCTCCTTCACCATGCATGATACTAAGGAAAGAGAGGACCCTGGAACCTAACTGAGTTCCTATGGCTGCAAGCCTGGAGAGAATACGATTCGAGAGGTGAATAATCCACATGCAAATAACTACAAGCTATTTCTTTCCTTTAATGTCTAGAATCCCTCAAGTTGCTGGAAATGCAATTAGGTTCCTAGATAGGAGAGGACAAATTATGTTCTTTGGTTCCGTTCAAAATTTGGAACATTATTTATGTTCCAGGGTTGCTATTTCACCAACAGAAGTGATCGTAAGAGAAAAAGGCCCACCCCTACATTCCTGCACTTTTCCATTCTTTAGATGGGTCCTGACAGGTGACTGTCTCTGAAGTGGGTGCCTGCTGAGAGCTCAGAAGAGCTGCCAGCACAGGAAGTACCTTGAGCTTGACAGAAGTGTGCACATTGGGCCCCAGGGGGCATGTGGCCTCCATGATAAAAGGGCGGCAGCAAGAAACCGGCACAGTACTCAGCCCCGAATGACTCAGATGTTATGAAGTACTGATCACATACATTGCTTCTGGCTTTTAGGCCTATGAATATTTAAATAAGCACATTAATATTGCATATGAAATTGAGGCTTAAATAACCTTTGTTTCTTATTGAAAGGAAGGGCTGGCATTTTCAATGTGCTCTTGAATGCTGGCTGGATCATGATGAGCACTTTAGCACCAGGAGATCAGACTGAATACTGAGAATGGGAAATTTTTAAAAATCACTTTGATAGACCGTCAGTCAAATGACTATCACTTAATGCAACTCATGTACTAGAGGAAACTATTTATTTTTACAGAAACATACTTGCTTTAAAAATAGGGAAGAAATGAAAACTTGCTTAACAAAATGAAACTACTTGTATGGACCTAAACTTACAGCTATAGCTGAAAGCAAAGAAAATATCTGGTCATTCTATTATTTTTAATTATTCAATTGACTAGTATTTGTTTCATTGAACTTAGTCAGCATTCAAGAAAGCCGTATTTTTCCCACTGTGCAAAATGCTATACTAGGGGCCTGAATTATGAAGTGTGAAAAATCCAGTCCCTGACCTTGGGGGGTTCACGTGTAAGTATATAATTACATTATAATATGCTTAGTGCTAGCCTGGAAATAAAACACCACCCACATAGGAATGCAATAGCTAGAAAAAGCAAGTCAGCCCTAAAAAATTAGAGAAAGAAAGATACTTAAATGCATTTAAAGAATGCAGCTCACCACATGGGGGATGAACTTGTTTTCTTGGGTCGATACAGCATATGAATTCATCTAGAAGCTTCATCAATACGATACTAGACAAATGGGTAATTGGATTTCATCTGGAGATTTGCTTCCACCTAGAAGCCTAGACTTAAAAAGTAGCCCACATCATTTCCTTACCCCAAATTCCCTAAAGCCCTTCAACAGATTCTCATCTCTTTGACTAAATTTAACTGGCTTAAAGACCAGGGTAATGTCTTCCAACTCTTTTACTCATGAGAGAATGAACCAGAGGCCTCATTCCCCACAGAGATCATTAAGAGAGACTTCATAAATAAAAGACTGAATTATGGATGGATGGACGGATGGATGGATGGATGGATGGATGATTGGATGGATGGATGGTTAGATGGATGGATAGATGGATGGATAGTTGGATGGAATGGATGGATGAAAAGATGGGAGGATGCTAATGAGACTATTGGGATTTTATTCCATTTATCACTAAACACACCTGTTCAGAAAAAGTGTAGCAATGTTTACTGATAAGCCACAAGAAAGTCATTTATGCAAATATAAGAAAATTGAAAGATTACTATTCTCAACTGCCTTTGTTCCTTTCTTTGTCTTCATTATCGGTATATACGCACTGAATTCCCAAAATGTGAAATATTTTACTGGCTTTTTTATTTGGGTTTCTATCTCATAGAACCAAAAACCTCTAGGTGACCAAGCCTTACAAATAATTAACTTGGCAATAACCCCTGGCTGCAGCTGTGATTCAAAATGCTGCTCCTGCTGAGCTGACATCCATTTTCACTTTGTCCCTCTCCTCATGTGCCTGTTTCCCAATCATACTGTCTTAAAGCCACAGTTCTGGGTGTCTAAGGCGGGCCTGACCAGATTTCTGAACCCATGTCCCCCACCCAGGAGGGGAGTAGTGGGTTGATGCCACAGCAAAATGGGCAGTCATCCACACTGCTTGCCTATGTCTTGTTGCCAAGCAACAGAGCCCAAGTGGGTGTGTCCACTAGAGCCACACCTACATGGGATCATTGCCTGGGCAAATGTGGATCTGATGGAGACCAAACGTCTGATCCATCATCCAATTACAGTTTTCTGAAGCAGCAACAAAGACCAAGAAACAATGCCCAGGCCTCAATTAAGAAGGATCAGACTCTGAAGCCATGGAGTCTTCTAAAATATGATAGAAGATAAATTTTGTGGTTGTGTCAAAGAATCATGAGTACTATAACTGTCATTTTGGCTAGAGCCCATTCTTACCTTTAAAAGCTCTTAATCATTTTTCCTTGAAGACAAAGACTTGATGGTAGGCAGAATTGTAAAATGCCCCCCTGAGATTTCCACCCTCTGCTGTAAACACTCTGTATAGTCCCTCTCTTGAGTATGGCAGGACCTGTGAATATGATGAGATATCACTCTTACAATTAGGTTATTAGATTGCATTATATGGCAGAGTTAGAGATTTTTTTCAGATGTCATCAAGGCTCCTAATCAGTTGACTTTAAGCTAATCAAAGGAAAGACTATCCTGGGTGGGCCT
Source organism: Pan troglodytes (assembly GCF_028858775.2). NCBI lineage: Eukaryota > Metazoa > Chordata > Mammalia > Primates > Hominidae > Pan > Pan troglodytes. The sequence goes on from NC_072419.2 coordinate 23,896,875, forward strand.
GAACTAATCAGGTGAGCCCTTTAAAAGGTAATCTACAAGTCAGAGAAGGAAGGAGTCAGAGAGATTCTAAGCAGTGGAGGCTTTCACCTGTTGGCCTTGAAGATGCCACTGCCATAATGTGAACAGGGCCACATGGCAAGGAATGGCGGACTCCCTGGGAGCTGAGGCCTCACTCCTACAACCACAAACGACTGAATGAACTTGAAAGAGGACCCCAAGCCCTAGATGAGACAGCTCCAGTGACACCTTGATTTCAGCCAGGTGAGACCTTGAGCAAAAGCCCCAGTTAACCCACGTCCAGAAACTCTGAGATAAATTTGTGTTGTTTTAAGCCACTATGTTTGTAATAATTTGCTATACAGCAATAAAAAAACTAATACAACCTTCTTGATTATAGTGGATATTTGAGCACAAACTGAATGACTTGCTGTCTCTCTGAATTAATAAAAATAGACCACTCCTCAGTTTTTACTTTTTCTTAATATGTTTGCTTTTATCTCAAAAATAAGTATACTCTGCCTATTGCCACATGGGGCCCTTTCATAAATAATAATTCTGCTGCAAAGAGAGGCTCAGAGAAATTTAGTGAGGAAGTTAAGAAGAGCTCTTGGGCCAGCCTCGCTGAATTCAAATCTCACGTCCAACTGCTTCTTAACTATGTGCCCTAGGCAAGTTAATCTCTCTGTGTCTCAATTTCCTCATCTGTAAAATGGGTTAATAATAATACTGATCTTACTGGTGATTGTGATAATTCAATTCAGTAGTGCACACAAGGCCCTTAGAACTGCCTCTGGCTCATAGGACACCCTCAATAAGCATTCGATGTTGTTAAGTCCCCTGCCCAAGATTGCACAGCTAGAATTCAGCAGTTAAGAACACAAGCCTAAGGTGGTCAGACCTCAAAGTCTGTTCTCTTAGCCTCCCCCTCCCTTCCTGCCTTAAGGACACATATGAATTTGCAGAAAGCATTTTTTAAATGAAATTAAAAGGGGCAATTAGTGTGTTATTCTAAGTTTTCTTTCCACTTTCCTGCTAACAACTAGTGTGTTATTCTAAGTTTTCTTTCCACTTTCTTGCTTCTCCGCCCTCCCTGTCCTGCCTCCCAGAATACTTTACTGGTTTCCCCTGGGAGCACATCCTTAATAAATCACTTGCCTACAAGCTTTCATCACAGGGTTGGCTCCCAGGAATCCTGATCTTACATTAGAGCGTCTGGAGCTTTAGGCAAAGCAGAATTTTCCATCCTACATGGCCAAGGCGGAGAGAATCTCTGACATAGAAATAAGATTAGCTTCTCCACCATGGTAACCCTGCTGCTGACTCCCAACCTACGGGAAATTATTTTTCACAAAGAAAGAATCTTTAATTACTAACCAATAATTAAAACCTGAAGCCAAGAACAGGAAGCCAGACTTTGGCTCTTAGCAATGTTCCTTAACATCACCGGGAGTATTATGGTGAGGTCTGCACTTTCCATGTGGCATGCACACAACCTCTCCACAATGAGTGCTCTGCTAGGCAGAAGAATAAGATGTATTACAGTGTGTAGGAGATGTTTTCATTAAGCTATGGAAAGAGATGGATTATGTTTTATAACTCAAGCATTGCCAATTTTTTAAATAAGGAGTTCAGTGTAAGTCTAAGCTATTCAAAGAGCACTAGTTCACAGACTCCCATTGAGGTATTGCAAGCCAAAAAAAAATGCGTTGTTTGATCTTTATGGCCCTCAGTTTCCCCATCTATAATTGTCATCCCCAACAAGATTCTCATTGTCTCCAGAATCAAAAGAGTATAATGATTATTCATATGGCTGATATGAACACTGGGTCTTTGTTGATCAATCAAAAAATAGAAATTAAATGGAACTTCTGAGAATGTTCAAGGCGTTGAAGCTATTCTGGTATGGGTACTGGACCACCCTCCCTTTTTTTCTCCACAACACCCCACAAGCATACACACACATATTCTTTCTCTATCATGTAAAGAATGTTCCAGAACACTAGGTGGAAAGGAGCCAGTCCCTGTGTAGAGGCCTGTGTGGTGACAGATGGGCACTGAGTCATTTGATACAGTCAGCACCTTGCAGGAATTCTTACCAGGCACTTTACCAACAAAAAATACATTATCTGTGAATAAAACCATGGCCAAGGCTATTAACCACTTCGATTAATCACTCACAAGCGGTCACAATGATCCTATACTACATGGCAGCTTTATTGGGGAGTTTTGATTTGTTGCTTGCTTGATTATTAATAACTCACAAATCCATCTCTCCTCCCATGGAGGGTCGGTAGTTGGCTAACGAAGTATGAGAACCATGTGTTGTCTCCCACCTCTTCTCCTTGCCATGGTTCTGATATTTCTCCATTGATTTCTGTGGAATAGCAGGAGTGTTAGTTCCCAGAATTTGTTGAGTATTTACTGTGTGTTTGGCCTTGTGTTTTATATGCATGATCACATTTAATGAGCGTGTTAAGCCAGTGAAGTGGGTACCTTCTTACCCACCTGTCATAGACGGGAAACTGAAGATCAGAGAAGCTAGTGATTTGCCTTAGCTCACACAGACAGTGAGTAGCAAAATGTGAAGTTCACCATCTGTCATGCTGCCTTCATTTAACCTGGCCCCCTCCAGTCTCCCACATCTTACCAAATGGCATCGCCATGGTCACAATGACTAAGGTGCTAAACGTTACCATCCTTGACTGCTGCTCCCTTCTTTTTCCCCTCAGCCACCCTATCTGCCAGCTCTGCTAGGCAATACACCTGCCTCTCTGTTCCCACCACTGGCATCTTGGACCAAGCCAGCATCACTTCCCTCCTGGACCCCACAAAAGTTTCCTGCTTCCACTCTTACCCTCTGCAATGCATTCTCCCCAAAACAAGCAGAAAGGTCGTTACAAAGAACAAAGTAGTGGAAGCCATATCACTTCCATGCTTAAAACCAACAGGTGGCTCTCCCCCTTCCCTGTGAGACTTAGCCTGTTTGCCTTTGTCCTGCTTACTCACGATGAGCCAGACTCTACAATCCAGGATTCTCCGTAATTAAAGGCTTAGAAGACTGTCACCCTAGCTCTTCCCACAGTTGAGTCCATCTCAACTTATATTGCACACCCTGTGTAGCCACTTCCTAGTTCTTAAGATAGTCTGTGGTTCTGTATTTTTGTTTTGTTGCATGTGTTCCCCCATTAGAATGTCAGCCCCAGGAGGATGAGGCCACGGGGATCTGACCTGTCTTGTTCACCTCTTTATCCGCAGCACAGCACCATGGCTGGAACCGAGTGAGTGGTCAGTAGGTATCTGTGAGATGACTGACTGGCTGAGGATTGAACACTTGGCTTTCCTCTTTTTCTTTTGCCTTCACCTTTTCATTTCTTCTGGCCATGCTTTCTCCTCACATAGCTCCTATCTCTGTCTTTTTGCTATGCTTCTCCTTATTTATACCTTAGTCAACACCAGCATTTTGTTATGAAAGAAAAGCTGCAGGTCAGTGCCACAAAGAAGACAATTTCCCCAGGAAATGAACACTTCAGTACTTCTTTAGTAACTTCTGGGGAGAAATGCTATATTTCTTCATAGCTACAACCAAAAAACAGAAAGCCTCTCTATCCAAGACTGCCTTGTCCATCCCAAGAAAACAGAGAACTACAGAAAGCAGCAGGAATGATTCCCTTGATGCTTTTAATTCATTCATTTGTGTTATATGCAATTAACAATAGGCCATCTGATTTCTCAAAGCATGCAATTTCAAGCTGAAAAATTAACCTAGGTTATTTTCCACTCAGTTAAGTATCAAAAAGATTTTTGAAAAATAAAAAAAAGAAAAAGAAAGAGGAAAAAAACCAACATGAGCATGTTCTTAACTAATGAGCTATGCTTATCCACTGTTCCACTAGAAGAGAATTTTCCAAATATGGACACTCTATTCACAAGTCTCTCTTGAGAAACGTGGTGTTACAGTGTCACCATTATTAATATTAAACTTGATGCACCATATTTACAAATCCTTCCAAAGGGAAACAAACCTGCCCTGGAAACAATGCTTATAATTATAATCGTGGATTCTATCTGTTCCTCACAGGGAATGCTTAAAATATCAATTTAAATGCAAATGAATCTTATCATTCCAAATTAGACTCATCCCATTGTGTTGAAATTAATATAGAAAATAACACCGAACACCAAATTACAAGTAATTAATATTGACACTGTGAAAAGTATACACTCTCATTTTGATATTTGGGGAAGAAAGTCTTGTCTGTGCGTGTGCCATTGTGTCCTATAAGCAACAACTAGAACACAATACCCTCAGTGCTAGTAATCATGCAGGATTAACATAGCAAAAATCTGAAAGGGAGGACAAATGGCAATGATACATCTTAGAATCCAGTAATCTATTCTTTGGGTCTGAGGAAAAGCACTTAAATCTGTATTTAAGTGACTACATACTATTTAAAAATAAACTATTTGAGGCCAGTCCTGGTGGCTCACACCTGTAATCCCAGCACTTTGGGAGGCCGAGGTGGGTGGATCACCTGAGGTCAAGAGTTTGAGACCAGCCTGACCAACACAGCGAAGCTCCATATCTACTATAAAAAAAAAAAAAAAATACAAAATTAGCCGGGCATGGTGTCACATACCTGTAATCCCAGCTACTTAGGAGGCTGAGGCAGGAGAATTGCTTGAACCCAGGAGGTGGAGGTTGCAGTGAGCCAAGATCGTGCCATTGCACTCCAGCCTCCCCAACAAGAGTGAAACTCTGTCTCAATCAATCAATCAACAATTTGAGTCTTAAAAATTAAAATATTTTTCAAAGGCTGAACACAGCGGCCCATCCCTATAATCCCAGCACTTTGGGAGACTAGGGTGGGAGTATTGCTTGAGCCAGGGGTTTGAGACCAGCCTGAGTAACATGGCAAAACCCTGTCGCTACAAAAAAATTAAAAATTTGCTGGGCATGGTGGTGCATCTGTAGTCCCACCTACTCAGGAGGTTGAGACGGGAGGATCTATTGAGCCTAAGTCGAAGCTACGGTGAGCCACAATCACACCACTGCACTCCAGCCTGGGTGACAGAACGCGACCCTGACTCAAAAAAATAAGAAAAACTATTTCTCTTAAATGCAAAGGCAAAGAGGACCTTTGTCTCTTTTGTACCTAACGTAAGGGTTGGCTAACTACACAGATTCTGGCCACCTGTTTTTGTAAATAAAGTTTTATCGGAACGCAGCCATGCTCACTTTTTTACTTGATATCTATGGTTGCCTGCATGCTCTAAGGGAAGGGTGGAGTAGTTGTGACAAAGTCCATATGGCCTGCAAAGCCTAAAATTTTTACTATTTGATCCTTTAAGAATAGGTCTGCTGAAATCCCCTGGTCTAATCAGTTGTGTGTCAAGATGTAGGAAAATGGTTTTGTTAGAAACTTAAGTCCAGAGAGCTTCAAAACAGGCTCCAGTGACAGCTGTAGCACCTTCTAGCAGTGTGACATCTGGAAAACTGCTGAATATCTTGGGGGCATAGCACCCTCATTTGAGAGCTGAGAAAATTGAACTCTTGTCTGTTGTAACTCTAAAATCTTATGAAACTCTCCTCCCTTCCAATAAAATCCCTGATTAAGAAACAAAAGCTGAATTAGTTTTGTTAAGGAAATGGAATCGTCAAGTAGTTTGAATCTAGTTAATTTGCTTTTGAGAATGACAGACATTAAGTCAAAGTGATGCTCCCTTTCCATGCATGATGCTGTATACACTAATCACTGGGGCTGAGTGATTTCAAAGAGTTTTGCATTCATTTACTGTCTTAGCTGGGATTCCTCCAAAAGCTGACTGTGAGACATGGATCCACAAACCAGCATTTTATTTGGAATTTGGTGCCAGGAAGCACAGGTAGGGGAGCAGGGGAGTGAAAAAGTGCAGGAAGTCAATACAGGGTGTGCACAAGTGTGTCCTACTGTGGGCAACAGGAGCTCAGTTCTGCTAAGCACCCCTAGAACATGAGTTAGAACACATGAAGGAGAAAGAGTACAAGTATGAACACACCAACTCTTATCCATCATTGGTTGATGATTAATATCAGGATGGAGAGAGGAACAATTTCCTATACTTCTAAGCTGCCATATCATTGGTGAATTTGACTCCAGAGATAAAGAGATAAAATGCTGACAGATGGAAGTTGTGTCAATGTGCACTGACATGCTCAAAGCAAGGAGTTATTATGGATGGGGCATCTAATAGCATCTAGGACACTTACAAAATCAGAGGTCTCCAATCACACATCCCTATTTGTAAAAAAATTTTAACTGGGCTCTCCTAATACATGTATAGCTATTTATTCAGACAGTATATGTATGTACTACTATCAATGGGCTATGTACATTATAAAGCATATTCAAGAAAGAAAATTTTAAAGGATAAAATATAAATAAATATTAAAGTTAAAATGCACACTCATGTTCATGGTAACATTATTCACAATAGCCAAGAAGTATAAGCAACCCAAATATCAATCAATCAATCGATGAATGGAGAAGCAAAATGTATTACATACATATAATGGAATATTATTCAGCCTTTTTATCACCTTAAGATCCTAAGGTCCTAAGATTATTTATTCAGAATTTCAGGAAGGAAATTCTGTTACTTGCAGCAACAGGGATGAACTTTGAGGACATTACACTAAATGAAATAAGCTAGTCATAAAAAGACAAATATTCTTCTGATCCCACTTATATGAGGTATCTAGAGTAATCAAACTCATAGAGACAAAAGGTGGAAAGGTAGTTGCCAGGGTCTGGGTTGAGGGGGAAAATAGGGAGTTATTGTTTAATGGGTATAGAGTTTTAGTTTTGCAAGATGAAAAAGTTATGAAGATTATTTGCATAGGTACTTAACATTACTGAACTGTACACTTAAAAATGGCTAAGATGATGAATTTTATGTTACATATTTTTTACCACTATTACAATGAATACATCGTTTTTTAAATCAAGGTAAAACAAGGCTTAAAAGATTTCCTCCCAACACTCAATGGATCATCCAGCACATCCTCCCAAGTGAGCACAATCCACTTTTGAGACCTTTGCACTAAATACCTAGCCTGTAGCCCTGCCCTCAGTGTAATCAGCAAAAGATTCTGTATTAAAACATAAAATCCTCTGTCCAGCTAGATGTTAAGGTCTCTGTCTTTAAGGGAGATAAAACAGAATAATAGGAATGGCACCAATAAGGATCATGCAGACAGGTAGATCTGGGTCCAATCCTGCCACTATATTTAGTTACTGTGATTTGAAACAAGTTAATTAACCTCTCTGTTGTACATGTTGTACATTCCTGAGATATAAAAGAAGGATAGCAATATGCCTTCATGTTTTCATTCAACACCTAGTTATTGAGAGCTATGCTACACCAGAAACTGTACTATATTAGTTACCTATTGCTGCATCTCAGATTACCCCCAAAACATGGCAGCATAAAACAAAATACATATATATATTTTGTTTCACGCCGTGTTTATGAGTCAGAAATTTAAGAGCAGTTTGGCTGGGTGGCTCCGTGTTTCTCGTGAGGTTGCAGTCCGCATGTTGGCCATGACTGCAGTCAACTGAAGACTCAACCAGGGCTGGAGGATCGACTTCCAAGATGGTTCATGTGGTGGCTGTTGGCAGGAGGCCTCAGTTCCTCCTTGCACGTGGCTCTCCACAAACTGCTTGAGCATCCTCATGACATGATAGCTGACTTCACCCAGAGCAAGCAATCTCAGAGAGGGACCAAAATGGAAGCTACAATATCTTTTATGATCTAGCCTCAGAAGTCACACACCACAATTTTGAAATGTCCTATTGGTTATATGGGTCAGCCTTGTTCATTGTAGGGGACTGTATACAAGGTCATGAATATCAGGAAGCAAGAATCCCTAGGATCCCAACTGGGAGGCGGGGACAAGTGGCTGAATAGAGCAGACATAGTTTCTACCCTCAAGGACCTTAGCAACTAGAGGGTAAAATAGACTCCAAAGAAATAACTACAGAAATAATTATGATCTAGGTGCTTTGCTACAGTGGAAGAGTACTCGGTGATATAAATGTGTTTAATATGGAGAACCAGATCTGGGCTGCCAGTTAAGGGAAGGTTTCCCTAGAGTAGCTATCCCTATGCTGATACCTTAAGAATGAGGAGGAGTTAGCCAGGAATCTGGAAGCAGAAGGAACAGCTTGTGCAAAGACCCTGAGGCAGGAACATGCTCAGCCCTTTCAAGGATCTGAAGAAGGCCAGTGTGTGTGTGCTGGGGGAAAGAAGTATATCAGTACGGGAAGGAAAAATATGGCATGAGATGACATTGGAGAAGTAGAAAGAGAACCGACTGTATAAACTTTCTGAGCCATGAGGATTCATAACTTCATCCTAGGAGCAAAGGGAAGCTTCAGGGTGGCAGGGAGGGGGAATAACATGCCTAGATTTGGCATTTTTCAAAGATTTGCCTGCTAAAGAGACAGATTGGGAGTGAACAAGAAAGGAGGCAGGGAGAGCAGATGGGGGCTTTTCTAGGAGAAAGATTATTTGCCAAAGAGCTGTTATGGTTAAAAGGAAGATAGAGAGAGAGAAAGAATGTAGTTAAAGCACCCTGAACTTCAGAGGTGCTCCCGAAATAGTCTTTCTCTCTTCCTCTTAAAACAGAAACCTTCAGGGACACCTAAAATAAGATGATATCTGCAAAACATATATCTCTAAAAAAAGCAGACAAAAACACAATCACTTAGCGCGGGCCTCATTAGGCACCTCATAAGTGCAGGCACTAGGGTCCTGAAGGAGTCTTGTGCACAGGAAATTCAGGAGGGGAGTCAGCAGTGAGCTTAAAGCCTCGCTCCACCACCAGCAGGAACCCGGACTGACCCACAGACAGCGCTGAATAGCATTTACGATGCTTAATCAGAAAGCATGCAGCGTTGATCTGGAAATTAATTGGATGCTCGGATTTTTCGCACATCATGGAGAGTTAGATGTTACAAAGATTTTGACAGGAATATATTTAGTAACACTATCACTGATGTTCAGTCTCAAGCAGGGACCTGTATCTACTCTGGGGCTCATTATATTCTGAGTGACAACGGGTGCTTAGTAAATCTCCTTTGATTATGATGATCAACCAAGTCACTCAGAGTGTCTTTAATAGATAATGAGAAATTGTACCAGAGTTGGGGTTCTCTAAATATGAAATCAAACTGCAATTCTCATGACCCACTGTGCTTTTATTTATTTAATCATTTTTACTTAACTGATTCACTATTTTAATAGGTAGTTTTAAAAGTTAACTGTACATTACCGCCATAAATGGAAAATCTCACTTGCCATATAAATAAGACAATCATAAAAATAGATACCGTCTACCCCTAAAATCTGCCATGTACAGCTCAGGTTGGGCACAGCACACCCTGAGAACTGCTGGACCTGGATGTGCTTGTAGTCAAGGGTCTTGGAAGGAACAGCCATGGTCATCAGTTCACACAGCCAGGATACAGGGAATATGCCCTTATGTGACATAGGGCATATATGATATAGAGTATATGTCCACACATTCCAATATCAATATAGGGAGAGAATGGTGGAGAGAGAAAGGGAGATCTCTCAAATTAACAACAATGAATATTGACTGAACCTGAAGAAACAGATGTTCTTTGGTTCATGGAAAGGGTGTGAACAGATGCTCAGGCCTGAACACTGCTCAGACTTTGCAGCTTCAGGGACCATCGGCTAAGAGACTTGTCTTCTGGACTTACTGCCTGGGGTAAGGACCAGGGCTCATTTATCTTATCTCTCTAATCTGGGGAGCTGTGAGGACTAGAATGGGTAAGGGTTCAGTGCAGGGTTTACAGCTGCTGAAAGGTCCCTGTAGCATTTCCTTTATAGGAAAATCCGATGGATATACTTAAAGATAGGTATTTGTGAGGGTGAAACCTACCTACAACCTCTTACACTGCTAGTGCAAATGTCAAATGGTGCAATCCCTTTGGGAAAAGTTTGGCAGTTTCTTGTAATGTTAAACACACACTTAGCATACAACCAGCAATCCCACTCCTAAGTATGTACTCAAGAGAAACAAAAACGTATGTTTATAAAATGGCATATACATAGCAGCTTTATATTTGCAAAACTTGGAAATAATTCCAATGCCCGTCAACAAGTGAATGGATAAATAAAACTGTGATGTGTTTATACAGTGGAATACTATCCCACAACAAAACAAACAAACTGCTGCTGCATACAGTACAATAGGCAAATCTCCAAATGTTGTTAGCTACCAACAAAGACAAATGCAAGAGTACATACTCTCTGGTTCCATTTACATGAAGCTCTAAAGCCGGCAGAATTCAGATACAGCGATAGAGATCAGAACAGTGGTTGCCTAAGGTAGGTGAAGATTAACTGAGAAGGGCATCATATGGTGAGACAACTCCTCAAGGTGATGACAGTGTCCACTATCTTGATTGGCATGATGGTGACTCAGATTTACATACTGCTAAGATGCAGCATGCATGCTTAAGATCACATATGCTACTGTAAATTATACCTCAATTAAAAAACATGATTTAAAGCACAACCTATAAGCAAAAGAGCCAGTTTAGAAATCAGTTACCACCAAAAATGCCCTGTGAATGTGGGAAGAATGAGTGGAGAAGCCTGCCCATGTCTTGCCTCAGAATTTTCACTGCCCACCTGCTCACCTCCCTAGGTTGTCTCAGGCATAAACGAAGATGATAGATGTCAGGGCACTTGGAAACTCTCCAATCGCTGTACACTCTAAAAGGGGTCTAGTTTAATCATTTGTACTAATTTCTTAGAAATGCATCACTCTTTTTTCCTTATTTGCCTTTTTAATATAGAATCAAGGCTTGCTCATCATCAAAAAGATTCAAACATTACAGAAGTGTAGATAAAATAAAAACTGCAATTTCCCTTCTCTCTCCTCTCCTTTTCCTCCTCTATACAGCCCACTCACTTTCCAATTTTGGTGACGTGGCAGTTCTGCGTGGATCTTTCCAGATTTTTTTTCTCCCCCAACTGCAATCATACAGTACACCGTATCATGCAACCTGCTCTTTTATTTAACAACATATTCTCTCCAACAGTGTGGATACGCCGTCATTTGTTTAACCAAGCCCCTAATGATTGACATTTTGGGTTTCCCCTAAAGTTTTGCTGTTATAAACTACGAGACGAATGTGTTTCCTTGATCTTCTTCAAATCCTTGTGTGAATATCCCTTTAGAATAAGTTCTTAGAAGTGAAATTTCTGAGTCAAGTAGTACATGCAATATTAATTTTAATAAACCTTATCAAATTATTCTCTGAAAAGATTGAATCAATGCATAGTCCTCCCAGGAGAATCCCTTCTCATTTTGATCTCAAAGACGGGAAAAATAAAGTTGAGAGAATGCTGAAATATTCAAAGATTCTCCCATGCCCTTGAAAAGCAGAAGTGGAGCTGACATCAACATGGCCTTATTTTCACTGCTGACTTGAAACTTCCATAATGAGGAAATAAAACACATGATTTAAAAAAAATAAAAAAACTCATCAATGAGATTAATGAGAGTTGAGAGCCTATGACTTGAACATTTGCTGGTTAATAGATGTAGGGATGGAAACAGTGTTGTGCCAATTACTGTAATTAACCAGAAATGAAGACAAATGGAAGGGAGCCTCTTCTGCCCACCAAGCTTCAACTGAAATGCTGAGTCATGAGCTACTGGTGGAGGCTGGAAGGCCAAGACCTGGGCTAGTGCTGGGAAAAGGAAGTAGCTCTTATTCTCCCAAATGTGTGCAGGGTGCTCAGAAACAGAGACAGTGGGACCCCATCTCTACAAAAATAAAAATTTAAACATTAGCTATGTATGGTGACATATGGGTGCCTGTAGTCCCAGCTACTCAGGAGACTGAGGTAAGAGGATTAGTTGAGTCCAGGAGATCAAGGCTGCAGTGAGCTATGATTACACCACTGCACTCCAGCCTGAGTGACAGAGTGATACCATGTGAAAGAAAGAAAAAAAGAAAGAGAGAGAGAAAGAGAGAGAGGAAGGAAGGAAGGAAGGAAGGAAGGAAGGAAGGAAGGAAGGAAGGAAGGGGAAGGGAAAGAAGGAAAGGAAGGAAGGGAAGGGAAGGAAGGAAAGGAAGGAAAGGAAAGAGAAGCCATCCTGTCAAGGAGTCCCAAATATCCCCTGTCTCATGTAGCTCATCCTTCAGGAAATAGGACACTTTCCAACTAACACAGTTAGGCTATATCCCCCAAGGTATTATGTTTTTCCTTGAATGGACTCAAACACTTTCTAAACTTGAGAGAATATGGCCCTGAAGGAAACTATGCCTGTTCCTGTGATGAAATGACCTGACAGGAAAGCACTCAGCATCTTGCTGACAAGTCAGGAAGAACTCACAACCTGCCCAGTCGTCATTTTAGTCAATTTTGGGGGGAAACAGTTCTTTTGAATAGGTCCCCTAAAAAAGGCTCGAAAGAAGAATTAGTACATTCCAAAGCTGTGATTAGAAATCATCATAATTTTCTACCAGGAGAAGAGCATTTTATTATTACTTAAAATTACTCTAGTCCAATAGCCAATTGCTATATTTTATGTTAACTTTTATTTACAGGAAGTACAATGTATTCCTTTTGGTGCACTGTTCCATGAGTTTTGACAAAAGTTCATACAGTCAAGAGGCAGAACATCCCCATCACCCAAAAAACTTTCCTCCTGCTGCCCCTTTTCCCACTCGCAGTCCTGGCAACCACAGATCTGCTTTTTATTCTTACAGTTTTGTCTCTTCTAGAATGTTATACAAATGGAATCATACAGTATACAGCCTTTGAGTCTGGCTTTTTCAAGCATTTATTCTTTATCAATGTGGTTGCATATATCAATAACATGTTCTTTTTCATTGTTGCGTAGCATTCCCTTGTGTGATGTACCACAATGTGTTTATCTGTTTTCCAGTCTGGGAACATTTGGATAACTTTCAGTTTGGATGATTATAAATAAAATCATTATATACATCTACACACAGATTTTTGTATAGAATTTAGATGTCCTCTGTCTTGGGATTGAGGGGCTGTATGGTAAACCAACTGCTCTTTAATGTCTAGAAAATGTGACAGTCCTCAGAGTCATGGAGCCTAGAAAACAGTGCGGCTGTCCCTGGAGTTCAGAATGCTTTACTCTGTAAATATCATTCTTACTTGGATAGCCTTGGTCTGTGAGTAAATGTGCTATGATAGGCGTTGTGTAGCCGTTCATCCCAGCTCTGTCCCCAGAATCAGATAAGGACTCATGCTGTGAACTCTGATGCCTTCAGTCCAATGAGACCAGAACATCACTTGCCCGTTTTTATTTTAGGTCTCGTGTCAAGCTAAGCTAAGATACTTCATTCCTTTTTCTTTTCCCATCAAATTTTGTATCTTAAAAGTTTCAAAAAAATTTATAAGCAAGTATATCTCAAGATTTTTAACTGAATGAAATAAATTTAAATAAAATTCTGAGTATTTTTCCATTTGATTTTTTGGAAAATATATGCAGTTCCCAAATTTGAACAATAAATGTGCATTTATAATGTAAGATTATGCTCCCAGAAAGCTAAAAAAAAGTTAGAATTATCATAATTACATAATCCCTATTATACTTCAACTCTTAGACATAATTTTTAATCATTTATCTTCAAAAAGATGAATATTTTTAAATTTTTTTTCTTTTTTTTCAATCACTATTGAGCACAGTTGAGTTAAATCCAGTAAGCATTCTGTTGGGACTAAAGATTTTCTGTTCAAAGCACACCTAATGATTTCTCTCTTGTTTCAATTGTATTAAATTTATGAGACCTCTATTTTATCTCTAGTGTCAGTTTATTTCATTTCCATTTTCCACTTGTTTTCCTAAAATAACAACAAAATGCAATTAAAATGTGTAAATAATGCTGCTTACAACACCTCCATAGCTAAGTGTGGTATAAATAAAAGTGGTATGGCACTAGCACATTAAAAAAGGAGGCTTGAAATATCAACATTTAATGTAAAAAAAGTACAAGTACAGTAATGGAAAGCTGAATGTTTAAAGATTTGGAAACTCTTGGAAGCATGCTTGTGTTGCTCTACCGAATTCCAAAGGCAAACAGTTTTATTTTAATAATTTCGTTAGCTGGGCATGGTGACATGTGTCTGTAGTCCCAACAACTTGGGAGGTGGAGACAGGAGGATTGCTTGAGCCCAGGAATTTGAATCCAGCCTGGGCAACATAGCAAGACCCTGGATCTGTTTTCTGTACCTATAGTTTTGTCTATAATAATAACAAAATAATAATAATTTTGTTAATGTTCAGAGCATGAGTGAGCTAAACCTGACAACTCTTATAATGTCAAATGATACTGACGTCAACAAAACAACTTAGACAATTCTTGAAATTTGCTTATTTATCTGATACATTTGTTGAGAGTCTATTATGTGCAAGTGGTATCAAGTAAAAAACCCAGTGCCTATCCTTGAACCACTTGGAGAGAACTGGAGGGGATGGAAAAGCGAGGGATATCTGTTCACAGCAGAGTGTCATGTGGGGAGAGGACATGTCCTTGAACCACTTGGAGCGAACCGTAGGGGATGGAAAAGTGAGGGACATCTATTCACTGCAGAGTGTCATGTGAGGAGAGGACAAGGAACAGGGAGGCACGGGAGTTGGATGAGCTCTCTTCCTGGTTCTTGAAAATGCCACGAATGTTGGTGGTAGCAGGAATGGCAAAGAGCACCATGAGTCAGGGACGTGTCATCTCCAAAAGGTCTAGGGCAGAGTATTTCCTTCCCAAGAAACCAGTGTCCCATAATTCACCTGCTGGAACCCCTGTGCACAAAGGGATTGTGTGATTAATGTAGATTTTGGTGTTTCATCTTGTAGCAACTTAATAAGGTATGTGCCCAGCTTCTAAATGAAGGCTATAATCACTTTTCCATAGTTTATGAATTATGAAGTTGGATTCCCATCCCAAATGCTGTCCAAGTTTTTTGGCTTCAAAACCAATTAAAATGATGAATAGCTGTGAAAAGAACCAGAAGTGCATTTAATCTTTCTTCAGAACAGTTGGGGATCAGTTCTTTTTTGTCACATTTCACATTAGCTGGGAACATAAAATTGGTCTTGTTCAAAGGTTCAAACTACTTCTTCCTGAAAGAGAACCGATCTACTTAACTTTTTTTTCCCCAGCTATTATAAACACTGAGATATTTACAAAGTGCCTTGTACTTCTTTCTGTTTATCTCCCAAGGTCACGACACTCTATTTCCATCTTCTCTTAGCAATGTTATCCTAAAAAGAATCATCAAAGCAAAGATTAACTGTTACAAGAAAAAACAAATAAGCGAGAAGATTGCTGACAAATTTTGGGGGTTGGTTTATTATGGATGCAAAAATGAGTAGAAACTCAAGTCCCTGAGTCCACCTTTCATGACGGTCGTCCTGATTTTGCTATCATTTAATACATCTTAGGTCTTAATGTTCTCACTCAGTGCTGAGTGTGCTGGGATAAGCAAGGTGTTCACAGTCTTGTACATTTTTTTCTTTACTTTTTATCATAAAAATGAGCTGCAGATGTCATGCAGTGCAGAGAGAAGAGAATGCTTTCTGAGTCAGAAGGTCACATTTTTTGTACTCAACCACTTCTAGCTGGAAAACCTTGAGCAAATTACATAATCTCATGAAGACTCAGTTTTCTTACCTGTAGAATGGGGGTTATAATATTTAATTCTCGAAACTGCTGTGGGGCTCACACAAAATTAATTTGTGCTGAATTACGCATATTTGTAATTTATACATAAAACTTATATGTATATGTATACTAGCAACAGACCCCTGATACAGTATTTATTATTCATATACCTGTCCTTTTGACAGAAGGAAAAAACATCATCTAAGATGTGTTTTAGACAAAGTTTCCAATCAATGATATTTGGACACAACAGCCCCTTCGATGAGGTGACTCAGCTATCAGTGAACTCATCTTTGCTATTTTTAGAGCTGAAAAAGGAGAAGCAGGTGATACTGAAGTTGTGTAATCAGTCTCAGGGGGAGGGCTATAAACTAGTGTCTCTGTCTCTCTCAGGACATCTGGACTCAAAGGTAGTGGCCTCAA
The DNA here is from genome assembly GCF_028858775.2 of Pan troglodytes. Lineage (NCBI taxonomy): Eukaryota > Metazoa > Chordata > Mammalia > Primates > Hominidae > Pan > Pan troglodytes. The sequence goes on from NC_072419.2 coordinate 23,913,026, forward strand.
CCTCGCCAGCCATTCAAAGGCAAGCAGAACTCTCACAGAGGAGGCAAGGGCGGAGAAGCTTTGAGCATCTCTACAACATCAGAGAACACCCAGTCAAAAGAGAGGGAAACACAAATTGACTTGTACCTCATCACCTTGACAACACAAATTTAGACTCTGGCTGCTACATTATCTTCTGGTTCCTTTTCCGGAGCTGCTCTCCTTGAGCTGATTTACACGGTTGCTATTGTAGACCCTTGACTGTACACCCAGTCTTTGTGGAACTCCAAGAATCAGGCTTCAGTTGTACTTTGAGCCAGCTACACTGGGCCCCTTCAACCCTCAGCCTTCTCTCCAGGCAAGTCCATAACTGCAGCTGTGGTAAGCCCATCTGCAGGCTGCCCTCTTCCTGTCCTGAGTCCCGGAGGGCATCCCTGTGTGATCACTGGCCTTAACCTCTCATTAAGCTATCAAAGCTACCTTCCACTGCTTTTCTTAAACCCATGTCTTTTCTATTTCCTTCAACTTCAAATTAGCCATTGTTTCCACATCATCCTCTCATGACATGATAGGGAATGAAGTGATGATGGCTCACAGCACTGCTGGGGCTGCTTTTACAAGAAGCTCACTCAAAGTCAACTTATTTTTTTTTTTTTGAAACAGGGTCTCACTGTGTTGCCCAAGCTAGGATGATACAGTTGCACAATCATAGCTTGCTGCAGCCTCAACTCCCAGGTTCAAGAGACCCTCCCGCCTCAGCCTCCTGAGTAGCTGGGACTACAGGTGCGTACCACCATGCCTGGTTAATATTTTTTATACTTTTTGTAGACATGGAGTCTTGCCATGTTGCCCAGGCTGAGTCAAGGTCAGTTTTGTCATCATGGGGGGCATAGAGAGACCTCAGCAGTGAAGGCCACTAGGAAATGGGAGAAATCCAACCAGGCTGGAACAAGGCTGGGAGAATCGGCCAGTTCTAGGGCAGTTGCCTAAGTAGAATGGGTCATGAATTCGAATCTGCTTCAAGCGATACTCAGGTCAAATTTGGACAATGAGGCCAAGCAAAGACTTGAGCACAGAATCAAAGCACACCTAGAGTTACCTATGTGCATCTCCATTTTTGCTAAATCCAAATTACACCTTACTATACTGTTAACTTTTATTTGTCTATATCATTTGTTGGAATCCAGAAAACATACATTGTTTCTTTCCAGGAAAAAGTCAGGTATAAAAATAAGTATGTGTTGAAACATAAGCACATTTTAAAAAGAAATTAGCTCCTATTCTCATTCCTGCAGCTTGGCATTGAGTTTGTCTGTAATTGGGTGTGTTTTAAAATTAAAAATTTGAAATAAACTTTAAGCAGCAGGAGTCAAAAATAATTCAGACCGTAATATTCATCAAAACTTGTTTAATAGCAGGAAACCCTCCACTCTGAACTTTTACTCTTCTTTCTTGCAGAATCAATCCCTCCAGCAGCCCTCAACTACCAGAAGCACAAAAATTCAATATATGTTTTTTTTTGAGATGGAGTCTCACTCTGTCGCCCAGGCTGGAGTGCAGTGGCATGACCTCGGCTCACTGCAACCTCCACCTCCTAGGTTCAAGCAATTCTCTGCTTCAGCCTCCCAAGTAGCTGAGATTACAGGTGCCCGCCACCATGCCCAGCTGATTTTTGTATTTTTAGTAGAGATGGGGTTTCACCATCTTGGCCAGGCTGGTCTTGAACTCCTGACCTCATGATCCACCCACCTCGGCCTCCCAAAGTGCTGGGATTACAAGTGTGAGCCACCGCCCCCGGCCAAATTCAATAACATTATGCTTAGTAGTCACACACTTTCTCTTATTTTCTTTTGTTTTCTTTGGCTCATTAGACCTCTCCTTCAGAACCAAAGAAATCCATTGTGACAACTCTGTTCTCAGAGCTTTTTCCATAGAAAGAACTTCAGTCTGAGACATGCCAAGGAGTTCTTGACGCTCCCAAAATTAACACCTTTCAATCTTTACTATTAGAGATTAACTTGTTTCCATGCCCATTCTCTTCTGTTAAAGCAGATAATATTGGGAAAGGCAATGTCTGAATGTATTTCTGCCAAGATGTCGATGGTTTATCAAAATCAATTTCTTCCTGTGGAAGAGTTTAGGTGGAAGGGGAGGAGAGAAAGTGAGAGAAGATTATAACAGGGAGGCTATGGATGCAGAAAGGAAAAGCGGGGAATCAAAGGCAAACCTGCCACCCATTTCACAAATAAAAGAATCAGTGTGAGCTGGATGCAGTGTCTCATGCCTGCAATCCCAATACTTTAGGAGGCCAAGGTGGGAGGGTCGCTTGAGGCCAGGAATTTGAGACCAGCCTGGGCAACACAGTGAAACTCTGTCTTTACAATTTTTTTTTAATTAGCCAGGCATGATGGCACACGCCTGTAGTTTCAGCTACTCTGGAGACTGAGGTGGGAAGATCACTTGAGCCCAGGAGTTGGAGGCTGCAGTGAGGGATGATTGTGCCACTGCATTCTAGCCTGGGTTACAGAGTGAGATCCTGTCTCAAAAAAAAAAAAAAAAAAAAAAAAATGCAGATTCAGTCAGTCTGGGCTGGGGCCTGAGATTCTGGATTTCTGACAAGTTCTCAGGTAATGTCAGTGCTGCTAGTACACAGATCACATTTTAAGCCACAAGAAGGCCAGGATATGAGGTATGAACAAAGGTGTTAGCTCAGTGGTTCTCAACCTGGACTATACATCAGAACCACCAAAAGAGGTTCTGTTGGGTTTGTTGGTGGTTTGTTTTTTTTTTTAAGCTCCTGATGCTCAAGCCCCACCCCAGATTAATTAAATCAGAATCTAGAAATTGCTCAAGTATTTGTATTTCTAAAAGCTCTCCAGGTGATTCTCTTGTGCAGCTTGAGTTAGGAACCACTGTTAGTTGATAACTGAAGGTGCTATTAAAAATTCCATAATATATGAGCTCATGAAGGCTAATGAGACACCCCAGCTAAGGGCATCTTCCTCTGCAACAGCAACTTGCTATTGTACAGTGGGGGCAAACAGTTGGTGCTCAATAAATTTGTTCAATGAAAAAAAATAAGTGATTGGCTGAATGCATGAATGAATGGAAATGTTTGAAGTCAACAGTCTATGGAATGAAAAGGATTACAGTCCTATTATCAAAATGACAAGTGGCAGGATGGGTATTTTAAGACAGATCATCTTTTCCATCACTCTTTCAAATACCCCATAGAAGTACTTAAATCTTGGCCCACTTTTAAGCCTGACTTTGTTAATAACTGGAGGAGTCAAAGCCACAAATTTTCCACACCATTACTTTATTCCAGTGTTTCCCAAACCAACCAACAGTCACTATACACTTTTGCTACTGGTGTTATTATTTACCTAGTGTGTTTCTTTAAATTGACTTACTTTTTAACATAAACAAATGTATTTTAAAGGGAAACTATAAATCACTATTTCAAATAGAAAAGCAACTAATATTCCATGACATCAGTAGAATTGACAGTCAAAATAAATGCAATGTAAGCAACTGAAGCAGGGTGTTTCTGCCTGCCAATGCTTGCCTCTGTCAGATAAGAAGAAGGATTAACAAGTATAGGGAGGTGTTAAAGCCATGGGGGCACTTAGCAGAGACTTTGTCACTGGCATAATAAGAAGGATTGCAGGAGCGTTTTGCAAGGAGCCACAGTCCTGCCGTGCGATGCCATGTTATTTAACATGAAAAGCAGGCACCACGTGTAAGCACCTCATGGCATTTTCAGTCAATGATTGTCAAGCTGTACTCAGAAACCCAGGGGCCACCAGGTAGTGTTGAAGAGGCTCTAGAAAAAAGAGGAAGTATTTCAGATTCTGAGGAATTCAGTCGTCAGTGTTATTTGTCTTATAGAGAGTATGGTTTGTTTTTTTTTTAAATCCTACTTCTATAAGGAACAACATAATCAACAGAGAACAAAGAAACAGGTTGAACCCTGCCGTTGAAATCAGGAGAATTAACCTTCTCATTGGAGGCATATTTGCTGGTTTAGGCCTCAAAGGCATTACATCAACCTTGGATGAGACAATTTACTAAATAAAACCATGTTATTAAAAAAATGAATGGACCATACAAAATAATACATTTCATGTGCTCCTCTAGCTCTTTAGTGAAGTACGGCCCTCTGGGAGGTTAAATTATTAGCTAAATGTATATACTTGGATTTAAACAGAATGATCCACTGATGTTCTAGGAAGTAAATGCACTAACTTATTCTTTTTTATTTGCCAGGTATTTGCTTTTCTTTTAAACAATGCATGCAGTAGAATATGATTAATATAATTCTGATGCAGAAAAGCAAGATTGCACACTTAGGAGAGAGGCCTCTGGAGCCAGACTGCCTGGTCTAAATCCCTGCTCTGCCCTTCATCATCTGTGTGACCTTGGGCAAAGTATTCAACCTCTCTGTGCCTACACTGCCCTGCTTATAGGATGAGGATGACAATAAGGGTATTACCCACATAAGGACATCATAAGGATGAGTAATGCATACAAAATATCTAAGAGCCCCCTATACAAAATACGCACTCCATATGTGCTACCTGATATCATTACAGTAAAAAAAAATTACACAAAATGTAATTCTTACTAATTTTAATTACAAAATGTAATTAAAACTAAGTCTTCCTTCCACCCTAGACCCCACGCCTCTCCCCAGGCAAAGTACTGTAAAAAGACCCTTGTGCTTCTTCTCAGAACTACTCTATACTTACCATCAAGTCCATCCCTCTCTTCTGTGCAAATGGGAGCCTACTATCCACTCTATTCTACATATTGCCTTTTTTGCTTAACAACATTTCTTGGGAATGAGTTCATTGCTAGTTTCATATCTCATTCTTTGCCAGAGCTGCAGAGTTTTGCATCATATGGGTGCACCAGAATTTCTTTAACTCATCCCCAGTGTTGGAGATTTAGGTTGTTTCTAATATTTCACTATTACAGTCACTGCCGGAATGAATATATTTAAATATACATCTTTCATTCATATGGAAGAATATCTTTAGGGTAGAGTCTTAGAGGTGGAATTGCTGGGTCAAACAGTCCATTCATGTTTATTTTGATAGATATTGCCAAATTTCTCTTCAAAGAGATTGTGCCAACTTCCATACCAACCAACCACATACAGAAGCACCTGTGTCCCCTCATTCTCAAAATAATATTTTAAATACATTAACAAGATATACAAGGTAATCAAGTTTTTTAGTCTGTTTGAGCTGATATAACAAAATATCTCAGACTGAGTAATTTATAAGCAACAGAAATCTATTGGCTACAGTTCTGGAGACCAGAATTCCAAGACCAAGGTGCCAGCAGATTTGGTGTCTGGTGAAGGCCTGTTCCTCATACACAAGGACTTCCTGCCACATCTTCACATAGCGGAAATGTTAAACAGGCTCCCTCAGGCCTCTTTTATAAGGGCACTAATCCCGTTCATGAGGGCTCCACCCTCATGACCTAATTACCTCCCAAGGACCCCACCTCTTAATACAAACACACAGGGGGTTATATTTCAACACATGAATTTTGGAGGGACACCAACATTCAGACTATGGCACCAAGGAATGCTATTATATGGAAGCAGTTATCAAAAGATTGAAATTACACATCTGTGAAATGCTAACATATGTCCTTTATTAATGCATCAAATAACAAAATCTAGTGGCAGGTAGGGGTGTGCTGAAAAGATAGTTTTTAGCATACCGGCAACAACCCTAATGTGGAATGAAGATACATGTTGATGATATGCTCACAGGTACTGCTAATAATACTGTTGTTTGTACTTCCCATTCGTAATTGAAGGAAATGCTTGATTTGAGGTGGTGGCTAGTGCAAATAACAATGTAAATTTTTCCACCCAAGTTTTAGAGCCTATCTTGGAGCCAGCTCTTAGAGCCTCATTCCAATGAATGGCAGCTTATTTTTAATACATCAGGTCAGCTCCAGGAATGTACGCTTTTAGGGAAGCTCTTAAAATTCATGTGTGGGAATCAGCCTCCATCTAGCCTAATAAATGCTTCACTGGCCTTCTAAAATAGCAAGCCGAGCAAGAAGACATAGACAGGCAAAGGCCACTCTAAAGACACCCTCCGGAGGTGTCTGCCTCAGCTGTTACTTAGAGCAACTGTTTGCTCCTTCCTGCAATACAGCTGTACTCCTCCACCACAGGGTTTTGGAAAATATCAATTAAATAATATATTTTAAACAACTTTGAAAAAGATAAAGGCATCTTTTTAATTTGGGGCACCCTATTAGCCATTAAGAATTAATGTTATTATCTCCTCATCTGTTTAGTGTTTAGAACCTCTCCCAAGTCTGCTGATAATGGTGGCAATGAGGGCCAAAGGATGGAGCTGCTTAGCTCTGGTAAATACTGGCCAGGCACAGAGGCTTATGCCTGTAATCCCAGCACTTTGGGAGGCTGAGGCAGGCAGATCACTTGACGTCTGGAGTTCGAGACCAGCCTGGCCTGGCCAACATGGCAAAACCCCGTCTCTACTAAAAATTAGCCAGGCATGGTGGCACACCTGTAATCCCAGCTACTCAGGAGGCTGAGGCAGGAGAATCACTTGAACCCTAGGGACAGAGGTTGCAGTGAGCTGAGATTATGCCCCCGCACTCAAGCCTGGGCAACAGAGCAAGACTCTGTCTCAAAAAAAAAAAAAAAAAGGCATGGTGGTTCATGCCTGTAATCCCAGCACTTTGGGAGGCCAAGGCGGGTGGATCACGAGGTTAGGAGATCAAGACCATCCTGGCTAATATAGTGAACCCCGTCTCTACTAAAAGTACAAAAACAAAATTAGCCAGGCGTGGTGGTGGGCTCCTGTAGTCCCAGCTACTCGGGAGGCTGAGGTGGGAGAATGGCATGAACCTGGGAGGCGGAGCTTGCAGTGAGCCAAGATCACGCCACTGCACTCCAGCCTGGGCGACAGAGCGAGACTCCGTCTCAAAAAAAAAAAAAAAAGAAAAGAAGAAAAGAAAACATAAAATGTCCAGCCACCCAGGACACAACTGTGTGGCCTGACCGTTCAGTTGTATCACTCCTCTTATCTGGAAAGTGCTCCAGTGACTACAGAAGTTGCTAGAATTTCCAAAAGCAAGAAGAAAGTAATGGGAAAATGTGTCAAATCCACAATGGGAGAACACTGTGTCACTAGAAAATTATATGACCCTGGCAACCTTAGGAGTATGGAAGAAAGATTTCAAACAAATTTCTGACTATGTATCTTTTTCTAAATTTTTTGAATGCTGAAGAAATGTTAAATTTCATTAAGTTTTACAGCCAGATTTAATATAGACATAAATCCCTTTAATGTTCGTTTCAGTCAAAAGTGAGCGGAACATTATCGTCAAACCAGTGCATGTGGGAGAATTACTTGAGGAAAATCAAAATAGGCACAGTTGGGAACATTAAGCCGTGGCCATATTAGACGCAAGTAGGCGCAATAGCAAAATTCTTTAGGCTCTAATGGACTGGGCTATTTTGCTTCTCAGTTTCCATACAGATGAGCTTTGTTCTGGGGCAATATGGTTGCAGTTTGAGAGTCTATCTGAAGGAGCTCATTTCTCTTTCATTAGTCCATGAGCACAGTGCAATTTCAGCTAATACTGTTACACAGCTCCTAGCTGGGTTATTTGGTTAAATGCCTTCAGGGAAAGTAGCAAGACAGAATAAAAGGACAAATGCCATGTGGTTTCTTGTTCTGAGTTCCTGTAGCTGTGGAATTACATTGGCAGTTAATCATTACCACGTTGTACTCGTGATCATAAACTCCTGTTATTTAAGATGTTATTCAAGTCTCACAAGAAACATCTTGTCTTCTGTGCCACAATTTCCTTGAGGTCGGGTTTGTGCACAACTATAACCATAGAGACCTGTTTCTTGTGCTTCGTGGACATGCTAGTAGGTATATAGTGCCATTTGTGTGAAATTGAAAATGACATTCCCTACTGGTGGGTGAACTGGGAAACAGCACCCTGTCTATGGGCAAATTAGAAAAGATGTCCCCTTCTGGGTGGACAAATGAGCAAAAAGCAGCCCCTCTGGGCTGACCAATTCTTTTTTAAAGCCTCCTCCACCTTGGGGTGTGGGGGTGGTGCACATGGCTTGGTAAGTCCAATGCAGACCCTAGTTGCTCCCTGTGGGCAGGAACCCCTGGCGCAATGCCCAACCTGCACAACTGTACACAACAGCCCTGATTACAGAATCCATTTTCACAATTTTGTAGTTGGACCACAGAGTTTGCCCCTCAGTACTCTAAAAATATCTGTTCAATCACATCAGTGGATGTCCATATTAAATACATTGGTCTTCTTTCTTATGGCAAGTAACTGCCACTCTCTGCCAAGGGCAGTGTTCTAACCTTGGAAACAAACAGGACACTCGTAGGTTGAGAAACAGAAGAACTAGAGGACGGTGACTCCTAGGGGCTTGACCAGTGGTGGGCAGTGGAGTGGTGGAAACCACGGTGGCACCTCTTCACCATCGCAATGTAACGCTCTCCTCAGCCTCCATCATTACCCGGTGAGCTGGGGCTCAGTATCTGCCTGATAACCCACCTTTGGCTAGCATGAGACACACGAGGAGCAAGCTTCAAACTCCCAACAAGGTAGTCAGCCTAGTTCATACCAGATTCAGTGTCTGTAGCCCAGGAGAGAACGAGGTTTGGGGCACGTATGTCTCAGAGCAGAGAGATCTGCCTAGAAAGACGAAGACTGAGTGAGAAGCTATAGTGTGGGCTATCAGAGGGCAGCCTGGGAGCCCAAGAGGCCTAGGACATTGGTCAGGGATTGGCAAACTCTTTCCGATAAAAGGCCACTTGGTAAATACTTTAGGCTTTGTGGGGTTTTGTCACAACGACTTATCTCTGCTGTTAGAGTGCAAAAGCAGCGACTGGCAATTCATAAACAAATGGATGTGGCTGTGTTTCGATACAACTTTACTTACAAAAACAGGCCATGGGCTGATTTAGCTGGTGGGCCATATTTTGTGACCTTTGCTGTAGGTGATCAAAGAAAGAGGACACAACAGGAGAAGTCAGGTGAGGCATTGCCCATACTGTGTGGGGCAACGTGCTTGCCAGCTTACATTCCTTGTTTCATTTTATCCTCACAGCAACCAACTAGTAACAGTTTTACCACCTACATTTTGAAGATGAGGAAACTACAGTTTCTAAAAAATAGGAAAATTTCCAGGGTCAAAAACAGCCTCATTTCAAAACCAAGTCTGTTTGACTTGAATGCCTCTCTTCCTTCCCCTACATCAAGCTGGTACCTGCAGACGTATTTGTCTAGGGCAGCCCAGCCAGGGAAGCCCATTGATCACAGAGGCATTAAATTCCAGATTTGAAGGTATGGATGGCAGTGCCAGGGCCAGGTGCAATCTCAGGAGCCTCAGAAGCTTCTCTGTGGATGTAAAAGCAATGGGCACAGCCACCATTGACTGCAGGAGCTCTCACCTCTCTCATCACCAGCCGTTCAGATAGACAAGCCCCAAATCCGAAAGGTGTCATCTGTGGGCCTGCGTCTTTGATAGCCAGGCAATTACAGCACCTCATATATAAAAAGCCAGAGGAATCTGTGAATATAATAAGTGACTGTCCTTTCTTAGCGTGGTGCAGGCCATCTGTTTGAAAAGTACACACTGCAAACAATGCCAAGTTGTAATTATTAAACTTTCTAGCTAAGAGCGAGTCTCATCTTTCTTCCTAATTATGCATTCAAATATTCAGAAATTAAGCGTTAGAATTATTATATACCAGGGATGGGTTTTTTTCCCCTGTGCATTAAACTTTTAGAAGAGAACATGAGCCATCATCAGAAGTTTCTCCCAGAAATAACTCCCAGAGAAGCCCTGAGGTCAGCTTGGAATCAACCCAACCTTCTCACTTTCGGTGTGATGGTACAATGATAATTCAAGTTCTTAATGATGACTCTGAATCATCTCGATCCTGAATCATCAGAGATTAAATTATTTTCACCAAACAGCTAGTATTTTCTAAAGCAGGAAAATCGATTAAAGGATTTCAGTAAAAAGTTAGAGAAGTCCAAACAAAGCAAGCATCTGGCAAGCCTCGGTGACCAGAACATTAAATTCACCAAACACCACCTGCTCCAAATGTCCATGTTAATGGCAATTATAGAAAACTCCAGTAGCATTCAAGGCCAGTTTAACTTATTCCTGTACACAAATAACTTTATGGGAGACAGCATTGTAATTCAAATCAATAAATGACTCGGTTTGGCTGTACAAGCATAAACAGAACGCTTGCAAAATATTGTTCCTCCTTGCTAGAAACCATTTGATTTTTAGCCAGAAAACATACAGCCAAACAAGAATAACAACTGTTTGCCTTCCTTAATGTTCAGTGTAGACTGTTACCCAAGGAATTAAGCATTAGTCATCAAAACTTCATTGCAAAGGCAACAAAATAATTGGGGTTCCTGAGTTATCATCCATTTCAACATTCAGAGGCCAATTTGACCCCAGACAATACAAGGTCTTTCTTCTTGTTATAAAAGTGGTTGCAGAGTTCTGAGGGTTCTCTGCTGTAAGCTCTGCTCTCAGAACTCTCCAGGTCCTGCTTCCAACCCCTGCCATGTCCGGCCAAACTATTTTCCCAGAGTCAGGAGCAGAGCCAACAGCCTCACTCAGACAGACCCCAGTGATAATTATCAGCCCAAAAGATAAGCCCGAGTGGAAAGTTTGAGAAGCCAGTCACTCAGGCAGCAGCTACAAAAGGACAAACACTCTCTAGTTTTCCCTCACTGACTTCATTTCCCTCTGCCAGCCTGATAGAAACATGGTCTCAGTCCGCTCAGGTTTTGCCCCTGTCCTCCCTGTCTCCAGAAGCTCCCTCAAGCTTCAAAAGATTCATACAGCCTTCCAGAGAGGGAGACGGGTACCTACTGCTGGTTTTCATCATCTGTCCACTCTGGCTTCTGCAGTAACACCATTCCCATTGGCCTCGGTGGTCAGTTCACCCGGATCCTCCCTAAACCCTGGATGCTTATTGTCCTGACCACCCAAATGTCCTAGGCCAGCTAGTTCTCAGCGTCACATCCTCACCAACCTCCGCTCCTTGCTCTGCACTGGGGATCAAGGGAATGCAGGATGGAGCTGCCCCAAGCCTGTAGCTCAGATGCCTCACAGGGGCATTTCTGATCTGCAACACTATGTCCCTGTTGTGAGCTGAGTCCCAGGCCTCTCTGAGGTTGGACATCCCAGCGTGCCCCTTCCCACTCCAACAGCACACCTCAGAAGGAAGAGGCAGCCTCAGGGGCCCGCTGAGTGGCCACTCATGCTGGATTTCCACCCACCTCACCTTAGGGAATTTTAATTTCTTCTAAAGAGAAACAAACCAGATTGGGCAGATACTCTTCCAAATCTACTGCTTAAGTTTCAATCTCAGCTTTGAAGCCCAGAAAAAAATGTATTAACTTGTGTTTCTCTCGATATTCCTACCCCACTAACTATACCTAAGAATGCTGTTATCTCTGAAAAATTCAGAGGTTAGGAGAACAGAACACACTTGGGGAAGACAAGTTACTATTTCAAAATAGTATCTCTGAAAAAAACAGAAATCCAAATATCGCATGGGAAGTCAGTGGGAGAAAGGCCAAATCTGAGAGGGTCTCCCAGGAACAAGGATTGTGGGCCAGATACAGAATTAAACTTTAAAAGTGAATGAAAGCAATCTGGAGTCTAAGTGGGGAAGGAGTCGAAAAACTGGCGACTTGCCAGTAGTTATGGTCAGTGGAGACGAGAAGACTTCCTCCTCTCTGAAAGCCAAGTGTTGAATGAAGACCTAGATCCTGGAATAAAGGATCGACATGCTTAAGACTCCAGGCAAATGACTGGGCCAAATTTCAGGGTGACTCCTGCCCAAGTACAGCATTTATTTAAATAAATTAGCATTACAACTCTGATTATTACAACTACTGGTGATTTTGTCATCTAAACAATAAAACAAAAATTAATGGAATTAGTGGAGTTGCTCTTAAAAACATTATGCCACCACATTAGGCTTACAAACTCAAGTGTGTCACAAAACTTGTGTGTTATCTTATGATAAAGCACAGTTCCTAAATATGTCTCAGGACCCATAACATCAAGAAATGCCAAAGCTGGAATGTGCCTCTAACCCACTGTTTCCTGGCCCAGTGTATACTGTGAACCAAGAAGCCATCTGGGGTCTTCATTTCAGACCCCCAAAACAAAGGAGAGGAGAATGAGATGAGGAAAAAGGAACTTGAGAGAGATCAGCTTCTCCAAGCAAGCAGAGAAGGGAATGGGGGAAGGAATGGGTTATTCACTAAACAATGGTGGGTCATCTCCCATTACAGACCAGAATAAAAGGCAAACCAACTAAAGACCTAAATGTTAAAAAAAAAAAAAAAAAAAAAAAAAAAAACCCACAAAATTGCTTAGACAGTTTTAGTGGCTATGTAATTGTTTTATGTGGGGAAAGATTCTCAGTGGGAAAAAGGAAGGTGCTGGATGACAGAGAATAGTACACTTTTGACCATATGCTGTAGGGCATAAGAGTTCATACAGATACTTATTGAAGTTTGTAATGGTACATTTCTTTGTTTGATCTTTCGATTGATGTCTGTTCCCGCAACTAGGCTATAAGTTACATAAGGGCAGGGATGCCACCATTGTATTCCCGTACTTAGCAAAGTCTCTGACATATATTGGACTCTTAATGATATTTGTTGAGTGAATAAATAAGGTCAATTGTGGACAACGTCAGGGCCTTGGGCATGGGGTTTAAAACCCATAAGGGGAAAGGAAACCAGCCTATGCTAGTCTGAAGGAAGAAGCTGGTTGTGAGCTTTCTGTGTAAAGCAAGGAAACTCTAGAGGCCATCTCACTTGTGATGTGAGAACTAGAACATCTGGCCATCTGTCCAAGGAAGGATTAAGGAAGCTTACCCTACACCTTGGGTTCCAGGTGAAATCCATTAACCACAAGGGCTACATCAACTTGAAAGGAAGACAGTCCTGGAGAACACAGGGCTTAAATTTGCTAACCCCTTGAAGGCTTGAAATAGGATGAAATGGGGAAGCCTGAAAGAGAATATCAAGAGAGGATGGAAAACCCCAAAGACATGCTTTGGCTCCAACACAATTTTGTAAGGTTTGGTCCAGTGCAGCACACTAACCCAGCACTCCAGGGAAGACTAGAAACGTTTAAAGTCTCCCAGCGCTTTCCCTTTACTGCACCTCTGGCTGTACGGACCTAATGAGATGCCTTCTGTTTTTCAGAATGCCGAAGCAAGTTACGACTTCAGCAGCAACGACCCCTATCCTTACCCTCGGTACACAGATGACTGGTTTAACAGGTAAACTGGGCCTTGGGAGGTCTCTTTGACTTTAGGCTTTGGGGTTTTATTCTACTTTGTTTTGTTTCAGGCTTGACTACCACCAGCAAAATAATCCCCATGCTTCATTAAATTATATTGTGATTTTTCTTCTTAGTGGTTACATTCTCTAAAGTGAAATTTTTAATATTACAATCTTCCTCTAGAATAATCTTTTGACTGTTTTGTTCTGCTAACTTGAAATTATTTGCTACTTTAATCCATTAAAGAGAAAAGAAAATAGAAATAAGAAGTTCTTTCTCAACCCATTACAAGGTGATTTAAAACATGCTGATTTTGCTTTATGTGTTGAAACTGTTGTAGAGAAGTATTTTGCCCCATGGGTCTATGTGTTTTTGAAAAGCATTCTGTACGCTTTCTGCTATAACCCCATAACAGCTCATGGAGTCCCTTTCAACAAAACAGTAAGTGTGATTGGCAGAGGTTTGAAGTATTGCTTGGGACAAAGATCCTATGATGTCAAACTACCCAAACAGTCCATCCAAGAGAATAATTTTCCTTCAGCTTGTTTTGCCACTAAACATGGAAATGTGGTCTCTTTTTTCTTCAAGTAAACATTTTTCTTAAATGGTTAATTACATATAAGAGATATGAAGAAATAAAGATGTGCGGTTTGCTCAATGAAAGAATACTGTAATTTTTAAACCTAGTGTTTCCCTGTTATTGACGTCCTTGGGTGAAGTTCATAAAAACATATGAACTTCAATTAGTTGTATAAAAATATATGATGTGCAGAGCACTTTATCCATTTTTTTTTATTTCTCATGGCACTCTAAGTAGCACATAAAACAAATGTTGTCATTTTTAGTTTAGTGATAAGGAAACAGGCTCAGAAGGGTTGAAGGGCTTCCTTGGTCAAACAGTTAAAATTCAAGTCAAAGCCAAGATTAGCCCCATGCTTCAAATTATTTCCAAATCCACATTTGTACTATTCTTTGCTGAGTATCATTTCTATTATTTGATACAGGCAGCATGATGACCAGAATATGTTCAAGGGTAGAGCCTCGGTGGACAGGAAGCTTAGATTCTGTCTCTAAAGTTAGCAAGTTGACCTGAGACCCCTCAGTCTCATCAAGGGTTGACACAGGGTACACAGGTTCTGAGTACAAATGCAGAAAATAAGAAAAAAGAAAATAAAATTTAATTTTGTAATATTTTGTAAAGATCATTGCTGATGTTGGATAGCACAATTCATTCTCTATCCACATCACCTGCAACCTGAAAATGACATACAATGCTTGGAGGTGTGTGTTTAGAGGATGAGAATGTATAAAAAAGGTCTGAAAACTTTTGGCATGAAGTGTGTTTTATCTCTGTGACTTCTAACCCTAGATGGTAGCATATATTTAGCAAATAAACCATTTCAGACACAAGAATGTGAAGTTACCAAATGTGTGCCATTAAGCTGGGGTTTAGACAGAATTGGCAGTGGCCATCCAGGGCACAGTGCTGAGAAGGGCCATGAGAGGGTCTGGCTTCAGCAGGATTGATTACCAGCTCTCCGCATGAATATCAGAAAGTGCAGTGGCAACATATCCACTGGCTACTTGCTGTCTTTCTGTAACTAGTAGGTACTAAATTAGTCTTTGATGGATTGATGTAAGCACAAAAATATAACCAATGGAAAGATTATCCCCCAATCTCATTTTCTGAACCCAAACAAAATCTACCCTAGTCAAATCTTCCTGGGCAATGTGCTATAAAAATACTCCTTAAAAAAACTAAAAGGTTCCACTCCAAGATGGCCAAATAGGAACAGCTCTGGTCTGCAGCTCCCAGCATGATCGACGCAGAAGATGGGCAATTTCTGCATTTCCAACTGAGGTATCTGGTTCATCTCATTGGGACTAGTTGGACAGTGGGTACAAGGGGTCGGAGGATTTCCCTTTCCTAGCCAAAGGAAGCTGTGACAGACTGCACCTGGAAAAATGGGACACTTCTGCCCAAATACTGTGCTTTTCCCATGGTCTTAGCAAACAACAGACCAGGAGATTCTCTCCCATGTCTGGGTTGGCAGGTCCCACGCCCATGGAGCTTTGCTCACTGCTAGTGCAGCAGTCTGAGATTGATCTGCAAGGCAGCAGCCTGATGGAGGGAGGCTGAGACTTGAGTAGGTAAAAAAAAGTGGCCAGGAAGCTCAGACTGGGCAGAGCCCACCACAGCTCAGCAAGGTCTACTGCCTCTATAGACTGCACCTCTGTGGGCATGGCATAGCTGGAAAAAAGGAGCAGAAGCTTCTGCAGACTTAAATGCCCCTGTCTGACAGATCTGAAGAGGGCAGTGGTTCTCCCAGCATGGCATTTGAGCTCTGAGAATGGACAGACTGCCTCCTCAAGTGGGTCCCTTACCCCCATGTAGCCTAACTAGGAGACACCTCCCACTAGGGGCCAACAGACAGCTCACAAAGGTGGGTGCCCCTCTAGGACAAAGCTTCAAGAGGAAAGATCAGGTGGCAATATTTGCTGTTCTGCAATATTTGCTGTTCTGCAGCCTCTGCTGGTGATACCCAGGCAAACAGGGTCTGGAGTGGGCCTCCAACAGCCTGCAGCTGAGGGACCTGACTGTTAGAAGGAAAACTAACAAACAGAAAGGAATAGCATCAACATCAACAAAAAGGACATCCACACGAAAACCCCATTTGTAGATCACCAACATCAAAGACCAAAGGTAGATAAAACCACAAATATGGGGAGAAACCAGAGCAGAAAAGCTCAAAATTCTAAAAACGAGTGCCTCTTCTCCTCCAAAGGACTGCAGCTCCTCGACAGCAACAGAACAAAGCTGGATGGAAAATGACTTTGATGAGTTGACAGAAGTAGGCTTCAGAAGCTCAGTAATAACAAACTTGTCCAAGCTAAAGGAGCGTATTCTAACTCATTGCAAGGAAGCTAAAAACCTTGAAAAAAGGTTAGATGAATGGCTAACCAGAATAAACAATGTAGAGAAGACTTTAAATGACCTGATGGAGCTGAAAACCATGGCACGAGAACTTCATGACGCATGCAAAAGCTTCAATAGCCGATTTGATCAAGTGGAAGAAAGGGTAACAGTGATTGAAGATCAAATTAATGAAATAAAGTGAGAAGACAAGGTTAGAGAAAAAAGAGTAAAAAGAAATGAAAAAACCCTCCAAGAAATATGGGACTATGTGAAAAGATCGAATCTACGTTTGATTAGTGTACTTGAAAGTGACAGGGAGAATGGAACCGAGTTGGAAAACACTCTTCAGGATATTATCCAGGAGAACTTCCCCAACCTAGCAAGGCAGGCCAACATTCAGATTCAGGAAATACAGAGAACACCACAAAGATACTCCTCAAGAAGAGGAACCCCAAGACACATACTTGTCAGATTCACCAAAGTTGAAATGAAGGAAAAAATGTTAAGGGTAGCCAGAGAGAAAGGTCGGGTTACCCACAAAGGGAAGCCCATCAGACTAACAGTAGATCTCTCGGCAGAAACCCTACAAGCCAGAGGAGAGTGGGGACCAATATTCAACATTCTTAAAGAAAAGAATTTTCAACCCAGAATTTCATATCCAGCCAAACTAAGCTTCATAAGTGAAGGAGAAACAAAATCCTTTACAGACAAGCAAATGCTGAGAGATTTTGTCACCACCAGGCCTGCCTTACAAGAGCTCCTGAAGGAAGCACTAAACGTGGAAAGGAACAACCAGTACCAGCCACTGCAAAAACACGCCAAATTGCAAAGACCATCAATGCTAGGAAGAAACTGCATCAACTAACAGGCAAAATAACCAGCTAACATCATAATGACAGAATCAAATTCACACATAACAATATTAACCTTAAATGTAAATGGGCTAAATGCCCCAATTAAAAGACACAGACAGGCAAATTGGATAAAGAGTCAAGACCCATCAGTGTGCTGTATTCAGGAGACCCACCTCACGTGCGGAGACACATATAGGCTCAAAATTAAGGGATGGAGGAAGATCTACCAAGCAAATGGAAAGCAAAAAAAAACGCAAGGGTTGCAATTCTAGTCTCTGATAAAACAGACTTTAAACCAACAAAGATCAAAAGAGACAAAGAAGACCATTACATAATGGTAAAGGGATGAATTCAACAAGAAGAGCTAACTATCCTAAATATATATGCACCCAATACAGGAGCACCCAGATTCATAAAGCAAGTCCTTAGAGACCTACAAAGAGACTTAGAGTCCCACACAATAATAAGGGGAGACTTTAACACCCCACTGTCAATATTAGACAGATCAACGAGACAGAAGGTTAACAAGGATATCCAGGCTTGAACTCAGCTCTGGACCAAGTGGACCTAATAGACATCTACAGAATTCTCCACCCCAAATCAACAGAATATACATTCTTCTCAGCATCACATCGCACTTATTCCAAAATTGACCGCATAATTGGAAGTAAAGCACTCCTCAGCAAATGTAAAAGAACAGAAATCACAACAAACTGTCTCTCAGACCACAGTGCAATCAAATTAGAACTCAGGATTAAGAAACTCACTCAAAACCACACAACTACATGGAAACTGAACAACCTGCTCCTGAATGACTACTGGGTACATAACGAAATGAAGGCAGAAATAAAGACATTCTTTGAAACCAATGAGAACAAAGACAAAACATACCAGAATCTCTGGGACACATTTAAAGCAATGTGTAGAGGGAAATTTATAGCACTAAATGCCCACAAGAGAAAGCAGGAAAGATCTAAAATCAACACCCTAACATCACAATTAAAAGAACTAGAGAAGTGACAGTGAACAAATTCAAAAGCTAGCAGAAGGCAAGAAATAACTAAGATCAGAGCAGAACTGAAGGAGCTAGAGACACGAAAAACCCTTCAAAAAAAATCGATGAATCCAGGAGCTGGTTTTTTGAAAAGATCAACAAAAGTGATAGATCACTAGCAAGACCAATAAAGATGAAAAGAGAGAAAAATCAAATAGATGCATTAAAAAATGATAAAGGGGATATCACCACCGATCCCACAGAAATACAAACTACCATCAGAGAATACTATAAACACCTCTACACAAATAAACTAGAAAATCTAGAAGAAATGGATAAATTCCTGAACACAAACACCCTCCCAAGACTAAACCAGGAAGAAGTTGAATCTCTGAATAGACCAATAACAGGCTCTGAAATTGAGGCAATAATTAATAGCCTACCAACCAAAAAAAGTCCAGGACCAGACGGATTCACAGCCAAATTCTACCAGAGGTACAAAGAGGAGCAGGTACCATTCCTTGTGAAACTATTCCAGTCAACAGAAAAAGAGGGAATCCTCCCTAACTCATTTTATGAGGCCAGCATCATCCTGATACCAAAGCCTGGCAGAGACACAACAAAAAAAGAGAATTTTAGACCAATGTCCCTGATGAACATTGATGCAAAAATCCTCAATAAAATACTGGCAAACCAAATCCAGCAGCACATCAAAAAGCTTATCCACCACGATCAAGTCGGCTTCATCCCTGGAATGCAAGGCTGGTTCAACATATGCAAATCAGTAAACGTAATCCATCACATAAACAGAACCAATGACAAAAACCACATGATTATCTCAACAGATGCAGAAAAGCCCTTTGACAAAATTCAACAGCCCTTCATGCTAAAAACTCTCAATAAACTAGATATTGATGAAATGTATCTCAAAATAATAAGAGCTATTTATGACAAAACCACAGCCAATATCATACTGAATGGGCAAAAACTGGAAGCATTCCCTTTGAAAACCAGCACAAGATGAGGATGCCCTCTGTCACCACTCCTATTCAACATAGTGTTGGAAGTTCTGGCCAGGGCAATCAGGCAAGAGAAAGAAATAACGGTATTCAAATAGGAAAAAAGGAAGTCAAATTGTCCCTGTTTGCAGATGACATGATTGTATATCTAGAAAACCCCATCGTCTCAGCCCAAAATCTCCTTAAGCTGAGAAGCAACTTCAGCAAAGTCTCAGGATACAAAAATCAATGTGCAAAAATCACAAGCATTTCTATACACCAATAAAGCTGAGAAGCAACTTCAGCAAAGTCTCAGGATACAAAAATCAATGTGCAAAAATCACAAGCATTTCTATACACCAATAACAGACAAACAGAAAGTCAAATCATAAGTGAACTCCCATTCACAATTGCTACAAAGAGAATAAAATACCTAGGAATCCAACTTACAAGGGATGTGAAGGACCTCTTCAAGGAGAACAATAAACTGCTGCTCAACAAAAGAGGACACAAACAAATGGAAGAACATTCCATGCTCATGGATAGGAAGAATGAATATCATGGAAATGGCCATACTGCCCAAGGTAATTTGTAGATTCAATGCCATCCCCATCAAGCTACCAATGACTTTCTTCACAGAATTGGAAAAAAACTACTTTAAAGTTCATATCAAACCAAAAAAGAGCCCGCATTGCCAAAACAATCCTATGCCAAAAGAACAAAGCTGGAGGCATCATGCTACCTGACTTCAAACTATACTACAAGGCTACAGCGACCAAAACAGCATGGTACTGGTACCAAAACAGATATATAGAACAGAACAGAGGCCTCAGAAATAACACCACACATCTACAACTGCCTGATCTTTGACAAACCTGACAAACACAATAAATGGGGAAAGGATTCCCTATTTAATAAATGGTGCTGGCAAAACTGGCTAGCCATATGTAGAGAGCTGAAACTCGATCCCTTCCTTATACCTTATACAAAAATTAATTCAAGATGGATTAAAGACTTAAATGTTAGACCTAAAACCATCAAAACCCTAGAAGAAAACCTAGGCAATACCACTCAGGACATAGGCATGGGCAAGGACTTCATGACTAAAACACCAAAAGCAATGGCAACAAAAGCCAAAATAGACAAATGGGATCTAATTAAACTTAAGAGCTTCTGCACGGCAGAAGAAACTACCATCAGAGTGAACAGGCAGCCTGCAGAATGGGAGAAAATTTTTGCAATCTACCCATCTGACAAAGGGCTAATATCCAGAATCTACAAAGAACTTAAACAAATTTACAAGAAAAAAACAACCCCATCAAAAAGTGGGTGAAGGATATGAACAGACACTTCTCAAAAGAAGACATTTATGCAGCCAACAGACACATGAAAAAATGCTCATCATCATTGGTCATCAGAGAAATGCAAATCAAAACCACAATGAGATACCATCTCACACCATTTAGAATGGTGATCATTAAAAAGTCAGGAAACAACAAATGCTGGAGAGGATGTGGAGAAATAGGAACGCTTTTACACTGTTGGTGGGAGTGTAAATTGGTTCAACCATTGTGGAAGACAGTATGGTGATTCCTCAAGGATCTAGAACTAGAAATATCATTTGACCCAGCAATCCAACTACTGGGTATATACCCAAAGGATTATAAATCATGCTACTATAAAAACACATGCACACATATGTTTATTGTGGCACTATTGACAATAGCAAAGACTTGGAACCAACCCAAATGTCCATCAATGATAGACTGGATTAAGAAAATGTGGCACATATACATCACAGAATACTATGCAGCCATAAAAAAGGATGAGTTCATGTCCTTTGCAGGGACATGGATGAAGCTGGAAATCATCATTCTCAGCAAACCATCACAAGGACAGAAAACCAAACACTGCATGTTCTCACTCATAGGTGGGAATTGAACAATGAGAACACTTGGACACAAGGCGGGGAACATCACACACCAGGGCCTGTCAGGGGGTGTGGCAGACTGGGGGAGGGATAGCATTAGGAGAAATACCTCATGTAAATGACAAGTTGGTGGGTGCAGCAAATCAACATGGCACATGTATACCTATGTAACAAACCTGCACGTTGTGCACGTGTACCCTAGAACTTAAAGTATAAAAAAAAGAAAATTTAAGAAAAACTAAAAACTCTAAGGAAATGTCTTCTCTCTTAAATATTTCATTTGCAAACTTGTTCTCAAAATTATAATTTTAAACCAGCTAAAAACCTCCAATTAGGACTAATTAGTGCTTAGGGCAATAAAACTCATCATTGTCAGCGGTAAGAATTCCCAAGTGTCCAATTACCCAAGACACAGTCATAGTGACTCAGGCAAGCATGATCCCCATGCCTTAGGGAGCCAATGACTAAGACAGAGTGTCCACTTTGACCAGTAAATGGGTTCTTTTCAATTATCAAGTCATTTTCAAAGATCCTCACGCACTATGGCTTGTTATTACAAAGACTGGATGATGCCACCACTCAAATCGCAACTACTTTCAAACATAACTACCATTGTAAATGATTATGGGAGGCTGGTGAGGTGAAGCTCAAGTCCACAGCACCAAGAAAATCCTTAGTTCAAAACATCACCATTATCCTGAAGATGATTCCTGCTTGAGTGAAGGAGAATTTGAATAAAGCGTCCCTTCCATGAGTGTAGGATATGTTTATTTAAAAACCCCTCTGGGATGAAATGATATTATGCCTGATATTTTCTTCAATATTACTTATGGCTTGTGGCAGGAGGGAAGAGAATGACTGAAGTATAGAGGCAATAAAATTGGTTATGGGTTAATCATTGTTAAAGCTCTGTGATGAGTACATGGGATTTTACTCTATTTTTGTATGTTTTTGATTTTTTTCTAATAACAAGAAGTAAATTTAACTAGCATACGGCATAAAAAGAGGTAATAACAAAACTAGGACTTCAGTTTGGTATCATGAAACTGTTTTGGTGTGCAAGCTTCCAAGGAGTTTGCAATGTCAAATGATTAGGCAATAGATGCCCAAGTTACTACAATGCAAAAATGTAGCCCAGACTAAAATAACACAAGGACAGCTAATGCAAGTTGAACAGTTACTGTATTTAAGGCACTGTTCTGTGTTTTGCATGTATTCATTCAACTAATTCTCGTAGTAACCCTCTGAAATAGGTATTATGATTTTCCCCTTTTGGAAACTGAGGCACAGAGAGGTTAAGTTACTTGTGCAAGGTTACAGGGCTAATAAGAAGTGGAGGCAGGATTTGATGCCAGTGGGTCATTGGTCTAGGATTTTATCTAAGGCAATAGGTAGAGTTGGGAGTAGGGAACGAATGTATCCCAGGGCAAGGATATAATCTGGACAAGGATAGGCTGGCGGGGAGGTGCAAGATATGTTCAGGAGGTGGTCTGGATAACTGCTGTGGGATTTGGAGGCTGGTGCAGGAGGCAGCATTCTAAGAAGGATCCGCAAGTGAGGTGGAGCATAAAAGGGTTGAAAAAGTTGCTAGGAGAAAGAAAGAAATTCTGTGGTTGGGTCAGAAACTGGGCCAGGGGCATAGATGAGGCTCATTCTCTCATTACACTCAAGATAATGCTGCTACTCTCAGAAGCCCCAATAGCCTGGAGCCTGGCACTTGTTGTTGGCTGGCATAGGACCCAGCATGAGCCTCCCACCAGCTGTGCAGACACCAAGGCATCCCACAGGTTCTTCAGGTGTTTTCTGGGCACAGGCACCAAATCCGATGCCCCATCTCTGTTCAGCAGAGTTGGGGCTCTTAAGAAAGGCTGGTGTCAGCATGCCCTGAAACTCCAGTATAGGGCTGACATGCTGAGCAGCGATAGGCTTGTTGCTGTTAACTATTCCAGCCACACTGACTGCCACAAAGGCTAGTTACAATGCAGGAGCAATTGCTTCACAGGAAAAGGCAGTGGCTGTCCAGCAAGAGATTCTCACTGCTGTGAAAATAGAAAATAAAATGCACTATAGGGGACACTCAAAGAAGTAAAATGTTCCCCTTGGTTGGGAGACTGAGTTCAATAGCAACACATCTCTCCTAGGTTTTCCTGACACTTTAAACCATCATCTCATACCCTCTGCATTTACTCATTGTTTTCCTTTATTAAACTCCACGCCAAGGGTGCTTTAGGAAAACAAACTTCATACATATGCAGAACTGCTTTTAGGGAATGTGTATATTAGAATAGCTTGCCTTGTGCTCGATTTGCTTTTGTTGGATTATTCCTGTTTAAGCAGAGCAAGCATATTTATTCTACTGTGAACCATTTAATAATTACATGCAGTATCTGAGCTCCAGGGATGTACTTGAAATACAGTTAAGACATTTTCAAAAAGAGTATAATTTTCTCTTAGCTTGCAATGAGCAAAATACATTTGACCAAACAAAATAATAATAATAGTAACTCAAATTGCAAAAAGGTAGAAAATACACATTTAATGAGCATCAGTAATGTGCAAAACAGATATAACTGATTTGCTGAGAGCTATCAGGATTTAGCATCACATTTTTTTCCTTGCTGGCACTCAAAAAATATTGACTGACTGGTTGATAGATGAGTGGCATACCTTTCAACCATGCCAAGATGTTGAGTGGCCTTGACATCTGTCCATTGTCAAGCTGCCTGCTGCTCTCAAGGTCTGCAGCCCACGTTTTGTCAATAATCTTGCAGCCCTGCTCATTTTAGGTCAATGTTTGGTGATGCATTGCAGATCTGTATTCCATTACTGTGCTGTTGTCCATAAAAATCTCTCTTGCATAGCATTTCTTTGACAGGCGTTCACTACTGAAATGTCATCCCTTCCATTGACGATATTTATGAAGCGTTGGGGATGCAGCATACTCTATCTATTAAACCCTAAACAGTGAGAGATTCTAGGTTAGATGCAATTCTTGGCTGCAAAAAGTTTACTATAAATTCAGGAAGAGAGAAGACATTTATTACTCAAGCAAACAAAATGGAGGGAAGGAAGATGGATAAATGGAGGCTGAAGAACATTTATCTCTTTGTGAGCCAATGTGATTGATAGCATTAGTTAAACCTTCAAATAAGAAAGGTTTTCTGGGATTAACTTTTATTTTCTTATTAAAAGTCATACTTCATTCTGAAGAACCCCAAGCAACAGGCCACAAAAAAGTGTGAGAAAAAAGGCCCTCTCTGGTTGGCTATTTTCACACTGATGTAAGCTGATACCTTACCCTGGTGATACTTAATGGTTTGGGAGTAGATGAACATCTTTCCCTTATGTCTTTATGAACTAATTCTGAAACACCTCCTGGATAATAAAATGCAAACTGTTTTCAAAGACATAGTCTTTTTCATGTGAGCTTTAAGACTACCTCATCAGTCGATATTAGCTCAAAGGTTACTGCTTGTAACCAACCCTTTCTACATCCAAACCAGAGCACAGTGAAATCCAACAGCATTTAATTTTTAAATTTCTAGTCCCCTACATGGATTAGAAAAGTATTTATTATTTAAATTTTTCCTTCAGCTAAAAGGAGTAGATGTAATATAGATTTAGGGGTTATGGAGAAAATTATAAAGATTATAAAAGAAAGACCTATATTTGGGTATAATTAGTTCTACTTTGTAAGCTAATGTGTACATGCCATATAGAGATTTTATGGTACTCAGACGGCAATAACTCTTTTCTTAAGAGAGAGAAATACAGCACATTATGTAGACAAATGTAATATTATGTTAATTGCTTGGTATGGAATGAGTGATCCCTGAATCAGTTCCCTTATCTATAAACAGGGACTAAAGCTCCCACCTTGAAGGCTTGTACTGCGGATTCAAGACAGGTATAGAGTGCTTGGTACAGAGCATGGCACATGGTAAGCACTCCCTAACCGACAACCAATAGAGTTGTGAAATTCAGCAAAGAGATTTCTACAGGAGCTAAGTCAAAGATTATTCAACGACGAAGAAAAGTAGGAGAATTTATGCTACAGGAGTAAATGTAGCATTCACCCACCTTTCTCAGACATCTGCTCTCTCATTTAAGCTTTTGACAGAAACTGGATAACAGTCAGCTCAAGGTTAAACTCTCTGTCAAGATTCTAGTGCCTGTGTTTCTGCATTGCTGATTGAAAAAGGAGTTATAGCCAAAGATAACTTGTATGCATGAAACAAAGTTGATCTATTAGGAAAATTGAAATGTCTAGCATCTGGCCTCAGAAAGATGAGGAGTCTGCTCACTTCTCCAGAAAGCAATGGGTGCTTGCCAGCAGACTCAGGGACTTCCCCAGAGGCAGCTTTGCTCATTCTCACCTGTCACCTATTCTAACCTATTCTGCCTGAGCTATTCATTTCTCATCTATTCTATCAAGTAGGCTCTTGAAACCCCAAAGTCTTACCGTGTAGAGCTCATTGGACATTAGCCAGCAAACGTGGTCAAGGCCAAACTAGCCAGGAAGTCTCTGCATTTCAGTTCTAATATGTCTAACACTGGAGCTTCTTTCTCCAAAGCCAAGGGTGAAAAGACTGCAGCTGGCCACCATGGGTCTTCTGTTGTCTAAGAATCTGTAGATGCAGAGAGACTGGAGACCAGAAGACAAAGAGAGCTTCATGTGCATGAACTTAGCCAAGTTGCACACTGGCTTGCTGACTAATCTGTCTTATCTCCTTATCTCTGTGAATGCAGATCCCTGAAACACTGTTGTAGAAACTGGTTGTCAGAAACAGAACTAAGGAGTCAATTGAAACAATCATAGGACCAGTAGCCAGGAAAGGAAGAGAGGTAAAAAAAAAAAAAAAAGACGAAAAAATATCTCCACATCAAAATTATCCTAAAATCCACTATTCCAAAATACCTGAAAAAAATACACCTAAAAAAACTAAAAATCAGGATATTAATTTGTACTATATGAAATCGGTTCTATGAAGCAGTCTTGAAAAAGACTTTATAATAAGTTATTTTTAGTTTGTTCAGAGTGATAAATGCATGGGTGACATATATTTTAAAGAAAACTAAATGATGGTGGAAACATAGGCAAAAACAAAAGCATGGACATGAAAAGAACCAATTGCAGCTGAAAAATACAGCCTGTGGAATAAAATCTCAATAAATGGTATAAAATCTAGCCTGGATGCACTTGAGGAGTTAATTATCGAATTGAAGATAACAGCCTGTTTATCAAAAACCTACAGCAAACATTATTCTTCATGGTGAAGCTTTGATAGCATTCTCTAAGTCTGACAAGATGTGGGTTCTCCCTATCATCCCTTTAATTCAACACTATGCTACATTTCATAGCCGATCAAATAGTTATAAATCTAAGAAAAGGTGTGAGATCATTAAGAAGAAAATTATAAAATTTACAAAAGAATAAAGGAGTCCTAAATAAATAGAGTGGCATACTAAGCTCAGGGATAAGAAGATGGAACAATATAAAGATATCATATCAAATTAATATATTAATTCATTGCAATTTCAATTAAAGTTTCAATAGATTATTCAGTGGAACTAGACAAAATTGTTTTAAAATTGATATGGAAAAACAAGTGGCCAAAATAGAAGAAGACAAATAAGGAGGAGGAAAAAAGGAGAAAAAAGAGGAAGAGAATGAAGATAAAGAAGAAGATGAGGTTGAAGTTCAGCAACAACAGAACAACAGCAAGATGGGAAGCTTTGCCGACCGGATACCAAAACATTACACAACCATAATAATATGAGATTGTAGGGTTAGCATACAGAGAGACAAAAAGATCAAGAAACAGAATAGAGAGTGCAAAAACAGACGCCACATAAAAGGAACCCTAATATATGATTAAGATAGCAATAAAAACAATAAGGAAATGATGGAGTGAAGGTATTCAATAAATGTGATAACTATGCACATGGGGAGAAATAGGCACCCACACCACATACTGAGCATAAATAAATTCCAGGAGAATGAAAGACTTAAATGGATATAAATCTTTTAGGAAAAAATAAAGAAAAACATCTTTATGATCATGACATAGGGACTGATTTCTTCCTTTTTCTCCCAATTGATTTAGAAGTTTATTTTGCCAAGGTTAAGGGTCATGACCCATGACACAGCCTCAGGAGGTCCTGAGAACAGGTGCCCAAGGTGGTTGAGTTAGAGCTTGATTTTATATGTTTTAAGGAGACATAAGACATTAATCAATACATGTGAAGTAGACATTGGCTTGGTCTGGAAAGGCAGGACATCTTGAAGCAGGGGCTTCCAGGTTATAGGTAGATTCAAAGATTTTCTGATTGGCAATTGGTTGAGTTATTACCTAAAGACCTGGAATCAATAGAAAGGTGTGTCTGGGTTAAGATAAGGGTTTGTGGAGGCCGGGGTTCTTTTTATGTAGATGAAATCTCCTAAGTGGCCACTCTTAGAGGCAATAGATGACAGATGATTCCTGTTCAGATCTTTAAAAGGTGCTAGACTCTCAGCTAATCTCTCCAGGATTGGAAAAAGATCTGGAAAGGGCAGAGGATTCTCTACAGAATGTAAATTAGGGATGGATTTCTTAAGCCACTAAACCACATGGAAAAATAAATGATTAATAAAGCTGGCTACATTAAAATTAAACACTTTTGTTCAAAAAAAAAGTCACAATAAATAAATTTGGAAGACAAGCCACAGACTAGAAGACGTGCAGCAAATTTTATGGAAAAAAGGGCTTAATATACAAAATTTGTAAAGAACAGCTACAAATCAATGAAAAATAAATAAATACCCTTGTAGAAGAAATGGGCCAAGGTTATTAACAGGAAATTCACAGAAAAGAAAATCTAAGCCAAATAGCCTATGCAAAGATTACCTTGCTAGTGATGAGGAAATGCAAAATGAAACAATAACATACCATTTCACACCAACTGGACTAGCAAAAATGGTAACATTCGACAATGATCAATGTTGAAAAGGATTGAGCAACAGGATTGCTCAATACATAGGTAGTACATAGCCATATAACCTGTTTTAAATCCTACAAGAAGACCTCAGAGAAACTCTTCCTTATGGGTACATGGAAATAATAAACAAGAATGTTTCTTTTCAAATTATTTGTAATAGCAAGCAAATTGCAAACAAATTAAATACCTATCATTAGAAGTATAAATAAATAAATCACAGCATATTTATAAATGGATTATTACACAGCACTAAAAATGGATGAACCAGAATTCACAAGTTAACTTCAGAAAATGTAGCAAATGAAGCCAACTTTACATAGATCATACACTAGGAAATTTTTATACAGAGTTTGAAACATGCAAAGAGTGACATATATGCATACCTGATTATAAGTTCATAAAAACGTTCTGAACAGCAAACTTAGTACAGTTGTTACCTCTGAGGAAGCAAAGAGGGGAAGGAATGGCATCAGAGAGGGCCTCAATTGTATCTGTAAAGATTTATGTTGTTTCTTGGTGCGGAGGGGGTTGTTTTTTGTTTTTTGAGACAGAGTCTCACTCTGTCGCCCAGGCTGGAGTGCAGTGGCTCCATCTCGGCTCACTGTGACCTCCGCCTCTCTGGTTCATGCGATTTTCCTGCCTCAGCCTCCTGAGTAGCTGAGATTACAGGCACGCGCCACCACGCCTGGCTAATTTTTGTATTTTTAGTAGAGACAAGGTTTCACCATGTTGGTCAGGCTGGTCTCAAACTCCTGACCTCGTGATCTACCCACCTCAGCCTCCCAAAGTGCTGGGATTACAGGCGTGAGCCACAGCGCCCAGCCTTTTTTTTTTATTTGAGACAGTCTCATTCTGTCACCCAGGCTGGAGTGCAGTGGCGTAATCTTGGCACACTGTAACCTCCAACTCCTAGGTTCAAGCAATTCTCATGTCTCAGCCTCCCGAGTAGCTAGAACTACAGAGACAGGCCACCATACCTGGCTAATTTTTTTGTGTTTTTAGTAGAGACGGGGTTTCCAGGCTGGTCTTGAACTCCTGACCTCAAGCGATACACCCACCTTGGCCTCCCAAAGTGCTGGGATTACAGGAGTGAGCCACCACACCCAGCCTATAAAGAATTATGTTTTTCTAAAAATAATCCAAAGTATGAAAAATGTTTGGCTTTGATAGACTTGGATGGTGGCTATATGAGAGTCATCGTACTATTCACTGAAATTGTCTATATTTTTTAAATATTTCATAATTTCACATATTTAAATAATAAGCCTGAGCCAAAATGGAAACCCCAAAGTGTCAGACAGGCCCATTCACCATTAAAAGACCCACTTCTACACACCAGCCTCAAAGTGTGCATTAAATAAACGAATGCCAAAAGTCCATCATGCACCCTGCACACACCTAGTGAGAGGGTAGGGGAATTCGACCACTAGACAAGGCAGCCATTTTTTTTCTGTTCATCAAAGACTGCTTTGTACTGATCCTTGTCACCCAACATCTCTTTTTGTGGGATCCTTCAAATTAGTTTATGTCACTTATTATTAGAATTTATCCTTCCAAAACAGTCTATCGAGTAGGATCTAATAAAATTATAGGAATAAGATTAAAATGTGCTAGTTCAGGTTATCCTAGTAGCTGTAACAAATAAATCTTGGCCCTGAAATATTAGTGGCTTAGTGGCTTAGCACCAAAAAAAGTGTATCACTCACCCACCAGTCCATCTCTGTGTTCCTGGTGGAATAGCTCTCCTCTAAGCAATGATTCGGGGATGCAGACTCCTTTCATCTTTGGCATAGGTTTCCAATGTTCCTGGGCTTTTTTGCATCAAGCTACTTGAGGGCAAAGAGCGTGAATAATTGCCCAAGGGTAATTTTTATGGGCCAGGTTTACAAATAGCATTTACCCATCTGCTCACATATTTGCCATAACTCAGTCACATGGCCACATACAAGTGCAAGGGAGGATGGGAGCCTTACTGCAGCCTGGGGAGAAAAGAGAATGACTGGTGACCATTTAGCATTTTCTGCCACCAACAAAATCCATGTTACAGAGTGAGAGACAATACTGTACCAGAATACCTAGTTGAATGGTGATATGGTTTGACTCTGTGTCTCCACCGAAATCTCACCTTGAATTGTAATTGCCATAATCCCCATGTGTCAAGGGCAAGACCAGGTGGAGGTAACTGAATCATGGGGTCAGTTTCCCCCATGCGGTTCTCATGATAATGAGTGAGTCTTACAAGATCTGATGGTTTTATAAGCATCTGGCATTTCCCCTGCTGGCACTCATTTACTCCTTCCTGCCACCCTGTGAAGAGGTGCCTTCCACCATGATTTTAAGTTTCCTAAGGCCTCCCAAGCAATGCTGAACTGTAAGTCAATTAACCCTCTTTCCTTTATAACTTACCCAGTCTCTGGTATTTCTTCATAGCAGTGTGAAAACAGACTAATATGGGTATTAGCAAATGACTGAACTAAGAAACCAGCAAAAGCAGATTTAATTACTTAGTTACTTTTTGTTTTAGTCATGGTTCTCCAGAGAACAGAACCAGTAGGATGTGTATACATATAAAAAGAGGTTCATTATAAGGAATTGGCTCACCTAAGTCTGGAGACTGGCAAGTCCAAAATCTGCAGGGTGAGCCAGCAGGCTGGAGACCCTGAGAGCCAATGGTCCAGCTTGAGTCTGAAGGTAGCCTGCTATAGAACCAGGAAGATCCAACGTTACAGGTGAAGTCCAAAGACAGTCTTCCAGAGAATTCTCTCTTCTCAGAGGAGCCCAGATCTTTTGTCTATTTAAACCTTCAAGTGATTGGATGAGGCCCACGCACATTATGGAGGACAAGCTGCTCTAGTCAATGTCCACAAATTGAAATGTGAGTCTCATCCAAAATACCCTTGCAGCAACACCTAGAATAATGTCTGACCGAATGTCTGGATACCTCGTGGCCCAGCCATATTGACAAGTGAAATTAACCGTTACAATTTTAATCTGCATGTTTCTAATAGGATTACATGATAGTTAAAGATCATGGTTAAGAGCAGGGCTTTGGAAGCAGCAGACCTGAGTTTGAATTCTTGTCCTGCCTCCTATTTGAGAAGTGACTTCACATCTATCTAAGCTTCAGTTTTCTCATCTTTAAAATGGGGATAATAATAGGCTGTTGTGAGGATTTAATAGGATAATACATGTAACTCTCTCAACACAGGGCCCATCTCATAGTAGGTGCTGGTAAAAGAGGTTGTTTTATTCATATTGCTGGATATATCTAACACTATTCCCTAAGTGTAGTACATATATAAATACATGCTTTTGGCTGGAAAAACAAAGTGAGATGATCAAATCACTCTGGTGGAAAAGCCAGCAGTGTGGATGGAAAAGGTGTGCCTGTTCTTTCTCTCAGGAAATCCACAGGGTTGGGCACAGGGCCTCAGGTTTTCATTTGGACACCCCAGCAGCCCCTCAATACAGGCTATTCACAAAAGCCCCAATACAGTCACCCTGACAGTCCAGCTGTGAACCCTGGCTCCCCACACGTGAGCCATGGTGTTCCTCTAGCCTTGTTCATTCATTGTGTCAGTAATCTACTGCCATGATAACGCTGCATAACAAATTATTCCAGAATTCAGTAGCTTGAAACAATAAGCATTGATTATTGCTCCCAAGTCTATAGGTTGGCTGGAAAGTTCTATTGATCTGGACCAGGCTAGGCTTGTCTTGGCTGAGCTCACCCTTGTCTCCCTGGTCAGCTGGCAGGTTGCTGGGGGCTGATTGGTTTAGGATGACCTCACTCACATGTTGATGGATTACTGTTGACTGGGGTGTCAGGCATTACAGGTTATGTGTCTTTCATCATCCAATAGGCTAGCCCGGGCTTGCTCACATGGAGCCTAGACAGGGTGGCAAGAGAAAGCAGAAAAGCCACATGGTCTCCTGAGGCCCAGGCTCATCACTTCTGCCACATTCTTTCAGTCAAAATAAATGACAAGAGAAGTCCAGATTCAAAAGCCCAGGGTTGTGAGAAGGCTTGGTGCTAGGAACAATCGTAAGAAACCTCTATTTATGGCTGATTGCTAATTAGTGTTGCCTAATTTAGCAATGAAATGTTTCTTCCCATATGTTCCTCTGGAGAGCCCATGGCATTCCTCTCTCCCGCTTAAGGGCCAAAATTAAGATACAGAAGACTTATTTAATATCTTTACTTTGTTCAAGCTGGTTCACATGCACTTGTCCTCCAGCCTTTGGTGAACTGTTTTAGGACAGGGACAGGTTTAACACAAGGGCCGACCTCTGCAGTGACACTGGGTTTACATATCTGGGTACATGATAGGCGGGTTTCATTCTTGTTCCAAAGAGAATTTTGAGGCATGAAATATGTAGCCTTTATGGAGGCAGGATTTACTTTGACTCATACAGAGAAAGAAAATGTGTGTGTGTGTGTGTGTGTGTGTGTGTGTATTTTCAATCCTTGCATGTGATATTTTTAAGGGCTGGTGCGATAGCTTTGCTTGCCCCAAGAGGATGTCCCAGACAGTGCACTAGTTGATGCTGCAGAAATGGAAAATTCCTAGGGATATGTAGCCAATGAACCCCTTCACCCACATTTCCTGATTGTTTGCCACAATTTGAACAGTGAGTGGAAAGACCTTGTGCATTTCGCAGGCCATACTCGCACTGTCCCAGCAGACCTGGGAATGTGCCCATTTGATTCAGTAGTTGTTCCACCCACCATTAAAATGGACTTTTCTAGCCAGGCTCAGCGGCTCACAGCTGTAATCCCAGCAATGTGGGAGGCTTAGATGGGAAGATCGCTTGAGCCCAGGAGTTTGAGACCAGCCTGGGCAACATGGGAAACCCCCTTCTCTACAAAAAATACAAAAAATTAGCCAGGCGTGGTGCACACACCTGTGGTCCCAGCTACTGAAGAGGCTGAGGCAAGAGAATCACCTGAGCCCAGGAAGTCGAAGCTGCAGTAAGCCAAGATTGCACCACTGCATTCCAGCCTGGGTGACCGAGGAGACTCTGTCTCAAAAAAAAAAAAAAAAAAAAAAAGAATAAATAAATATAAATAAAGTGGACTTTTCATGGTTGGATCTGGTAGTTCCAGATGATTTGTACCATTGGAATCTTTTGCATCTTGAATGCTGTTTGGGTCTGAAAACACAGCCTTCTCAGTGATTCAGCTTATGCTTGTTTTATTTCTCTATTGCGGCTTTACAAACCACCCCAAAATGGGGCGCTTTACAGAAAACTAAAAGACAGGTAGATAATGGTTTGCTCAGCACTTTAAGTCTTCACAGAACTTTAACGCAAGGGCTGACCTCTTCCGTGACACAGGGTTTACTTGTATATGATATGCAGATTTCATTTTTGTTCCAAAGAGAATTTTGAGCCCATGAGAGATCTAGCCAAATTCGTTTCACTGCATATCTAATGTGTCTTTATATTTTTCCAAAGCCACGGGACCCGATGTGCAGGAGAAGTTTCTGCTGCCGCCAACAACAATATCTGTGGAGTTGGAGTAGCATACAACTCCAAGGTTGCAGGTAAGCCATCCCTGCCAAACAGAGGCCCCCACTAGGTATCACACTGATCTCAAGGCTGACTGTGGCCCAGCAAAAAATCCCACTGGTGCAGAAAAGCTAGGATCCACAGATTTGGCACAAGTGAAAAAAATTTTTTTCTTTTAACCTGCATAACAATATCAATAGTTTTAAATTTTTAATTTAAGCATAATATAAATTCAAAAAAGTTAACAAATCATAAATAAGCTAATGACTTTTCCCAAACTGGCCATACCCATACAGTGATCAGGAAACAAAACATAACCAGCACCCCAAACATGTCGCCTTCCAGTTACTACTGTGACACCCAAGAATAACCATGATCTTGTTTTTTAACAGCAAAAAAAAAATGGTTATTGCCAGTTTTTGAAATTTATATAAATAGAATTGTCAGTCACTACTCTTCTGTGTCAGTGTCAATAACATTTTAATGAGTCTCAAATATAGACTATAGAATACAAGGTGGTGTGTATAAATTATTTGTAAACATACTCAGAGCTCTTCAAAATGTTTTGCACAATGGAACTCATCTTTAAAAAGAGAAATTCTACCTAGAACCTTTTTCTTACATTTCATTGGGTAGGATATTTAAGAATTTCCTCTTGATGGAGCCTTTAGAAATAAGAGTGGCAAGTCACTGGAAATTTAGAACCCAACATCCCTCCCCTCTCAGAAAAAAAAAGAGAGAGAGACACAGACAGAGACAGAGACTGAGAGATTCATAAGCTTTCAACGAGATGTCTGAGAATGGAGTGGCACCAGTCTTGTTCCAAGTTTTGCATCAAATTGATTCTTAATTTATTCAGGCTGAGTCACCCAACCTTGTTTTTCTTTTTTCTTTTCTTTTTTGTTTACAACTGTCCTGATATTTTCTTTTCCTGGCAATTTAATGGAACCATAAACCTACTTTCTGCTGACACTCCATTTCCATGGAACTAAATAAAGCAAAAGTAACCTATACAAACCCACTATTAACCTCTTTTCAACACTGTTTGCTAAGAGGCTTGCCTGAACTGGGTGCTGAATGTCACAAAAGAATACATCTGGAGGTTTCTAAAATGTAAATAGAGGAGGCTTAGCCCCTGGGTTTCAGCTCTCTTTACTTTGTGCGCATCCAAAATGCTGGCATTAAAATGTCAGGAGCCATTATGAGCTCAGGGGAAAGAATATCACTAGGTTAATATTTTATAAGCCAGGCTCAGACCTGGGATGGAATCTAAGGGAGGCGGGTTCTCTACTCACAGGACAGAACTGGAAGCAACTGAAAAATTCAAACCTGAATTTCTTATTCACACACCCAAGGTAACTGGTTTTTGGAACAAAGTAAAATGACCACCTGCAAAAGTTAAAAGAGTTAGGGGGAGCTCACAGCTTTCTGGAGGTTCCTGGGAGCTTCTTTTTCCATCTCCTTCTTTTCCTTTTTTCCTCTTCTCTTATTATTTGCACTCTGAAAACACCTGAGCATTGAGTGCTCATCAAATGTATCTAATTCTCCTGCTGTCTTAGTTTGCTCTTCCTAAAAGCAAAACCTGAGACAAGGATTCCGGGCAAGCAGTTAATGTGGGAGGTGGTCCCCGGAAGCCAGAGTGAGGGAGTTGGGGAAGAAGACAGGGAAGGAATGGAGGCCAACGAAGTGAGTCTCATGGACAACAGGGGCCCCGTCCTGCAGGTAATTCTCTGAGGGAGTGTGGAGAACACCCCTCAGAATTGACCCCGCTAATGTGAGGAGGCTGCGGCATTAATCTGCCAGTTCCCATCTTTCATTGTTTGGGGGTGCCGTCGGGCCTGTCCAGCCTGCCCAGCTCGCTTGAACTGAGTGGAGCTCCTTGAGCAGAGGACACCCCCAGGCAAAAAGCCAGGGAGCAGGCCAGAGGACCCGGCGGGTGCAGCAGCCTCTGCCTCGCCTGCTGAATGCAGCCTGACACCTCAAAGACGCGACTGGGCTTCTGTGAAGCCCAATGACAGCTAGGGCATCACAGCAACGTTTTGAGGTTCCAGAAACCAAGAACAGCCATCCAAAGATTTTGAGCAAGGGAGGCTCCTTTCTTTCTTTTCCCACTCCCTTAGCCCCAGCTTGGCTCCCCTGTGACCACGTACGCTGGTTCTAACTACAAGGGCTGCGAGGCTCCAGTCCCATGCCTGTGCCTTAGGGAACCCAGTGTCCTGTGGCTCCCTGGGGCGTCAGCATGAATTCTTGAGGAAGCACTGGGGAATTACTCATGGATTGCAAAAACAGCAGAGTTTATCTTACAAATTTAAGGAAAACATTTTATTCATCCTGGCTGGCAATTCCAAAAGTTGGCTGGTTTTTAATTATTTGCTAAAAATGAGCCAAACCCTCCAGAGAATCTTTCCATTCGGGAGCTTTCTGGGCTAAGGAGGTCTAAAGCGCCACCTGGTGGCCAACTCGGATCGTTGCTGGTCTCAAAGTCGAGGTGTTCGTTCGTTACAGGTTAGGGGGGCGCCCCTGTGATGTCTGAGGTCCTTCCCCAGCACCCCTCCACGCTGTCTCCAGAAAAAGCCCAAAGTTAAAATGTGGTTGAATCTTAACCCAGGGATTCAAAAAAGAAGAGTGGAGATTGTAAATTGAGTCCTCTGAACAGAAGAGAGCGTTGAGCGTCTCTGCATCTACCTGAGTTCCTCTTCTGTTCATAAATTTTTCTCATTTTTCCATCAAGGCTCCTGTCTTTTTCTTGTTCATTTGTAGGCATTCTTGGTGTGTCCCAAAGGTTAGCCCCTAACCCATTTTAATCAATGCAAAGATCTTCTCCTTCATTTCTCTTCGCGTCCGTCTTCATTTCAAACTCCGTGACATGTAGACCCGCACATACGGGATGTCCCAAAAGTCATCCTGCAGTCTTCAAGCTTTAATAACCCCAGGAACATTATTTGAAAGTTTACTTACATTTCCTTTTTCACTGATTTAATTGTATAAATTTTGAAGAAAAATATTACTTTTTTTTATTTTGAAAATGCCTTTATTCAAGTAACTGTCTTTTTAAAAAAAGGACCCCATTCCTTCCTTCTTTCTTTTTTCATTTTAATTTTTAAGTAAACAACATCTTCAATCAAAAAGATTGAGTCAAAAATTAAAATTAAGTGTGTTATTCAAAATCCACAAAACCAAGCAAATGTACCACAAACAATGACCTTCCAAATGACGGTTTTTGCAAATTTGTCAAATGTATATTTCTGAAAATATTAAAGCTCGAGACCACATCAAGGAGTCGTAACACTGTCTCCTGCCTTCAGGCCTTTTGTGTGGTCCATAGTTACTGTGGGCACCTTCCTGTTGCAGGGGATGGAAGCTGGCGGACAGGTCCCCTGCCCCATATAGCTCACAGTCTAGGAGGAGACAAAGACAGGGAGCAAATTTAAAAAAATCAGATAACAACTCATGAAAGAGGACAGAGAGTAACCAGGGCTCAGGGACAAGAGGCGCCTGAGGGTGGGGCTCTACAGTTCCTCACTGTTCTGGATTTCTGCAGAGACTCTCAGAGCAGCCCCAAGAGGGGGCCAGGCCAGGTGGGTTTGGTCCTATTCACCTTCCTTTTTAAACCAAAGCACACAGATTTACACACTGGGCTTCGGGATGAGATCACCTTTGATTGAAGATTTTGAAAAATATTTAAAAACCACACTGTTGACCATTGTGAAAATGCCGTGAAATTTCTCTACCAGCTATGAATTGCTTTCACATATTATTATCACTATTATTATTGGCCAATGAATCTCATAACACTGCAGATAAACATATTTTATCTGAGCTTTTCAATAAACAAGTAAAAATCACTGTAAGTACAATGACTAACATGAGTTTTCAGAACCTAAATCCTGGATGAGCATGAATTTCCTCCTTATCATCCAGAGCTAATATTCATGAGCACAAAAAGTGGCATTGATGAGCACCGAAGTTTGTGGGCAGATGTAGTATTTACTGGAGGCAGGGAGAGGCACACCTTGTGCAACAGGAGCAGAGGCAGAGAGGGTGCAGCTCAAATCCCCTGGACATGCAGCCCCCGGGGCACCAGGGCTAGCCACAGTGCACGCTGCACAGGCAGACAGAGAAGGCTCTAAATGAATGGAAGAGACCCACAGAGTCACCTCTACTCATTAATGTGCTGTGCAGGCCTGCCTGGGGTCAGATAGAAACACTTGATGTGTGCCTGTGTCTGTTCTTGCCCATCAAATACACACATCAGCATTGTTAGGGATGTGAAGACACAGACTCCTAGCTCCTTTGATTTCTCTCTCTCTCTCTCTCTCTGCCCCCCACTTCCTTCCCTCCTCCTCCTCCCCCCTTCCTCCCTCTCTCCCTCTCTCTCTTCCTCCCCTCCTCCTCCTCCCCCCTTCTCCCCCTCTCCCTCTCCTCTCTCTCTCCCTCCCTTCCTCCCTTCCTCCCCTCCTCCTCCTCCCCCCTTCCTACTTCTCTCCCTTTCCTCTCTCTTTCCCTCTCCTCTCCCTCTCTCTCTACCTTCTCTCTCCTACACTGTCCCTCTCTCCCTCTCCTCTCTCTCTGTCCTCTCCCTCTCTCTCTACCTTCTCTCTCCTACACTCTCCCTCTCTCCCTCTCCTCTCTCCCTGTCCTCTCCTTCTCTCCCTAACTTCTCTCTCTCTCTTACACTCTCCCTCTCTCCCTCTCCTCTCTCTCTGTCCTCTCCTTCTCTCTCTACCTTCTCTCTCTCTCCGACTCTCTCCTTCTCCTCTCCCTTTCTCTCTACCTGTTCTCCCTCTGCCTCTCTCTCTCCCATTCTCTTTGTCTCTCTCCCTCTACCTACCCTCTCTCTCTCTCCCAGTCTGTCTGCCTCTCTCCCTCCCTCTATCCTTCTCTCCCTCTCTCTCACTCGGTCTACTCTCTGTCTCCACCCCACATTCCCCTGTAGCTCCTAGAGCATCCAGGGGCAGAGGAGAGGCCTTCCCTAAAAACCCTTGGGTCACGCTGAGCCTCTGTCTTGGCTGCATGGTGCAGTTGCTTGCAAAATTAATACTGTATCTCATTCAATTAATGCATGCCTCATTCCTCTTGAGCTTAACAAGATTAAAAGAATGTCGGGTGCCTGGTCCCTGAATATGAATGAGAGACTTGCTCTCAGCCTGTGGCCACCCTATAATGTTAAAACAGTCAGAAGATTAATACACATCCACTCTGAGGTTCTTGCGCAGCACAGAGGGAGCCCATGAAGGTGATAAGAGCTGCAAAGAGGAAGAGGGTTCAAGGCACAGCTGGAAGTGCCATGCACCAGCCCTGGCAAAATCCAGGGCTGGCATTCATTGGTTTGTGGGGCGGCAGAAACCTGCTTTGGCCGGGGTTGAATTTCTCACCTTCCAGTTGATTGGGCCATTCAGTCCTGGTCATCTGGGCACTAGGCAAGTTCAAGAGCATCTGAGCAAGTGAACACCAGCCTCTGTCTATTTCCCACCCACAGAGTGGGCATGACTTTGCACAAGAAGAAGCTGCACTGACCAGTTTATTCTGTGGTTCATTGGTCACCTGCATTAAATAAAGTTTTTAAATAAATAGAAACATAGGTGGACCAAAAGCAAAATACAGAGTCTTAAATTTCCTATCTCCTTATAAAATGAACCATAAAATTTAACATCTGGAAAGTTCAAACCAAAGACTAGGCTTATTCTAGATAATCTTCCTCCAGGAGAAAGAATGCTAACTGATAACTGGGTGTTTGTTGTCAAAAATGGTGATTACACTTATGGGTTAATAGTAGAAGATGGATAAGCAGAGCCTGTTATTCATTCTTCTGGACCTGTTATTTGTGTTGGGGAGAAAATCAACTAAATAAGGTAATAATGCCAGATATTTATTCACCAAATATTTGTCAAGCTTAAAATAAATACCAAGCATCATGTTGATCCTCAAGGACATGGAAGTGAACAAAATAGACACATGCCCTATACTCAAAGACCATGCCATCTGGTGGTGTATGAAACACGCAAATAAGTAGTTGCGATAGAAGGTTAAAGGTACACAAGAAGAGGGCTATGAGCACTGAAGAGGAAAGTGAGATCCTCGAGTCTCCTGAGGACTGAAAGTAGTAGTCCCTCAGGAAAGAAAGCAATTTCATGTCCATTTCAGCTGCCTGGCAAGGACCTGGCTGGCTTTTAATTCGATTGACGTGCTCGCCATGTTAGAGAGTGAGGCTTGTGAAATAGTGTCCTTCAGGCACAACATCCTTTGGCCACCGGGGACAAGGAAGGAGTTTTGGGGCCCAGATTTTGACTGTGCATGGCCCAACCCCTTCATTCCATAATCGCAGGGGGTGGAAAGACTCAGGTCAGCTTCACTAGCACTCTAAGCTCCACGCCGCAGAATTGTGAACCCACTGACCCATCCAGATGACAAAGCCTGGAGAGAGGCATGTGACCCCGTCAGCGAAGTTTTGAGGGTAGTGATGGAGAGACAACACACCCAACCCAATGGCGGCTACTGAGATCCCCCTGGAGAGGCCTTTGTGGATGGCCGAATGGGGACTGGAGGCCTAGGAGCACCAGCTCTGCGGGGGCAGCGCCGGCACCTTCACCCTGTGCCCCTGTGTCTTAGGATTGTGTGTCCCACACGATCCTGGACTGCAGGACTTTGCTCCTTCCCAACATTCTGTGAGAAATCACTCCCACGAGGCATCAGAGAGGAACACAAACTTTACAGCGATGCTATAGGGAAGAAAGGAGAGGCGGCCGTCAGACACAGAATTACTAATACAGTTTAGAATGGCCATCTCTGCCTTTCTGTCCTCTCCAAAGTCCCTCTCAGCTACAGTGCAAATGGGAGTTCCTCTTTCCTGACCCCACCCGCTCCTGCACTGCCCCTGCCCCTCTCTCTGTCCCCTGCCCTCTGCCCTCTGCCTGCTGGAATTTCTCCTCAAATATCAAATATTGATTGCCTCCCCCATCTATCATATGTAGTAGCTTTATTTCTCCCTTAAAACTTGGCTGCAGCCGACACCCAGTTCTCTGAGGCCAAGCTTCTACTTAGAAACGAGCTTATCAAAGCATCGCTTCAGCAAAGGTGGTCTCTCCCATT
The DNA here is from genome assembly GCF_028858775.2 of Pan troglodytes. Classification (NCBI taxonomy): domain Eukaryota; kingdom Metazoa; phylum Chordata; class Mammalia; order Primates; family Hominidae; genus Pan; species Pan troglodytes. The sequence continues at coordinate 23,953,660 of NC_072419.2, forward strand.
ATGAATTCTAGTAAGTTTTGCTAGGGGAATAAAATTGTCTTTAAATCATTACATCAGCAAAGATGTGGGTGGGATGCAGAAAGGAGCCAGTAGGACCGTCTGTGCCTCTTTCTTGATCCCTGGACTGTACAGTGGCCCCAGAGCACCTGAGATCTCCAACCCTTCCAAGTACCCAGGGCCCAAGCCCTCCTCCACCTCCTTGTCTCCTGCGAACTGGGGAACCCAAACATGGTGTCCTCTGCTCAACATGTCCACAGGCATCCGGATGCTGGACCAGCCATTCATGACAGACATCATCGAGGCCTCCTCCATCAGTCATATGCCACAGCTGATTGACATCTACAGCGCCAGCTGGGGCCCCACAGACAACGGCAAGACAGTGGATGGGCCCCGGGAGCTCACGCTGCAGGCCATGGCCGATGGCGTGAACAAGGTAAGGGGGCCGGCCCCCTAGGCCCCGGCCACTCACAAGTTGGGACAAAGTGGGTGGAGGGGTAGATGCAACTGGGTGAACCACTGTCACCCTGTGTGTGAGTCCAGGTCCTGCAGGAATCAGACAGCACAGGGGCTTAGCCATGCAGGAGGCTGACTGCAGGGAGGCCTGTGATGGATAAGGAGAGAGGGCAGAAAAGCCTCAGACGCGATGCCTACCTGGCTCCTGCAAACGACAGTGGGAAGGAAGGGGCCGGGGAGGGAGGGCCTCAGACAGCAGTCCCCACGCCAAAGCTGCCCATCACAGACAGAAAGGGGCCTGCACTGGCACCCCCACCACCCACTCAGTCGTTGGCTGACTGTAGCACACAGGATGTGGGGTCTCGGCGCACACAGGGCGGTAGATCCAGGAGGCAGCAGCCAAGACTATGACCACAATGCTCGTGGGGCAGGGGGTCTGAGCATGCATTCTCACAGCTGCTCCTGAGATTAGCCCAGGCTTGGACAGAGCTGAGGAGAAGGAAGCTGGGCAGAGCCTCCAAAGGGATGAGATGCAGGTCAGTGCTGCATAGGGAGGGGAAGGGGGCCCCTTCTCTGAGACGCTGGGGCTGGAGCCACCCCAGAGGAGACACGACCCCAGGCTTAGGGACCAGAGGATTTCTGGGCTCCAGTCTATCAGGAAGTGACTTAGCCTCGCCTGTAAAACGGTGATAATGAGGGGTCACTATGATGTATAAATGAGATAAAGATGCAACTGCTCGGCACTGAGAAGTGCCTGCAAAGAGTCAGAATTTGTCCCAGTCTCGACTGCCGCTTAAGCAACCACCCCAAAACTTCATAGCACAGAACACAACTCCTTTACTACGCTTGGGATGCTCTGGGTCAGGAATTTGGACCGGGCACACTGGGGATGGCTCATCTGTCCTCCATGATTCCTGGGGCCTCAGCCGATAGATTCGTTACTTGAGCATCCATTACCAAACTGTTGTGTCTTCATGAGCTGTTCTGATGCATCCATCTACTTGCCACGCGTGGCACAGCTCCCACCCCTAGGCTTACGCAGTCTTCTCAGGCCTGTCCTGGCTGCCAGGCCAGCAGTTGTCCCCCCCATGCTCCCAGAGGACTCTCTGTAATCAGCCTGGACGTGGGACTCACACCACAAGGTCACTGCCGTGTGTGGAGTGAGTGGTCTGGTGTTAAGTGAGGGAAAGGACAGTGTGTGAGATTTTGTGTGTGGCTTTTGCAACTCCATTTTGGGAATGTTTTTAAATTTGCTTCTTAGATTTTGGTAAATTTCAAATAGATGAAATGGCTATAGAAACCAGCACTATTATAAATATATTATAAAATGCATCTGCTCCACATACACATTTAAGTTATGTACAGTCTGTTTATGGAAAATGCATAAACTCATTACTTATACATTGATAACACTAAAATAAGTGAATGTACAGAACACTATGTTTAACACGGGCATAAAAAAGAGAATATTGAAGAAAATAAGAGTGGGCAATTGAAGGCTGCTTTTCCATACATTTCTTGAGGTCAGAAAACATGTGTTTTCCTGCCCAGACCATCCTCAGGAACTGGCCTGGGGCTTGAGAACATAGTGGATGAGCTGTTCAGGGGGCAGATATGGAATTAATGCAGACACGAAATGTTACGGTTGAGAGGCTGAAAGTCACATCGAAATCTATGACTACAATGGATGCCATTGGTGCCCACCAAGATCCCCTTTACCAGGCCTGGGGGCCACCCCAGCTGCTGTGAGTGTTGGCTGCTGATGGCTCACAGTGGCCCCTCTCACGAAGCATTTCCCTTACAATGGAATCTTCTCTCCCAGAAAGTTATGCCCCCCACACCCAGGGCACAGCCCACAGCCGATGACTAAGGCAGGAGCCTGTTTGCCTCCAACAGGGAGGAGTCTTCAATGCAATTTATGGTCCAGAGCCCCCTGTGGGCCAGGCCAAGGGAAAGCTTTACCCAAGACTACATAGCTTTGGAGTTCCTTCCCCTCTGTATCTTACTTCACTCCCTTGCTCTCAGGTTGCTCCTGAGAGCCCTCCCTCAATGAGTCTGGGGCAGCTGAATCTCTGCCTCAGGCTCTGCTTCTAGGGAAAACCTCCCACAAACACTACCTCAAAATTTACCCCATTAGGTTTCCCTTTTTCCTTTGGCTGCCAGGAAGCTTAGAACTAAGTGTGTGCCTATTACCATTGGTTTTTTAGACTAGGTTTTCTTCTACCTTTTTTTTTTTTTCTTTTGAGATAGGGTCTCACTGCATCACCCAGGCTGGAGTGCAGTGGCACAATCTCAGCTCACTGCAGCCTCAACCTCCTGGGCTCAAGTGATTCTCTTGCCTCAGCCTCCAGAGTGGCTGGGACTACAGGTGCATGATACCATGCCCAGCTAACTTTTTGTAGACATGTTTCACCATGTCGCCCAGTCTAGTTTCAAACTCCGGGACTCAAGAGATCCTCCCACCTTGGCCTCCGGAGGTGGGATTACAAGCATGCAACACCGTACCCGGCCTCTTCCACCCCATTTTTCTCCATCTCTTCACCACTCACAGCCTCCAAAATCATCCCTTAGCTTCTGTCCCTGTGTCCGTGTTTGTATTCCTAGTGAGTCTAAGCCTCTGAATGCTAGGCAATGTAAAATTTGTAAAAGAATTGATGAAATGAGCTCAGTCTGATTAGATTATATTTAGCCATGAGAAATCTAACTTTGGATCCTTACTAAATTGTTGCTTGCTTACACACATTCCTAGTCTTACCAGACTAAAGCATCTCACTGGACAAAAATTGGCAAGTTCACATGTAACTTCCCCAGAGTCTCAGCCCTAAACAATAGTAAACAATATTTCAAACCAAGTGGAACCCTTCAGCGCAGTGGGTGGCCAACTTTGGTACACAGGCTGGATCTAACCCCCAGACTTGCTTTGCAAAGACAGTTTCCTTGGGACACAGCCAGGCCCTTCCAGGCCTTTGTGACACTCTGGGCACCTCCAACCACAGCTGTCACAGGCCCCAGGGGAAGGAAGCACATAGGGTACCAAATGAAGGGGCTCATCTCTCAGAATCAGGCTTTTCTGGATGCTGGTCAACGTCTCTGTCTTCACTAGAGAGCCAACACTGCACAGCAGCAGGTCCGTCCTGTTGCAGGGATATTTCAGCAGGTGGAGAGCTCTTGACAGTGGAGAGACCTGAGTTTTAACCTCAGTCCTGCCCCCCATTGGCTGGGGAACTTCAGACTAGTCGGTGTCTCCATTCCTCACTTTTTGCAAAATGGTCTGAGTCAGTGCTTCTCAAAGTGTGGCCACAGCCCACCTGAGAGAGTGAAAAATGCAAAACCTCAGCGCCTCCTCCCCTCCCACAGATGCCGCATTTTAACAAGATCCCATTAAAGTTTGCAAGGTGTTGCTCTACGTGATCTTGAGGATCCAAATCATCTAACCCTGAGATCCTAAGACCCTAACATATGGTTTCTTAAAACCTACAATGAATAGAAAAGGGCAGCAGGGGTGACACATTTCCACAAAGGAACAGCCCTGTATTTCCTCATCAGGACGATGGGTTGGACGGGTGTGCTGTGTGATGGCTGAGCCACACGCCATTTGTCTCTGCGTTGAAGAAACAGAGACCTAGGTAGCCCAAATAAATTGGTTTCTTGTAAGAATGCACCAGGAGGGGCTGGGCATAGTGGTTCACGCCTGTAATCCCAACACTTTGGGGGGCTAAGGCGGGTGGATCACCTGAGGTCAGGAGTTCAAGACCAGCCTGACCAACATGGTGAAACCCGTCTCTACTAAAGATACAAAAAATTAGCCAGGTGTGGTTGTGGGCACCTGTAATCTCAGTTACTCAAGAGGCTGAGGCAGGAGAATCACTTGAACCTGGGAGGCAGACGTTGCAGTAAGCTGAGATCATGCCATTGCACTCCAGTCTGGGCATCAGGAGTGAAACTCTATCCCCCAAAAAAAAAAAAAAAAAAAATGCGCCAAGAGGGATCAGGGCAATGAGATAGATTCAGGCAAGACCTCATAGTGCCTGGGACCAGACAGACATCCTGATCCAAGGTGGCTGCAGGATGCCAGCCCCAAGAATGTGTGGAAAGCCACAGGAGGGCTCTGCGGTCACGGGGCTAGGCCACACTCACACTGTCTGCTTCTCCCCGGTTTCGTGGCTCCGGCTCTCCAACTTACCCTTCCCCTTCCTTGAGGCTTATGCTTAGAGGTGTTTCCACTTGGACACCACCCCTTTGGCACCCTTGCTTGTTACAATCTGTCAGCCTCTGCTCCAGCTGCCACCTGCCCTCAATGCTTTCAGGGAAATTTTGGCTCAAAATTAGGGGAAACACCCCAAGATGAGCCTCCAAAATCAAGAAGTGTGGTTCTGTTGGGAAGGTTCAGAACTTGCAGGGTCAGAGGCCAGTCAAAAGGTTTCTAACAAAACCCCTTTCTTTCTCCTCTGAGGACATCAAAGGGTAGTTGTCTATATTCACAGTCTTCTTAGACATCTGATGGAGTAGTTTCTTCTGAGCTGTTGAATTCTTTCAAAGGTCTGAACAGAAATATAAGACTGTATGCACCTGTATTAATCTGTTTTCATGCTGTTGGTAAAGACATACCTAAGGCTGGGCAATTTGCAAAAGAAAGAGGTTTATTGGACTTACAGTTCCACATAGCTGGGGAGACCTCACAATCATGGTGGAAGGTGAAAGGCATGTCTTACATGGTGGCAGACAAGAGAAGAGAGCTTCTGTAGGGAAACTCCCCTTTTTAAAACCATGAGATCTCATGAGATCTCATGAGACTTATTCACTATCAAGAGAACAGCATGGGGAAGACTCGCCCCCATGATTCAGTTACCTCCCACTGGGTCCTTCCCACAATATGTGGAAATTCAAGATGAGATTTGGGTGGGGACACAGCCAAATGGCATCAGCACCTCTTCTGTTGTGGGTTCAATTGTGTCTCCAAATATTCATATGTTGGGGTCCTAATCCCCAATACCTCATAATGTGACCTTATTTGGAAATAGGGTCATTGCAGATATAATTAATTAAGATGATGTCATATTGGAGTAGGATGGGCCCCTAATCCAATATGATTGGTGTCCTTATTTAAAAGACAAAAAAAAAAAAAAAAAAGAACAGGAACATCTGGGCACAGATAGGCACACAGGGAGAACAGCATGTGAAGATGAAGGCAGAGGGGCTGGGGATGCATCTACAAGCCCAGGAAAGCCAGAGATGGCCAACAGCCCACCGGGAGCTGGGAGAGGAATGGGATAGATTCCTTCTCCAGAACTTCTAGGAATGGAATTGAATCTATTATGTCTCCAGAACTTCTAGAGATGGATTCTATTCCTAGAAGTTCTGGAGACGGAAGTGTCAGCAGGGTTGGCGGACGCTTCCGTCTCCAGGACTTCTAGGCAAGAAATTTCTGTTGTTTAAGCCACTCAGTTTGTGGTCCTTTGGTTGTTACTTTGGTCCTTTGGTTGTAGTCCTTCGGTAGCAGCCCTGGCAAACTAATGCACCTTCCAGTCTTAGAATGGATCATCAAAAAGGAGGTTTGGCAGTGCGGGAATGACCTGCTCACTGTTCAAGGTCACCTTGATGTCACCTGGCCCTCTCCTTTACAGCCAAGATGGCCAATAGTTGATCCAATTACGACTTTTTTCTTCTAGTTCAGGACCTTGAGAAGTCTCCCTCCCTCCCTTCTCTGATGTAGCTTCCTCGAAGGAATGAGCATGTGAAAATGCTCACGATGCAGTCCTAGGAGAGAAACATGTTTCCAAGTTAGGGAGAGTGCTGGGCTGAAATGCTCCCAATAACATCACACTGGGAGCTTGAAATTCAACATGGAAATTGACAAACACTAAAAATAAAGCCCTTTTATGCCCCCTTCAGAGAGCTGGTTGTTAAACATTTAATAGCACACCCCTCGTTAGAGGACTCTTCTGACTTCCCTTAAATTATAGCACTTACATACCTATGTGTTCTCCCTGCAAGTAACAGCCACCCTTGCCTTCATGAGTCTGGAAGTTCCCTTTGGGAAGTGGAAAAACTGGAGGAAAAACATCTGAAACCCCAAGGTTTTATGTTTCCCCAAAATGACAAGTTTCCCAACCAGAGTCCTAAGTTACCCCAAGACTGTGGAGGACAACTTTTCTAAGTCAAGGAAAGATCTCACACTTTAAGGAATTCACCACTTTTACATTAAATACAAGGATCCCAGAAACACAATTAAGAGATGGGAAACAGAGTCCTCGAAGTGAACATCATGGTGACAGCAGCTAAATGTCCATTGCTACACTGTTTAGGAAATAGTGAAGACGCTTTATTACAAGGTTATGCCAGTCTGCTGTTGAAACTCAACCCATCTGAAACAGCAACAGGAGCCCAACATTTGAGTGACACAATGCGGTTTACAGAGAATGTCTGCCAACAGGATCGGGTGGCAGGAAAGTGACGTCTCTACCCTGTTTCAATGCCTGGTCTCCTTAAGAAGCATTTAGGATGAAATTTTTGATGCACGGACAGCCTGTTTCCCTATTGCATTATTTATTGTGTGACTGGAGAGAAATGGTTACACATCCAAGCCCCAGACCAGGTGACAGCAGGTGCCCAGGGGAACAGTTGGCAGATTCCCCCTTTCCTCAGCAGACATGGATTTTCACTGAGAGGCACTTTTTTTGACACCTGAGGCCAAAAGAGAGTCGGGAAGGTAGGAGATGTGTGTCCTCTGTCCAGACTGACAGTGCAGATGGTGGCAGCGCTCCGCATCCCTGGGTGCCCCTGTCATTTTCCACGGACTTCTGCACTTCTCCACTGCCTCTCGAAGCAGGATATTTCTCTCTCCTCCATCTGTAGCCTCCCTGGCTGCAGGTGAAAAGGCCCTTTCAAGTGTGATTGTCCTGCAAAGCATGCCGAGCCCGCTGAAGCTTAAGAGAAAAATTGTTATGACTGATCTTCAGATGACAGCATGTACATCTTTTAGAAAGTGGAGTGAGTATGATGAAAAATACATTATTTCACATTTGACTTTTCCCCAAGAAATGGGAATAAATTTCCCCAAGCAATGGGAATAAATTTCCCCAAGCAGTGGGAATAAATCTTTCCTTGTTTCAAGGTGACATTTTTTGGACAACATTGTAGCATTTTGGAAGTGAGGGTTCATTGTGCATTAGCGAAGGTTTTCTCCCAGTGACTTCCACTGCCTGGTCTACTCTAAGGAAAAATCCACTTCTGAAAGGCAATCTTCACACAAACAAAGGAGTCAGAGAATTACCTGTTACACAAGGCACTTCTTACATTTGTCTTTCAATTTTATCATCCTGTACACATGTTTTGTTTGACCAACATAGTAATGATTAAAAGGAAGAGAACAAAGAGGAGATGGATAAGAGACTTTTATCGGGGCATGCACTGTTTGCCATAGATCCCACCATTCCCAGTTGTCTGACGGCTGCTTCACACAAACATCACCTACCTGACTCCTTAGGGATTTGAAGTTTGCACCTCCTACATTTGCTTAGTAAATACTTGAGAGAAGCAGTGAGGAGTGGGCAAGAAGGAAATCCTTTTTTTCTTTTGCTTAGTAGTCTATGTGTTGGGTTTACAGTTACAGCATTTTTCACGTTGTATATGGGAAGAGGGTGACAGTCAGAGGCCCCTGAATTACCAGAGGGTTCAATAATTGACTTCTGTCTTAGTTTTAGATCTCCTAGAAGCAGATCCTGAGGCAAGATTTGGGATCAAGTAGTTTATTGGGAAGGTGAAGAGAATACCAGTGATGAATGGGAGGTGTGGCACGAAAGAGACAGGGCCAGTTAAGGGTATGTTATCCTGCCAGTCATCGCTGTCAGCAACTGGAGCTTAATGCCACTGGGAAACTTCATAAAACCACACCAAAACTTGAGAACACACCCTAAAGGTATCCCACCCTGTGGGAAAGGAGCTGGAATAAAACCCATTGATGAGGTTTGTTCCCAAAAGCTTGTAAATGCCCCAGTGCTTTCAGCCTGAGGACAGATGCACAGAGCAGCCTTTCAGCCTCTTGGGAGGAAGCCCTTAGACAAAAAGATGCATATGCTGACATTTGGAAACTCCCAGGCACAGGGAATTCTAAAGCCCAAGGGATATGGGCTCACACACAACTCCCAAAGTGCAGCTTAAGCAAAACCTAACCTGAGACTTCGAGTCATCACTCTCTGGATAAATAAAGCACTGGCAAGGTGATGTGTTTACTGTTCAGGAAAAGGATGTAGCCCTTGCAAAGAGGGAGCTACAAAAACCAGCCATTATGGGACACAGCATCTTATTTTGCTCTGACAACCGGAAGGGGAATTCGGGTGACGCTAGAAGGTCTTGAAAGTGACAACTGATTCATGAACGTCTTTCCACAACTTGAGGAAATGCAGCCACCCAGGGCAACCCTGGCACACCTTTTGCTGGCTCTGATGACTACATCCCAACTTCTTCTTAATCACTCTTCAGAGTTGCTGCTGGAGGGAATATTTTAGGAATATTTAAAGACAAGGCTACAAAAATTCTCTAAGGTACAGATGAGACAGCGCATCGATTGTTTACTCCCTAAGGGGCTGCAAAGGGCAAAGCACAGAACTCAGGTCTTCTTCCAGCTGGAATGTATGGACAGGGACCACTTACAAGAAAACCACCATCCAGGAAAGCAGGGGACAGAGAGCTGCCTGGGGAGACAGTGATTAATCAGGCATGGGCGAGGGGAGGCCACAGTGCCTCCTGCTGAAATTTAATCAGAGCCACGGGTCGTACACCATGGCGGCGAGTGCCAGGGCCTCTGGCAGACGATGAATGCCTCCTGCCAAGGAGCTCTCACGAATACCCTGTGAGCCCAGATTTATGCTCTGCAGCCAGATGAAGGTCGCAACTGAGCAGAACTGCTGCAGCGTGGAATCTGCAGTTCAGCCTTGGAAACAGCTGGTGCCGTTACCGTCCTTCCTTTCATTTCTGGGATAAAGAGAACTAAGAGAAAAGTCTGGTGGGTTTCGGGTGATCCTTGTGACCAGCCGTCTCATTTTTCCAGAGACTTTCCTGTTTTTAGCAGTGAAAAGTCCTACATCTCAGGAAACGCCTCAATCCTGGGCAAACCAAGAGAGTTGGTCACCCACCCTTTGGCGCTATTAGTAGCGTTGGCCCACCTGGGCCCAGTGAGAAATTCACCCGAGGTTAGAAGTTGACATGAATGTAAACTCAGCAGCACCTCTGACATCAGAAAGATTCATCACTACAATGGCTGGATCCTTTGAGCAGTGAGACAGAATAACACAGGATTCTGACCTCCAAGGTGGTTACACGAAAACCAGACAATAACTAAAGACAACCACAGGCGCCATCAAACACTGAATCGAGGTGAGGATTTAAATCAGAGGCCAGGGCAACTGCATCATCCTTAGCTTGGCTTTTCCAGAGAACCTGATACCCTACTCCCGCTGAACTACCACAGAACCCACAGGGACTCTGCAGAGTCTGGAACTGACCAGTAAAAGTTCCAAACTACAAAGGATACCATCTATCATCACTCCCACTCACAACTCATTGATTAAAATGGCTTATAAGACCTCACCCAACCACAAAGAGGCCTGGTCATGGGCTCAGACCGTGGACAGTTTGCAATATTTAGCAAGCAGCAGCAATGACTACCACAATGTGTACCGAAACAGTTAGGTAGCTCAAGAGGTAACCAGTTGACCTAGTGAGGACAAATGTGCAAATGTCGAAGATGTTTGTGAATAGTTTGAATAAAATTTGCCAAAGATGTTCATGAATAATTTGAATAAAATTTTTCATGAACTATGAGTGCAGAAAGGCAATATTCATAAATCAATACATTGTTTCATGTGCAATTTAAAATATGAGTTTATTTTAAAATTCATATTTTAAAAACAGATTAAAGTAATATAATGGAAAAGTGTCTGCAAGTCTAAATCCAACACATCAAAGAAAAAGGAAAAACTGAGTAAATATATATGCATATAGATAATAAAAATCTAGCTCAGTTTCTTAATACAGGAAGAGCTCTTACAAACCAATAAAAGGAATACCATGAGGTCAGGCGAGGTGGCTCACACCTGTAATCCCAGCACTTTGGGAGGCTGCGGTGGGCAGATCCCTTGAGGTCAGGAGTTTGGGACCAGCCTGGCCAACATGGTGAAACTCTGTCATCTCTACTAAAATAAATAAATAAATAAAAATAAAAATTGGCTGGGCACAGTGCTATGTGCCTGTAATCCCAGCTACTCGGGAGGCTGAGGCAGCAGAATACCTTGAAGCCAGGAGGCAAAGACTGCAATGAGTCGAGATCACACCATTGCACTCCAGCCTGGGTGACAGAGCTATACTCTGTCTCAAAAAAAAAAAAAAAAATCTATGAAAGAAAAAAAAATAGGCAAAGGATATTATCTTTTGGGGCTTGGGGCTTTGCTAAATAATAAAGCAAGAATACAAATGAGCAGGAAAGACACAAAAAGATAAATTCAACTTTAGTGAAAAAATATATAACTCAAAACAATGAGGTACTATTTTTACCCACCAAATTGGCAAAACTATTTTTAAGAAATGACAATTCTAAATTATGACGCATATGAGCTGAATATAGAGTTCTCATGCACTGCTGGTAAACATATAAACTGTTAACAAACTTTATCAAGAACAATAATATGGCAGATGGACTAAGAATCGTCATTCATTTTTTTCACCCAAAATTTCCTCTTTTAGAAACACTGCCTAAGAAAATAAACATACAAAGACATATATAAGATTATGTTCATTTTAAACATAAAGCACTTTTTTAAAAACTAGAGACAGCATTCCATGTACATTCAAGAAGAGGTGTAAATAAATTGCGGAATGGCTATTTCATAAAACTAATAAAAAATTATGGTGTAGAAGAGTATTTAATCACATTAAAAAAGTCAATTATATAAATTGTGAGAAATACATTTTAAGCAGGCCAAGAAAGTTGATCTATTTTTATTATCCCAATTTCACTTTCAAGCCCATTCTTATACTTTGCATTTATATGTAAAATTGGCAAGAATCCACAAAATATCACCAGTGATTATCTATTCATGTAAGATTATAAAGGATTTTTATTTCCTTCATCTTCTATATTCCAATTATTCTATAATAAATATTATTTTCATAGTAAAAAATACAATGACTTTTTCCAAGGTATGCTAATGTTGTATTAAGAAATTAAGGTGACTGGAAAATAAAAATTACTATAATTGTTTACAAAAAGATAAGCTCTCCCAGGCTTGCCTCACCAGGGGTCTGCACCCTGCACCCATACCAACCCCAGACCAGCACCTGTTCTGGTCATTAACCCTGGTGGCTACCCATTGGTTAGGGTGGAGGGACTGACTCACTTTAGCCACAAGTTTCTCAAAGTGGGATTTCCACCTCCTCAAACGTAGGCAATGCGCTGGGGACACAGCAAGCCACTGCACAAGTCTCTAGCTGGAATGTCACCTTAGCTGACGGTAAGCAATTTGTAACATTCTTTTTATATTATGAGCAAAATAAAAAATTTGCTTGAATGTTTCAGAAATTTTGGGCTTGTGAGAGGCTACTTAAGGCCATGCCCAGCAAGTTCCAACTCACTGCCCTCACTGAGCAGGGTTTCTCAGCCTGGGCATATGGACATTCTGGGCAAAATACTGTTTTGTCAGTGGTGAGGAGGTTGTCCTTTGCATAGAAGTTTAGTAGTCTCCCTGGCCTTTATGGACTAGATGCTAGTAAAACACACATGGTTGTGATCACCAAAAATGTCTCCATCACTGCATCCTGGAGCAAAAGTCCACACTAGTTGAGAACCAGGGTGGTTAAGTACGCTCCATAGTACCTAGGTTAAAAGTTTCCATTTGGTAAAAACTTTTGAGAAACACTGTAATCCCACTAAACTCCAAAAGACTGGCAGAATTCACAGTGGAGTTGCACCACTCACTTAATTTCACCTAAATGCACTTGCCTTTTTTTTTTTTTTTTCCTTTCACCCGGGCTGGAGTGCAGTGGTGTGATTATAGCTCACTGCAGACTCCAGCTCCTCAAACTCCTGGGCTCCTCCCAAGTAGCTAAGACTACAGGTGTGCCCCACCACGCCATGCTAATTTTTTCTTTTGTACAGATGGGGGTGAGTGGGCCTCTCGCTACTTTGCCCAGGCTGGTCTCAAACTCTTGGCCTCAAGTGCTCCTCCTGCCTCAAGCCTCCACTTCCCAGAGCACTGGGATTACAGGCATAAGCCATCAGGCTGGCCTACTTGCCTCAGGCAGCTGACAGCCGTTCCACTCACTGAGCATGAGCTGCAGGATTAGGGTGGAGACCCCGCCCCCCAGCAGACAGCCCCACCCACAGTGCTGGCTCTTGGGTCATGGCCTCCCTTTGTCCTTCAGCTCCAGGGCCACCCTCTAATCCATGGGTGACTTCCCATTTCCCTTTTGGGTTTTAGGCTTTCCTTTAACACCTATTCCCTGGATAACATTCCCTCTGTTGACCTGCCAAGTGTGGCAATATTTACCTGGCGGAATCTCAATTGATATATTGTATATTTATTGGGATAATGTTACATATATATAAACATACATATATATATATATATATATATATATATATATATGTATATTTGAGACTGAGTTTTACTCTTGTTGCCCAGGCTGGAGTGCAATAGCGGGATCTCAGCTCACCGCAACCTCCGCCTCCTGGGTTCAAGCAATTCTGACTCAGCCTCCCGAGTAGCTGGGACTACAGGCATGCACCACCACGCTCAGCTAATTTTGTATTTTTAATAGAGACGAGGTTTCTCCATGTTGGTCAGGCTGGTCTCAGACTCCCGACCTCAGGGGATCCACCTGCCTCAGCCTCCCAAAGTGCTGGGATTACAGGCGTGAGCCACTGCACCTGGCACATTTATATATTAACATAGGGAAAATTGACATCTCTGTGATCCTGTCTTTCTATTCGAGAATATGGCCAATATCTTTCCATGGGATCAAATCTTCATCTTCGCCCCTCCTTCCATAGAGTTCAGAGAGTTTCAAAGCCTTATTTAGCACTTCCTTTGCTTTTTTTTTTTTAAGTTTGTTGAATTTCTTCCTAAGTATTTTTTTTTTTTTTTTTTTTTTTGAGACGGAGTCTCACTGTCGCCTAGGCTGGAGTGCAGTGGCGCGATCTCGGCTCACTGCAGGCTCCGCCCCCTGGGGTTCACGCCATTCTCTTGCCTCAGCTTCCCGAGTAACTGGGACTACAGGCGCCCGCCACCTCGCCCGGCTAATTTTTTGTATTTTTAGTAGAGACGGGGTTTCACTGTGTTAGCCAGGATGGTCTCGATCTCCTGACCTCATGATCCGCCCACCTCGGCCTCCCAAAGTGCTGGGATTACAGGCATGAGACACCGCGCCCGGCTCTTCCTAAGTATTTTATCCTTTGTGTGGCCAGTGTAAATGGGGCTGCCTGTAGGGTGGCTGTGGGGACTGAATAGGATAATATGTGAAGTACTTAACAAGTCCCTGGCATGTAGTAAGTGCTATAGAAATGCTTGCTGTGATAGTCAACCTTTGTTTTCTGCACTTCTTCCTCTAACGGGTTATGGTTTAGATGTGAGCCATAGTTGTTCTGTCTCGATTTCTGCCTAGCTCCTGTTCAGGTGAAGCTGAGAGGCAGAAATGGATCAAGCCCTAAGCAGATGCCCAAGATCAAGGCACTGGCAGGTTCAGTGTCTTGCGAAGGCTCACTCTCTGCTTCTAAGATGGTGCCTTGTTGCTGTATCTCGTAGAGGGGACAAACACTGGGTCCTCCCATGGTGGAAGGGCCAAAAGGGGCCTAGCTATTTCCCTGGAGCCCTTTTATAAGGGCAGTAATCCCATTCATGAGGACCAAACTCTCATGACTTAATTACCTCCTAAAGGTCCCACCTCTTAAGACTATCACGTTGTGTCTTAGGTTCTAATATATGAATTTGGGGGGGACATATAAGTTCAAACCAAAGTAGGGTGGCATGCCAGCAACAGCCCCATCCCATAACCAGCTCTTAATCCTCTTATGGAGGTCCCTTCCCTACTCATTTCTGCCCCCAGAACTAGAGATTTTTCCTCACTGGCCCATCTTCCCTAGAAGCCAGAGACTTTTTGGTGCTAAAACCCAATCACCAGAAGCAAGGACACAATTATTATTGCTTCATGTGTCCTATCTAGCTTAAGAAAACAAAGTTTAATATTCCTAGAAAACGAAGCATTCTTGTGGGCAAGTCTCATGGTTTAAAACAAAATTAACGTTTGCTGTTTACTGTTCATGGTTCAGAAACAGGCTGACAATTGCTCTCTGTGTAACAGTGAGCTGGCTGCATAACAAACTGCCCCAAAACTCAGTAGCTTAAAATAACAATCATTTAATTTTGCTCTTGGGTCTACAGGTCAGCTGCGTTGTTCTGCTGATCTGCACCAGGCTAGGCTAATCTCAGGAGAGTGAGTTAGAGACTGGCAGATTGAGGATGGCTTCCCTCCTGTGTCTGGCAGCTGGCAGCAGGGGCAGTGAATTTGACTGGAATACTTCTCTCTTATCAATCAGGAGGCTAACCTAGGCTTATCTTCACAGTGCAACGGAGTTCTGGGAGAGATCAGAGAACATAGGAGTTCTTGGGACTGATGCTTGGAACTGATACAGAATCACTTTCCCCCACATTCTATTGGCCAAAGCAAGACATAAAGCCAGCTTGGATTCTAGGGGTACGAAATAGACCACTCCTCTTGATGGATGGGGCTGCAAAGGCATAGTGCACAGGGCATAAATACAGGGAATCATCAATAATTTAGGGTCACAATCAATCTACCACACTCCCCACACCAAGAAGAGAATGTTTAGCATCGATTTCCTTCATTTTAGCAAACGTTGCTTCATCTCACTAGCAGTCTACATATGGACTGATTCAGGAGAAAGTTCTGCAGATGGTCAACCTCACTCACCCATTTATTTTGAAACACATCGGTTGTACTTTGCTTTTTTTTTTTTTTTTTTTTGAGATGGGGTCTTGCTCTGTCACCCAGGCTGGAGTGCAGTGGCGCAATCTCGGCTCACTGCACCTCCCGAATAGCTGGGATTACAGACATGCATCACCACACCCAGTTAGTTTTTGAATTTTTAGTAGAGACAGGGTTTCACCATGTTGGCCAGGCTGGTCTTGAACTCCTGACCCCAGGTGATTCACCCACCTCAGCCTCCCAAAGTGCTGGGATTACAGGCATGAACCACCGCGCCCGGCCACACTTCTGCTATTTCTTGATACCAAGCCCAAATCTGAGTCTGTTTGAGAGTGTGATCCTCCACACCAACTGTAGGGATGATCTATTTCCCTCGCTGTCCTGGTTTCTGAGAGCAGTTCCTTGTTTTGGTTGGAGTTTTCCAGCATAGATTTACCAAGATGCTGAGAATAGCTCCCAGCTAGTGGTTGAATAAATATTTGTTCACTTGTCGATTCAATCAATCACAGGCTGATTAATTCCCAGTGCTGTTAGAAGCAATTGAAAATGTCACATCTGATTGTCAGGTGGCAGAGAGCACTTGGAGGTAATCCAGTCATCTCTCTTCCTTCTGGCTTCTCCACCCTCAAACCACTGATTCTGTGTCAGTTTCAAGCGTAAGGACCATGGACACCTGGTGACCACACAGGGAGAGACTTTCCCTGACAATCTCTTCTGTCTTCTCCCTCTAGAGGGTAACCAAGCCACCCTGGGCCAGGCTGTGGAGTGGCTGGAGGTTGCACCTGCCCCTTGCCTCCGGCACTGCATGGCTGCACTCCTATCCACCCTCCCAGCCCACAGGTGAACACTAAGCAGCCCCAAGCCCCATTGCCTTGGGGTAAGAAAGTGGGAAGCAAGAAACTAATGGTCCAATCCTGGGTTGTTTAGGTAGAGAGGAAAATACTCAGAAGACAAGGAAAAGGATTTTTAAGAACCTCTAAGAACACGGTTTGAGGAGAAGAGCCATGCTAACTGTAGGGACTTATGCAAAGTTCACCATTTAAACTAATTAGCATGTGGCAATAACTACTGTGCTTACTACTGTGTGTTTAAGGTTTTATTCACTGTGTGTTTTACTTGATCATATTAGACTTTCCTCCTACATTTGGAGTTCCCTTGCTCAAGTAAAATGTCATATATTATGTGTTCAAAAGGATTCTAGTATCCAATTGAATAAAAAAGAAAAAATATTTACATATGCACACACACGTAAGATTTTTATATATTGTGGAGTAAATGTATGCTTTATATTTATAATGTCTACATATCATATTTAAATTTATATATCGATATATAGCTATTTAAAATAAAAGGTATATATCTTCTATAAATGTTTTGTATAGCTTATGTAGCTAAGAAAAATTATATGTCCATATACTTGCATTTTCACTAAAAAATGTCCGATACATAAGGAGATGTAAGAATGAGATAATAATTACCTCTAGAGAGTTGTTTTTTATTTTCCTTTCCATACAGTTAGACTTTTCATCGTGAGCATGTACCACCTTTCTAGCTTTTTAAAAAAGCAGTTTATTTGTAAATTTTAAGACAGTTCTTCCAATTTTCTTACCTCATTATCCCCAGCTTAAATTGTAAATTCAGTTGACTTTTTTAGATTGAATTCTTCCTGGAAAAAAAAAGTTTCCCACAATGCCCTGCCAGAAGGATATGGTGTCCAACCCAGTTTAAAAAGTGCACCCAGTCTTTAGGTTCAACTGCTGAAGAAGCCCAACCCCTGGGCTGGAGACCTCCCCTGCCCCCTCGCAGCCCAGGCTGTGGGTAGCGGCAGCGTCTCCCCTGCTCTCCCCAGGGCCGCGGCGGCAAAGGCAGCATCTACGTGTGGGCCTCCGGGGACGGCGGCAGCTATGACGACTGCAACTGCGACGGCTACGCCTCCAGCATGTGGACCATCTCCATCAACTCAGCCATCAACGACGGCAGGACTGCCCTGTACGACGAGAGCTGCTCTTCCACCTTGGCTTCCACCTTCAGCAACGGGAGGAAAAGGAACCCTGAGGCCGGTGTGGTGAGCACGTCCCCTTCTGTCCTTGTTTCCTTACGGCCACTGCACCTCTGTGTCAGGGTGGGATGCTGGGACACTGGCTTGCTCCCCTCCTGTCTCCTCCCTCAGAGCCTGAACTAAAGCTCTGAGGGGAAGACCCCTTTTCTCTATGCCCAGCCCTGCTTTCTAACAAAGCACAGACCTCCCATCTGCGAGCTAGTAGCATGATCAGTGAGGACTCCTTTCTGGATCGTTTTCCATAGATTTTCTTGTTTATTGTTTCTGGCTTACAAGTAATGATGAAGTCTGGTTTACCAATCAGGTGCCCCATTCCATCACTTACAAGAATAACTAACTCATTGTAAGAACCAAGGCATCACACTGTAACCCTGTCTGAAACAAGAACCCATCTGTTTATTTATAGCAATTTAAAAAACAACATTCATGGATGGATTTTTCTGGATCGTTTTCCATAGATTTTCTTGTTTATTGTTTCTGGCTTACAAGTAATGATGAAGTCTGGTTTACCAATCAGGTGCCCCATTCCATCACTTACAAGAATAACTAACTCATTGTAAGAACCAAGGCATCACACTGTAACCCTGTCTGAAACAAGAACCCATCTGTTTATTTATAGCAATTTAAAAAACAACATTCATGGATGGACTTTTCTGGATCCATAAACCCCCTAAAATTGCACACACATCTGTTATTTTCTCAGGGAAAGAGTTGTGATTTTCATCATGTTTTAAAATGGAGCCATGATTTTTAGAACAAAAAGATTAATAATCATAGATTTATTGTTTGTTGCTCTTTTCTGAGCAAAGAAAAAAAAATCTTCCTTTCTTGGCAACTAGGTATAATGGTGAATTTTCCAAGCCCCTGGGAAATACATCATCTGTAAAGCATAATAAGCTTTTTTGGATCTTTTCCTCTCTGGAGATTTTGCTCACAGATCAGCCTTTTCTTACACCTCCAAACCAGGATTTAGTAGGTGGTTCAGTAGTCATGCATGAGTTATATCCTGACTGGCTGCACCCATCTCCACTGAGGCTTCTCAAGACAGGAGGACAGGAGCTCAGGACAAAATCATTAGTACCATCCAGTGTTTCGATCCCACGCTCCCACGTGGGATCCCAACTTGGCAAGATGGCCATGCCCCTGCGTGAGCGAGGAGAAGCCCTTTACCTGGAAGGGACGCAGACCTTAAAAGCCTGTCCTTCCCACGAGCCCTCCTGCATTCCCCCTTGGTCTTGGGGAGGATGAAGAATGTGCCAGCTCCTCCCAAACAGAAGGGGGCTTTGACCCCTCTTATCCTGTAAGTTGTATGGACAGAAAGGGAGAAGGGCAGAGCAGACAGGGACAGGCGAGGTGACACTTCACTCTCACGCCTGAAAGCTCCACTCCCTACCCCAAAGACCTCTCGGTGGTGTAAATTCGTCCTCAACCCGTATTTATGACTCTTTCCACTTCGGCTGGCTAAAGGCCTTGAGTTTCCTCCGAGTACTATAATTTTGCTCAATAGATGCCCGTAAACCTCCCTGGTAATTTCTTCCTCAAAATAATAAGCTCTCTTGAGGATCCTACAGACAGAGGAAGAATTCCTGTCGTTTATACATGATTTTAATGAACACCCTGGCTCTCACAAACATTGAAAATGAGGTTTTTCACTTTGTGAAAGTCCTTTAAAAATCTGATTACCAGTCTCCCCTCTAAATAAGAGTTGTGGAGGTGATACCCACATATTGGGTTGTCTTGACTCAACACATCTCAGAATCTCTCCGTGGATTTTAGATGTAGAGAAACATGTTTTAATAGCCTGCCCTTCTAGAGAGACTTTAGCTGAGCATGTTGATTCTTTCCTCTTCGGGAATGCCTTCTTTCCCCCATGAAGGAAAAAGAAATGCTGATGAAGTGGCCTTTGGCCTTTCCAAGGGCCAGTCCCGATGCAACAAACCTAGGGTGGGGGTATTGACATCACTTTCCACTTCATAATGTTTCCTTTTAGGTTTCAGGAAATAAATCTCTCTGTAGTCTCTGGAATAGCCACAGATATGCTTCTTTGAACAACTCATTTATCTTGTGGACACTGTAACTATAACTGACTATGTATCCCCTTTTACGTGGGCTACTAGGAAACTCAGATAAAACCTAGGGCAAAAGAGAGGCATATGGATGCTAAGTTTATCCTTAGTTTCATCTTAATCTTCTTGGGAGCAAAGCATAGGTTAAATAAAAGGAGTAGGCTGGGGCCAGTGACTCATGCCTGTAATCCCAGCACTTTGGAAGGTTGAGGCAGGTGGATCACCTGAGGTCAGGAGTTTGAGACCAGCTTGGTCAACATGGCGAAACCCTGTCTCTACTAAAATTACAAAAATTAGCCAGGCATGGTGGCACGTGCCTGTAATCCCAGCTAATTCAGGAGGCTGAGGCAGGAGAATCGCTTGAACCTGGGAGGCGGAGGTTGCCATGAGCCGAGATCATGCCACTGCACTCCAGCCTGGGCAACAGAGTGAGGCTGTCTCAATAAATAAATAAATAAATAAATAAATAAATAAATAAATAAAAGGAGTAGATAATCCCCTGCTCCACATTTGCGGGGGTTCAAAATAGCGTGATTTATTCACTCATTACTCATTATCTTCCCTTCCAGGCAACCACAGATTTGTACGGCAACTGCACTCTGAGGCATTCTGGGACATCTGCAGCTGCCCCCGAGGCAGCTGGAGTGTTTGCACTGGCTCTGGAGGCTAAGTATGTTCATAGCTCTGGGTCCAGGGCCAGCTCTGCAGGGTGGACTAACACGTGTCTCTCTGCCCACATGCCAGGTGTCCATGGAGGGAAAAGTGGATGTGAGAGGCCATGAATAGTCAGGGCCAATGAACTCTGCTGTGCATTTCTAAGTGGCCCATGTGCCCACCAGCACACGTGCGTGTGCATACACACACACACACACACACCATAAAACCACATTCCTGGGAGCGCACAACACCCAGCAGCACGTATTAGCAACTTACTCAGATACCCAGTGAAGGCACAGAGATATTTCTTTCTTCATCAAATTTACCCCTCTATCCTCTGTGTATCCCTGGGCTCTTCTACTCCAGTGATATTCACAATCAGCTACTTGAAGACAAATCAAATTGCCAAGCTGGTGTTTCAGAACATGTGGCAAACAAAGTGGTCCCACTCAAGATTTGTTAATTTGTGAAGTGGATTCACTTTTTAACACTGAAACAAGATAGGCAAAGTCATGCAGTGTAGACCAAGATATGGGCTTTCCTGGGAAACCTTCCAAGCTGAAGGTAAGAGGAGACCATCTCCTATGTCCTCACCATCCTATGGAGAGGCCACATATTGCTACTGCTGAACACACCTTGGATTTGAGTAGCAGTGGAGGTACCTGCCCACCTGCTACTCTGCTTTCTTTTAATGATACCTGGGGCTGGCCTTATGTCCACAGAATGAACACATGGGCTTCAGACACCACACACATAGTGTTAGTGTAAGTGCCGGCTGTGTAGAGAATTGTCAGAGAATGCAGTTCCCAGCAACTTGTGAGAAGTTGGATTCAGTCTCCTGGGGAAGGAGAGCAGAGTTGCTAGGCAACCAGGGCTCCCAGCGTCAATCTCTAGGCAGCCCTGCTTGTCTCTCTCCACATATGCAGTGCATTTTCTGATTTGCAAAGGAGGCAGGAGTTGGTTCCTAGAATAGAAAGGGGCTTCAACAGATTACCTAGTTCAACCCTCTACCTTCACAAGAAAAGGCATAATTATCCTCCCTTTACAGATAAGACCCCAAATTGAGAGTGACTCCTCCCTTTGGACAAGTCTAAACTTTGATTCTTCTAACAAAATTCAGGTAGAAAATGTATGATGCCAAGACACTGGTCAAAGCTCAACTATTAGGCACAGAGACCTCTGCCCTATCAAGCACAGAAAACAAAATTTACTCATATCCAATGTACATTTCCTGAAGATAAAACTGTTCATCTCAGGGTCTGAGTGGGCCCTGGAGCCTGAGCTGGCCTTGCTCACTGCATCCGCAAGGAGACAATTAGCAGAGCCTGCTGCCTGTAGCTGAGCTGCGCAGAGCCAGGGAACAGGAGTGCTCCAAAAGCGAGAAGGGTTTCTGGTTGCCCTTTCAACCTCAGAGGTCAGGACTTGACTCCCAGTCTTCTGGATTTTTGACAAACAAAATCCTATGCCTATGCCTAGATCCATAGGCACACAAATGGAAGACCTAAATAAATCAAAGTGGAGGAGTGAGGCTGCTGGACTCCTAGAGATTCATGGCTCTGCCTTGATTAGTCACCATTCTTTTAGCACATACGTCCAGATATCCTACAGAAAAGAATGCAGTCACCATTCAGGCATGCTTTGTTTTGAAGCAATGATCATGAACTTAATATTCCCTGCTGGCATAAAGAGGAAAAAAATATAACACCTGGCAGCTTGTGGGTAAGTCCATCACGGGAGCCGGTCCTAAAATTCTTCAAAATACCAACTTTCTGAGGTTGGAAGCAGACCCTGAGATGAGATTTTGGTGCAAGTGATTTATTAAGGAAGGGATCCCAGGAAAGGCAGTAAGGGAGTAGGGGAAACAAGTTAGGGATGGGGAAGAATCCAAGCAAAGGTTCAACTTCAAAAGTTCTGGCCTCAGTCTAATCCCGAGTGTCAATTAGGCCTCAGAGTTTGTTCTACCTCCAGGCAAGGAAGCAGGACTGTCATATTCTTATATGAGTCAGTCATCGGCTAAGAGCTACTCTGGAGAAGTAAACTCCAAGGCATCTCTAGCTTTAGGCAAAGCGGCTCCAATAGCCAAAAGTGAAAACCATTGGTCAGGATGAGATACTCCAAATGAGAGCCCAGAGGGCTGAGGAATAGGGCCTCCACAGAGCAGTCCCACAGCTCATCTCTCTCTTATCTTGAGATAAGGTTACAGGAAGTGCTCATGCATAACAACAAATTATCTAAATGTATGTCCATCAGGACCTTGAAAGAGAGAGAACAACACTTCCCCCATCGTGACTGTAGGGGAGAAAAAGAAAACCATCTCTCTCTCCTAACCAGTTGTCACTTTGTAGTTTAATATCATAATGTACTTTTCTGCCTAATGCTTGAAAATGCCTACTTGAGTCACAGGAAATATTGCTCCCATCTCCCAGTATCACCAATATCAGAGAAATTTCAAAGAATTTTAGTGGGGGATGACTGCCACCTTCAAATATTTAGGTTTCTCTCATATGACCTGGTGCTTTCTCTGTGGTCCTAGAGGGTGAGCTAGGCTCGAGGGGTAGATGTCATAAGAAGATCAGTTTTTGACTCAAGAAAATCATCTGGAGTAAAGTGGTCCACATGCTGGACTGGAACAACATTTCCAAAACTGACCTTCCAGGGGATGGATTTTTAATGTAAACTCTTTAGCGAGTATAGTATATAGAAAGAAATTCATTAGGTGTGGCTCCATGACATTTTAACTAAATGAACAGACCCATGTAGCCAGCACCCAAATCAAGAAACAGACGATTTATGTGCCCTGTTGCTCAGCAGAGCAAGAGATTCCTCCATGTTCCTGTATGTAGTTATAGGTCGTTCATTCTCATTGTTGAATATCACTCCATTGTATAAATGGATATTTGGATTGTTTCCATTGGGGGCTACTATGAGTGATATTGTTAGGAACATTCTTGTACATGCCTTTTGGTGAACATACGGATACATTTCTGTTGAGCGTCTACTAGGGAGTCAAAATGTTGGGTCATTAATATACGTATGTGCAATTCTAGTAGATATCGTCAAATAGTTTCCTGAAGTGGGTGTACCCATTGACCCTACCTTGAGCAGTATATGAGAATTACAGTTGCCCCACATCCTTGCCAAAATGTGGTATTTATAGTCTTCTATATTTTAGCATTCTTATGGATGTGCAGTGGAGTCACATTGTAGTTTTAATTTGCACTTCCCTCATAGCTAGTGAAATTGAGCACACTGGGTAAAGTTTTTTAAAAACTACATTCCCAAGCCCCACCCAAGCCTCATAGAATACAAATCCCTAGGGATGGGTGGCCCAGGAACCTGACTTTTCAATGCCTGTTCCCCAGGAATACTTAAGCTGCCAGCCTGTCGCTGATCTGTGGACTAGGGTGTGAGGATGATCAATAAGGCAATAGCTCTGTGAATCTATGACTCTGGGTGCAGAGTGTGGGTAGCTGGCTTCTGCCTCTGATTAGGTGTTGGTATTCAGTCAAGATTTAATGTTTCTGCATGAAACAACGAATCCAAATAATAACAGAAACAAGGGTTTATTTTTCTGTCATGTGAAAGAAAATACAGAGATAAGGAACCCAGGGCTGGTTTAGGGTACCGGGGTACCATTGTGAATCAGGGAATCCAGCTCTTTCTAGCTTTCTGCTCCTTTGCTCTGCCACTTTCATGTTCTCTAGATGTGCTGGAACTCCAGCCACCATGTTTACACTTCAGGCAGGAAAAGGAGAAGCACAAAGGGCAAAAAAATAAATAAATAAACAAATGAAAGAGAGAGAGAGAAGGAGAGAGAGAAAGAAAGAGAAAAATAAAAAAAAGAAAGAAAGAAACCAGCTGAGTCAGCCATGTTGAAGGGGTTTTCCAAGGAGCCCCACCCAGTGGCTTCTGCTTATTTCTCATTGGCTAGAACTGTCACATGACCACCGCCACACTTCAAGGGAGGCTGGGAAATGTAATTTTATAGCTGAATGCATTGCTGTTCTGAATAAAACTGAAGTTTTCTTAATAAGGAAGGAGAAAAGATAGATATGGAGGGAAATACAACTGCTAATGTCTTCTGACATCTAAGTGGACAATCACTCATCTCTGGATCTCTATTGTCTTATCAACAAAAGGTAGCAAGTTAGATCATCAATAAGGTTCCAATGACTTCCTGGAATATTTTAGCTCTGCTTCTGAAATATTGTTTTTTTAGGGAAGTTAATATTTTAATTGGATGTCTGGTGATTTTTAAGGTTGAATATGCCTTAAAGCTGAAAAATGTTCACTTACATACTTTTAAATATTGTGGTCAATACTTAGGAAATAGTAATCTAACTTACTTTAACTTCTGATATATGTGATATATGTTATCATTAATAATAATAAAGTCTTTTTATTCAGTGTCCAGCACTGTGCTAGGTACTTTACATACATAATTTACATTTACATCCTGCAACAAACCTATAAGGCCTTATGCCCATTTTAAAGATGTAAAGGCTAGAGCTCGAATTGTTGAAGTAACTTATCCAAGTTCACACAGTTGGCTTTAAGCATTAGGATGCCTGTTCCACTGGGCTCTCTGTGGAACACAGAAAAGGCCCTGCCACTGTCTTTCCTGTGGGGCTCACCACTCATCCTGCCATGGCAATGGGCTGCAGTGAATGAGTTAGCTCTTCCTCAAACATGATGCACAAAATCAGGTTTCACTTTCTTGGAGATGAGATTTTCCACACCACAACTACACCAGGGAGTCATGAAAACTGAATTTCCTCTCACGTCCTCATAGGACGTGAGCAAACAAAGGCTATGGAGAAAATACCAGCTTGACTCACAAATGCATTATTTTTCTCAGACTGGAAATAATCCAACCTTTGAAATTATTTTTTAATCCTATCAAAATTTAGAGGATAGACTCAGAATTTTAAAAATGAAAGAAAATGAATGGATCTTTTACGACTCCAAACATCTCTTATGATGAAGAGAACAAGACCCAGAGAAGTGAAACAACTTGCTCCAGGTCACACAGTTTACATTGTCAGTTAAAGATCAGATCCAACAAGTAAAGGGATTAAAATTCTCCTGTTGACTTCTAGAATTTACCAGATGTTAGGAGAAGTGATTCCTCCAACCTTAAGACTACAGCATCATCTTTAAAACATTTCCATTTTCAATTTCTCTAAAGATGCATGTGCTGACTTTAAATTACTTTTGCTGCCTTGATCATTAGGAGGAAAATGTTCATTGGGTTCAGGGGAACTTGATGCTGTAAATAGAAGTACTATGCTCTGAAAGAGAATGGTGAGGGAACAGCCTTGCACACGAGAAAAACAATCCATTCTGTTAGAAGTCAGGTTCCTACAAAGGATAAATGCTTGAGGTGATGGATACCCCATTTACCCTGATGTGATTATTATGCATTGCATACCTGTATCCAAATATCTCATGTACCCCATAAATATATACACCTACTGTGTACCCACAAAAATTAAAAATTAAACATTAAACAAAAAGTCAGTCTCCTGGTCAGCCACTTCCTAAGAGATGCTTGCTGACCCCTGGACCCAAGTTTCTCAGATTTCCTGATGATCAGAATCCTGGAGTGCTTGTTAAAAACACAGATACCCTAAGCCCACTGGAGATCCATAGAATCAGAATCCCCAGGGGAGCCCCTGGAAAGCTCTATTTTTCACCAGCACCCCCACAAGTGCCGTCCAGGAAGTTAGGAAGCTCTCCCCTGAACGAGGTTTGCTGCATACTGAAAATACTAAATGTTTGGAGGAATCCATGGAATCAAAACCTCTGAGCCTGGACATCATTTTTTTAACCATCCCCAGGTGATTCCAATGTGCAGACAAGGTTGAGAACCACTGTCCCAGACTACCAATGTTCTCAAACATCACTGTACAGAAGAATCATTTGGATTAAATGAAAATTCTCAGGCCCACAATCTCCAAGATGCTGATTCAGGAGAGGTGGAAATTCACATATGTCACTAATGGTCCTGACACAAGGGGATTGAGGATCACAGTGAGAACTCCTGACTAGGATAACACAGGGGCTCCACTGATGCCTCCCTCAGCATCCTGAGCTTCCCCATCATGACAGCCCTCACATTTTCAATACTGAGTTGTCCCTCTGTCCCCCTAGGCTATCAGCTTGTGGGGACAGGGACATCCGTCTGACATGCCCAGAGTTAGCACGATGCCTGAATGTGCTAGACACTCAACAGACATCCATACAATCACTTCATTGCGCAGTACCTTCTCATATATCTGCATCTTATTTTCCCGACTCATATAAAACATTTGAGAACAGGGAAGAACATGTCACATTTCTTGTCCTACAGTCTCCAAAACAGTGACCTGTATATCGCAGATACTCCATAAATTTATTTTTTAATTATTTAATAACTATCACCTGTAATTCTTGGGCTGCTATGGTACAATTAAAGCAGGTTGATGAGATAAATACCTACTTTACAGAATATTGTAGTCTGTCAATTCCTAAATCGTTCAGAAGGGATACTAGAAGGAACCTGGTTTTACTCTTCAGACATATGCAAATAGCAGGTCAAACAGTGTCATAGACTCAGTTACACTGGAGAGTGAACTATGCTGTGGTTTATCTCAAAAGTGAAAAGTTCCTTGTTCTGAAACATTATTTCTCTCTCTCTCACACTCTCTCTCTTTCTAAAATGCACCCCATGAGAATAAATCTGCAGAGAAACATTTAAGGGAGCCCTTCTCCAGGCATCAGAAGTACAGCCCATTTTCATGGCAAAGATGAGAAATGAGAAACCTGCTAGCCAGCCCTCTGGTCATTTAGATCCTCATTTGTCAACACTTCTGAGATTAATAAACTCAGAATCCCCTTCCAGCAAAACACTCAGTTTTTAGCCATAATCAACTTAAGGAACTTTTACACCATTTTACATCATTTACACCATTTTACACCACTTACGTCATTTTACACCATATGTCCAAGACATGTTCTGAATCTCCTCAAATAAGCATTGACCTTCCTTGGAACTTGCTTCTTTTCTTTTTTTCTTTTTTTTTTTTTTAATTATACTTTTAAGTTCTAGGGTACATGTGCACAATGTGCAGGTTTGTTATGTATGTATACATGTGCCATGTTGGTTTGCTGCACCCATTAACTCATCCTTTACATGAGGTATTTCTCCTAATGCTATCCCTCCCCCATCCCCCCACCCCACACACACACACATGACAGGCCCCGGTGTATGATGTTCCCCTTCCTGTGTCCAAGTGTGGAACTTGCTTCTTAATAGAAGAAGGTCTGCATTCAAGAGCACATGGATCATTTGAACTCTTGGTTCTGATTCAGATCTTCCAACCAATGAACTTTGCATATGTTGAAATTTTATCAAATGAGTTATGTTGCTCCTGGTCCTTTGAATTGTTTGACTTCTGAAGAGAACTGTAGTGCAAGGTTTTGCCAACTTTTTGACCAGAATCCTCGGTGAGTAATAAATTTTGCACTGCAGCTCAGCACACACACACAGCTACCCTCCAAGTATTTCATGAAAAAATAGCTTCCTGTATTATGTGCAGTGCATACTGCTTTTCTATTCTGTTCCATTCATTTTTTAAAATAATAACACCAACCATTAAATCACTGGTTCTCAACATTGGCTGTCTGTTGGAATGGTCTGAGAAGTTTTAACAGTTTCCAATGCCTGGGTCTCACTCCCAGAGATTCTGATTTACTTGGTCTGGGATGAGGCCCTAGCCATGAGATTTTCAATGCCCCTAGGAGAAAATTTTCATGTGCAGTCCCAACAACCTGTGCGATAACCTGGCCCAAAAACAAATCATGATTTGCAATTTGAAAAACATAGACAATGTGTAGTAATAGACACTAATTTCCAAAAACAATAACATTTACAAGAAGACTAGTTTATTCACTGAACAAACAATGTGCCAAGGACCATCCTGGACACTAAGGATATAAATATGCTGAATATAATTTCTCTACCCTTGAAGAACTGGTACCCTCCTTTTCAAAAATGGAACACACCCACATGCCAGTTCCCAGATGAAGGGACAGTAAGACCAGCACTCAGAAGCTCCCTGTATCCCCTTCCAGTCACTGCCCCACGAGACTGACCACTAATATGACCTCCAACAGCATAGATTAGTCATTCTTGTTTTTATATTTTAAACAGATGGAATCATACTTTATAGTCTCTTTTCTGCCTGGTTTCTTTAGGCCAACATGGTATTTGTGAGATTTTTCCACGTTGTTCAGAGTACCTGGAGTTCATTCATTCTCACTGCTCTATAGTACACCACATTCTATAAGTTACACCTCAATTAGTTTACTCCCTATTTTTTGGATGGCATGTAGGGGTTTCACAGTTTGGGGCTAGGAGCATTCTAGTACACAGGTCTGGTGAATATGTACACATTTGGTCAGGTATATGCCTAGGAAAAGAATTTCCAGGCCATAGCTTAAGCTTAACTTTAGAAGATACAGCCAAACAGTTTTCCAGTTTAGTTGGAATTACTTGCACGCTCATCCACAAGGTACATGTGTTCCAGTTGCTCCACATATTCAACACTTAACATTGTCAGTCTTTTTCATTTTAGCCATTCCGGTGTGTGTGTTAGAATAGACTTTTGAAATCAATTTATGTAAGTAAGAAAAGCAAGAAGATTTCTTTAATTGACTTCTATAGTGGTTTTGAATAGTGCATGGACACCCTCCCTTGAATTTGAGAGTTCACAGAGATTCCAAAATCTTACGAGAGGTCTGTGTCCTGAGTAATATTTCTCTTAATCATTGTGCCTCTCTCCCTCTCTCACCCTGCCTTTTGCCCTTGCCCTCTTGCTCTCTGCTTCCTGTATCCAGCCTGGGTCTGACCTGGCGGGACATGCAGCATCTGACTGTGCTCACCTCCAAACGGAACCAGCTTCACGACGAGGTCCATCAGTGGCGGCGCAATGGGGTCGGCCTGGAATTTAATCACCTCTTTGGCTACGGGGTCCTTGATGCAGGTGCCATGGTGAAAATGGCTAAAGACTGGAAAACCGTGCCTGAGAGATTCCACTGTGTGGGAGGCTCCGTGCAGGACCCTGAGTAAGTGGGGGTAGTGGTCCCTCTGCTGCATGTGGAAAGTGCCCCTGAGATGGCTCCATGGCATTGGCATAATATCACATTCCCTCTTCATGTTTGGGTCAACTGTATTTTTTGTTTGTTTGTTTTTTTGAGACAGGGCCTCACTTTGTCACCCAGGCTGGAGTGCAGTGGCGTGATCACAGCTCACTGCAGCCTTGAACTTCTGGTCTCAATAATCCTCCTGCCTCAGACTTCCAAGTAGCTAGGGCCACAGGCATGCGCCACCACACCCTGCTAATTTTTTTTTATTTTTTGTAGAGACAAAGCCTCACTATGTTGTCCAAGCTGGTCTCAAACTCCTGGGTTCAAGTGATCCTTCTGCCCTGGCCTCCCAAAGTACTGGGATTACAGGTGTGAGCCACAATCCTCGGCCTGGATTTGACTCAGGGACAACCAGTTTCCAAGCAGAGCTGCAGGTTTGCATAAATCCAGGAGGCACCATTTACATAGAACACAGAACCCCTGCTTTTGGTTGTGAGCCTTAACTGTTTCAGTGATGTATGCCATTATTTCTAAGGGCACAAATCAACCACTATAAACATCACCCAGCTCAATAAGGAGAACATGACTAACATCCCCAAAGGCCCCCCGCCGTGACCACTGCCATTAACATCCCCATGCCAGCGTAGCCGTATTCTTACTTCTAACTCCATAGCTTAACTTGCCTGTTCCATACTTACTAGAATCATACACTATGTCCTGTTTTACAACTAGATTATTTCGCTTGGAGTTATGTTTGTGAGATCCAGTCATGTTTAATGTGTACTTATAGCTTTTCTCATTGCTGAAGAGTGTTCCAGTCTATGACTATAACACAATTCGTTTATTCATTCTACCTGTGGGACAATCTAAGGACTTGATTTTCCTCTGAGTGAGGTGGATTTTGCCACTTGGAGGGATTTGTGTATGGGGTTCCCTACACAGAAACCACAGCGTTAGTCAACTGCACCCACTTCCCTTCCAACTGCCCCACCTTGGCAAGTGGATTGGTCAGTAAGGATACTTCTTAATTTCTCTCTGTCCTCCTTGATGCATTAGTAAAATGGAGATAGTAATTTTTATTATTATCACTGAGGTATTATTTACATGTCATCAAATACACAGAACTTAAGTGTATCATTTGAGTGTTGATAAATGTATACACCCTGGTAACTACCACTGAATCAAGAGATGAGGCATTCCATCAACCCAGGAAGATTCGTCATACCTGCTTCCAGCTCGTCCACACGCTCCACAGGCACCCTTTGTTTTTGCTTCTCTCTCTGTAGATTCGTTTCACCAGTTTTCAGACTGGACTGTGTCCAGTTTCTTTTTCTCAGCATGAGGCTTGTGAGATTCATCCAGGTCACCATGTGTAGTCGTAGCTCATTCATTCTCATTCTACCTTGAGAATACACCTCCGTGGCTTACATCATTTAAATGGTGGTAAAATTCATTCCCTGCCAGGGTCATATTTCCGAGGACCATCGAGCCTGGCCAGAGTCCAACCCCTCTCAGACTTTATCCTCCTCGCCACTCTTCATTGGTCCTAGACTTGCTGCATCTCTTCTACTCAGTTACCCAGACCTGAATTCCAATCTTGACTTCACCAACTTAGACAATACTTTTGACATTTCTGACCCTCTGCTTTAGCAATTCTCAACCTTTGTGCCCTGTCTCCCTTTGACAGCATGGTGACGTCTATGGGCCCCATCAGTCTAATGTTTTCCAAATTCATTAGATAAAATGCACTGGATTGCAAAGGAAACCAATTATGTTGAAACCAATTAGAAAATAAATTCATGCTGAAATATATGTCCCCTTGTCAGCACATTAAGTAAAAAGCTCTAGTGGCAAGTCTAATGGCCACAATAATTTCAGAGCAGCAGTGATGACTAATTGCTGCTGCAGGATCCATGCAGTGGCTGTGGTGGGACACGAAAATCTGCCAGCTCTTTGATGACAAAGTCCGAGGAGGAGCTAATGCCACTCTGCTTTGTGGCCTGCATTCATAATCGAAAGAGAAGAAAAGTTTCTGTTATAATCTAGTGAAAATTAAGATGTGGGATTTTTTCCATTGAAATTATTAGACCCCCTGAATTCTATCCAAATGGGCCCCAAAATAAGAGATTTTTTTCTCTTTCCTCACCAGTAAAACGGACCTAATGTTTTTCCTCCGCAGGTTGCTGGGAGACTTTAGCAACACACAAGTCTACAGCAGGCACACAGTAGGCACTTAATAAATGTAACATTGCCTCTCCTTCTCATCCACGACTGGATGTGAACACTTCTAGCTTACACCTGTAGAATCAAAAGATAGTAATCTCCTAGAATTTTTGGTGAAATAATTGTCTGATTTTTATGCAAATTCCAAATCATGTATCCTCTCAGCCTAAAATATCCTCCAATGGACAAGCATGTGCCCTGGGATGCCCATCCTCCCATGGGCCAGCAGCCTGCCATAGATGGGCAGCCTACCATAGGTGAGCATCCTCCCACGGGCCAGTGTCCTCCCGTAGATGGGCAGCCCACCATAGGCCAGCATCATTCCACAGGCCAGCGTCCTGCTGTAGACGGGCAGCCCACCATAGGTCAGCATCTTCCCATGGGCCAGCGTCCTGCTGTAGACGAGCAGCCAACCATAGGCCAGCATCATTCCACAGGCCAGCATCCTGCCGTAGACGGGCAGCCTACCATAGGTCAGCATCCTACCACAGGCCAGCGTCCTGCCGTAGACGGGCAGCCCACCATAGGCCAGCATCATTCCACAGGCCAGCATCCTGCCGTAGACGGGCAGCCTACCATAGGTCAGCATCCTACCATAGGCCAGCATCCTCCCACGGGCCAGCATCCTGCTGTAGACGGGCAGCCCACCATAGGCCGGCATCCTCCCACGGGCCAGTGTCCTCCCGTAGATGGGCAGCCCACCATAGGTCAGCATCCTACCACAGGCCAGCGTCCTGCCGTAGACGAGCAGCCAACCATAGGTCAGCATCCTACCACAGGCCAGTGTCCTGCCGTAGACGGGCAGCCAACCATAGGTCAGCATCATTCCACAGGCCAGCATCCTGCCGTAGATGGGCAGCCCACCATAGGTCAGCATCTTCCCATGGGCCAGCATCCTGCCGTAGACGAGCAGCCCACCATAGGTCAGCATCCTCCCACAGGCCAGCATCCTGCCGTAGATGGGCAGCCCACCATAGGTCAGCATCCTACCACAGGCCAGTGTCCTGCCGTAGACGGGCAGCCCACCATAGGTCAGCATCCTCCCACAGGCCAGCGTCCTGCCGTAGACGGGCAGCCCACCATAGGCCAGCATCATTCCACAGGCCAGCGTCCTGCCGTAGACGGGCAGCCTACCATAGGTCAGCATCCTACCACAGGCCAGCGTCCTGCCGTAGACGGGCAGCCCACCATAGGCCAGCATCCTCCCACGGGCCAGCGTCCTGCTGCAGACGGGCAGCCCACCATAGGCCAGCATCCTCCCACGGGCCAGCGTCCTGCTGTAGACAGGCAGCCCACCATAGGTCAGCATCCTCCCACAGACCAGCATCCTGCTATAGACGGGCAGCCTACCATAGGTCAGCTCCTCCACGGGCCAGTGTCCTCTCGTAGATGGGCAGCCCACCATAGGTCAGCATCCTCCCACGGGCCAGCATCCTCCCATGGACAAGCATCTTCCCATGAGTGAGCATCCTCATTGTTTACTCACTGAACCCCTAGAAAGTGGCACCAAGTGGATTACTGCCAAGCTGAGTATTTTTTTTCCATGAAACAGTCCATGATTTAAGAAGGCCTCACTCTAATCAGCACCACATGGAAAAAATAAAGCTTCAGCCCAAGCCCTATAATAATCTAAAAACACAGAGCTGCCCAAGTCCCAAGTGATGTTATAAATGTCCTATAATAAAAATAGCTACTCTGCACAGTTCCTCACCATTTTCCAAAGCTGCTGGGTCCACACATCATTTCTGTTCACTCCCGTATCCCTCCTCTTGGCAAGACAGACTTCTCTGAGCTCTAAACAAGTTGGTTGACACAGTCAAGGCCACAGAGGCTATAAATGTAAGACTGGAAGTCACTTTTATTGAGTGCCAACTGCATGCTATGTGCTTTCATACACGTAAGCTTCACAGTCACCCTATTGTTGAGGGTGTGCCTTATACTCACACAGTCGAGGTGGGAGCAGGGGTGAATATTTTGCAGCCTTAACAACAAACTGGTCCCATGCTGGGTGTCAGGGAGAAACACCAACTAGGTGTATATGCTAGGCCCATTTACATTACTGTATTTAATCCTTGTAAGCCCAGGAGGTGTGTCCTATCATTATTACTTTTTATACACAAGGAAGCTGAGATCCAGAAAGGATAAAAAAAAAAAAAATGTGCTCAGAGTCACAAAGGGCAGAGCAGGACTTGAAGCAAAGCCCATCTAAACCCAAACCCCAGGCTCTTTTCACTACATGACCTTGACCTTAATCAGCTCCCGTGCATACAGGTCCTACATTAGGCCGTATGTGAGAGCAGCCCTACTGTGAGCTCACAGTGCCATTACTGATGACAGGAGGTTGGGAAAGGTCAAGGGCATGCCAAATGTCATCCAGCTACTAAGCAGCCAAACTGGGATCTGAGCCCAGTCACTTTGACCCCTCACGGTGGGCTCTCAGGTATCTCAGTGACTCCCCCTGGAGAAGGTGAGGCTTGGGTAGGGGAGGGAGTTTCAGTAAACATTCCCCTGGGGATTCTGAAACACCCACCTAGTGGGTGCTCCCATCTCCCAAACCCCATCACTGGCATTCCAGAGGCCCTTTTCACTGGTCTACAATGCCAAGGTCTGCCGTGTCTTTTGGGAATGAACAAAGAGACAAGACTGGGAACCACTGTCCAAATGGGGGATTTAAGGCTAAACCCTACTCATCATAACTAACTTTACCCAAAGTCAACATGAAATGGGCGTTGACAACTGTTTGTTTCCCTTGTTAGAGTTCAGAATAATTTCTTGAGAAATTTGGAAGTGCAGTGACTTTCTGCAGTGGTGAAAATGTTCTGCACTGTCCAATACAATAGCTTGTGGCTATTGAGTGCTAGAAAGTGGATGACCGTGATTAAGAAACAAGAGTTTTCATTTTATTTCATTCTCATTAATTTAAATTTAAATAGCAACATGTGGCTGGTGGCTACCATCTTGGACAGCCATGTCTAAGGCACATCTGGTAGTTACATCTTAGCAGGAGGGATGCTGAATTGTGCAAACCGAATGGGAAGTGGAGATTTAATAACATAAACTCTATGAAGGGGTGTCAAGAAGATGAGACTGCAAGAAAGGCTTGCTGGTCCATTTTATAGCCTCATGCCTTCCCCCAGCACGACATCCAATTGCAGCATCCTAGAAGCCTAAAGGCGGCCTTGGGAGGGTGCTAGTAAGAACTGCTGCTAAGAACTTCTCTCGGAAAGTCACTGGGATAGCACTTTATTCCACTATCTCATTTAATCACAGGAGGTTGGCATCCCTAGTCTTAATTTAGGTGAGAAAACAGGATCAGACAAATAAAGCAAACGGCCTTAATTCCAATGTCCTTATCCATTCCACAAGGCCCTGGGGCCTGGTACCTCATTCCCTTATTGCAAAAGGAGAAAGACTTACGATGTCTGTGCCTTTACAGACACTCTGCAAGCAGGGAGTGGGGGCTGGAATGTCCCTCACAGGCAGTGCAACTGGCACGATATCTACACTTACTTGCATATAAGCAATATTTACAATTAACAAAAAGGCAGCACCGTTGCAGTATTTAGGGGAAGAGTTAGCTTGGAATGTACTGCGGCCCTCTTAGTCAAGCTACGTGTCAATACCAGGCTTTATTTTCTGAGATTGCACTGGACAAGCCGGACGGACTTCTAATGATCATCAAGCACCATATGATTATGAGAGAGGGCAGGAGGGGAGCACCACGGGAGAGAAGGAGAGAGAGGGAATGAAGGCGTATGCTGAGATGAACGGCAGTTTATCTCCCAGTTTCTGAATATGCTTAGCATTCCATCATAATCTGCATACATGTGGAATTTAAGGCCAGAGAGAACACTGGAAATAATGTTATCCAAGTCCCTGTAAGGAATCTGAGGTCCGGAGATGTGATCATCCCAACATCTCACAACTATCCAGGAACTTTATGCAAGATCAATGCAGTGTTTTCAATGAAGAGAAATGGGAAAGCACTATATTTCAGCACTAACTCAGTTGGGGCCTCCCAATGGACTGGGCCCTCGTCTGTCATATTCATGGTGTAACCCTAGTGCCTACAATAGTGCTGGGCATATAGTAGACAGGTGATAAATATTTTTTAAATGAATGAGGGAATGAAAATATTCAGCCAGCAGCAGCCGGACACAAGGGAAATGTCTGACTGCTGGCAATAGGACCGGCGGGCCAGCAAGGCAAATGTGGGAAGGAGGCTCTGCCTTGGTTGGAAGGGCTCTGCCTCCTCTCAGTGCCCTCCGGTCCCTCGTCCACCCCCACACCAGAACTTGTTCTCAGATGCAGATGAGTTAGGTCTAGGGCAAATACACTTGTTGAAGAATGCAGAGGCTCCACAGGGAGATTTGGAGAGCAGCCCCAGGGCTGGCTGTGCCGCTTGACAGAGGAGGCCCTTGTGACCACGAAGCACACTCGAGGAGCGGTGGGGTAGAGGAATCAACAGCCGTGGCAATCGCCACTCTCCATAATGTGCAGGGCTGCACAGAAACAGCTTCCAAGGTGGAGTGAGTGGTGATTGTCAGGTTTGTGGGTTTCCTTGGCATTAATCTTCCCAGAGATGGAGTCAATTTGAAAAGCAATTTTCTAAAGAGGCTTTATCAAGAGAGTCAGTGAAGGATGCTCAGCTACAATCAAAGGGGAAAATACACCTGGCTGTGACCAGCTGCACCAGCTGTGTGTAGAATGAGCAGAGCCAGCCCAGGCTGGCCCCATCAGCCAGCTGGGAGTGACCTGTCCAACACAGCTGCCCCCAGCCCCTCTGGGCACCCTGAGGGGACTGTTCACTGAGCTCCTTTAAGGCTGTGCCAAAATATGTGATCCAGCTCTGAAGTTTAAGTGAATTTGGAAATAAATGTTAAAACCTGGTATCAATGCCGGAAGCAGCATGGGAGTGAGAGGTCAGCGTGTGCTCGGCCCTGTGCCACCTGGGGGACTGTGGACCAGCACTCCCGAGCTGCAGAGGCTTCCTGCACAAGTTCATGCCCACCTGACTCTGCTACAGGGGGAGGAGAAAACCTCACCATGGCCACCTGCTGAGTGTTCTCATGTGACTGCCACAAAAGCAGGCATCTTGGGCACTTGAGAAAGAGTGGCTGTCATTGTTACTATTGTGATTATTCTATCAAAACAATCACAGCTTTATAACTTTTTCTCTTTTTTTGAGACAGAGTCTTGCTCTGTGGCCCAGGCTGGAGTGCAGTGGCACGATCTTGGCTCACTACAACCTCCACTGCCCAGGTTCAAGCAATTCTCCTGCCTCAGCCTCCTGAGTAGCTGGGACTACAGGCATCCACCACCAAACCCGGCTAATTTTTGTATTTTT
This sequence comes from Pan troglodytes, assembly GCF_028858775.2. Classification (NCBI taxonomy): domain Eukaryota; kingdom Metazoa; phylum Chordata; class Mammalia; order Primates; family Hominidae; genus Pan; species Pan troglodytes. The sequence continues at coordinate 23,990,591 of NC_072419.2, forward strand.
AGTAGAGCTGGGGTTTCACCATGTTGGCCAGGCTGGTGTCGAGCTCCTGACCTCAGGTGATCCGCCTGCCTTGGCCTCCCAAAGTGTTGAGATTACAGGCATGAGCCACCACAGCTTCATAACTTTATCTTACAGTTGAAGATTCATAACACAAGAAGCATTCCCCAGGGCCTCCTGGGAAGCAACACCTATTTCTTGACACAAGGCAGTTTAAACACTTACTTGCAATGATACACAATAAAATAAAGATACAAGCCACCCCCACAACCCCAAGTTTGTCTTTTATAAGACTGGAACACTAGGATTTTGCATGTTATCTCTAATAGGTCAAAGAAGAACTCTTTTTTTTTTTTTTTTTTTGAGATCGAGTCTCACTGTGTCACCCAGGCTGGAGTGCAGTAGCGTGATCTCAGCTCACTGCAACCTCCGCCTCCCGCGTTCAAGCGATTCTCCTGCCTCAGCCTCCTGAGTAGCTGGGATTACAGGTACACACCACGATGCCTGACTAATTTTTGTGTTTTTAGTAGAGACGGGGTTTCTCCATGTTGGTCAGGCTGGTCTTGAACTCATGACCTCGTGATCCGACCCCTCAGCCTCGCAAAGTGCTGGGATTACAGGCGTGAGCCTCCGCGCCACACCTAAGAACTCTTAAACCTCCAGAAAGTATGCTTCATTTTCTGCAGCAAATGAGCTCCAGATCATGGCCTGGAAACTAACACCCCGTGACTATTTAAAATGTTTCTGCAGAGCCTCTTTTTGTTCCACCACCAACCTCCTCCTATTTAACCTTCTTATAAATTGATAATTCCTGAGCATATATCTCCTTTTTGCTTTAAAATAAGAATGTTTCATTCCTTTTCTTCTCATAAAAGCAATACATGGTCACTGTAAGAAAATCAGAAAATGCAAGTGAGCAAATAAAGAGAGAAACAAGAAACATCTGGAAAATACTGTTCCTAGGCTCTCCCAATGCCACGATGCCAGCCAAAAACCTGACCTGTGAGGGGAGAATGGTGTTCTTTCTCTACCAAGTTCGCTGCCTCTGGAATTCACAGCATGCTTTTAATTTAATTTCACAGTAACTTAATATTCTCAGAAGAGTCCAGCCACATGTCTCCTCTCTCAGCAGACCCAGCTCCTGTGCAGGAAGCAGTTCACATGGCAGGGCAGGATCGGGGAGTTTTTCTAGCTGGCAGTCTCTCCGTGGTGCTGAAAAAGCCAGACTCCTCAGCCAACGTGAAAAGAGTTGTTCTAGTGCTGGGATGATCTCTTATGATGGAAGGAGAGAAATACAGATTGGACCAAACCTGAGATGACCTTCAGGCACACCATGGCTAAGGGGGTTTCAGTAGATGGTGACAGTGCCTCTCGTTCAGGTCCCCTTCACTGGACTATGCACCACCCCAGCTACTGTGGGCATTGGCTGCTAACTGTGGTCTTCTGCCTGTGTCTCTGAAGAATCACCCTCAGGGGCTATGGAAACCTGGCTGAAATAAGAATACATAAAACCCATGCTCCTGCCTCCAAGCAGGACAACTGTGTGGTGGCGTTGATGCTCCAAAGCCAGCATGGCCTGTGACCCCCAGGCACACCCCAGTGTCCAAGGCTTCTAGGAAAATGTGTGATTCTTAACACAAGTTTGTGTGTTTGTCCCTACTCCCACCTGTCTTTCGGCTTTCCAAGGTGCATGGAATATGTCTTTCAGTCTCCCTCCATCTCTCCCTTGCACCCTCTATCACAAATGCACACCACTCACTCTCAAATAAGACCTTTAGCCTGGGCAATCGGTGGCCTGTGTTCTAGTTTCCCCTTCTCAGCCTCGCTGTCATTTTCCCTCCCTTAGTCTTAGTCGCTAAGGCCTTCCCCTTGAGCGTGGGGCTCCTGGGAGAAACAGATATGACAGCCACCATGGAAGATTCACACAGACAGGAACACACCGGCCCTTGTTGTTCTGCCAGTGAGGCTCCTTCTTGGGACTCAAATTCCAGGCTCCTCTGCCATGCCCTTAATGTCAAAGTGGTCCCCGGCCTACATCTATCTTTACAATAACTTCTTAAGGGCTTTTTAAAGAAAGCAAAAGAAGTGAGGGTGACTGAGCCCACAGATGGAATGAGGCCCATATTCTGTATCACCAACGATGACATGAATATAGTCAATAGTCCTCAGACACTGTGCAGAGGGATGTGGTAATCAGTTTCCAATTGCTCTTCTCCAGAGACAGATAACACCTGTTTTAGGTTGGGTTGCTCGGAAGCAGAGCCTGAGATTGAGTTTGAGTACATGTGCTTTATTGAGGGAGGGCTTTTCAGGGAGAACTGTAGGAGAGTGAGGGATTTGGGAGGGGCAGAAGTAGCCAAGAAAGGATGTGGAACCAGGTATGTGCATGTGGCCTGACCCACCGGGGGCTTTGGAGCATCAACGCCACCACACAGTTGTCCCGCTTGGGGGCAGGAGCATTGGTTTTACGTATTCTTATTTCAGCCAGGTTTCCATAGCTCCTGAGGGTGATTCTTCGGAGACACAAGCAGAAGACCACAGTTAGCAGCCAATGCCCACAGTAGCTGGGGTGGTGCACAGCCCAGAGAAGGGGATCTGAATGAGGCACTATCACTATCTACCAAAACACCCTTAGCTATGGTATGCCTGAAAGTCATCTCAGGTTTAGTCTAAACCATATTTCTCTCCTTCCATCATAAGAGGTCATCTCAGCACTAGAACAACTCTTTTCACGTAGTGAAGGACCTTATAGTTAATTCACAGAAACTTCATGTATGGTGGGCTGTGGTCTTATTTCTAGCAAAAGTGGCTATCTCATCTCTGATTCTTAGCCAATTGAAGAAATATTTTCAGTTTTCCACAAGGGAAGCAATGCCATTTTTCTGCCAGAGTTTCTACAAATTGACTTGTAAAGGGTCTGTCACTATGACTCCAGTCCACAAGGGTCCTGGGTGCAAATTGGGACAGAAAACAAATTTTCTTAGAATTCAGCTGGTGTTCTGAATTCCTAAGATAATAGTGACTACTGCACTTGACAAATGATTAGTGATGTTTTATAATATCTATAATGATTGCCACTCAGTTACAGTCTTTGGTTGTTGGCTTGTGAATTTCCTTCTTGAAACTTTTCAAGAAGCCCTAGACTACAGGAAAGAAAAGAGAGCTCAAATTCAACACAGAACTCAGAGCCAGGGTCTCTCTTCCTGTTATCATTCTCTGCTTCCTGCAACTGTGCTTCTCAAAGACTCCCAAAGCCCCTCTGGTTCAACTCTAGAAGGAAAGCCCGATTCTGGGCCTGGCTGCTTGTCTGCCTAGAAACCCTGTGATAGAATGTGTCATTTCCCTCATACCTTGAGGTTCTGGATGAATATTTCAGAGTCCTCCAGAGAGGTGGCCAGAAAACCTGCAAAACAAAGCTGCAGTTCCCCCAACTGCTTTTCCTAGAGCCTGTGAGCCAGGAAAAAACTGAATGCCCTTGAAACAGAAGGCCAAGAGACTCTCTGCCTGTTGTTGTTCTTATCAGATTCAAATTCAACATACATAAACAATTTAGACCCGCGCTGTCCAGTACAGACGCAACCAGCCACACGTGGTTATATAATAACATATTAGATTAGTTAAAATTGAATAAAATAAATTGAACATTCATTTCAGCACTCACATGATCTATGTTTCAATTGCTCATTAGCCACATGTAGCCAGTGGCTACCATACTAGAGATTATATATATAGAATATTTCCATCATCGTAGAGTGTCCTATTGGCCAGTGCTGGTCTAGACGTTTGTAAATATACTATGTATATGAGTATACATGTATATACACATATAGACACGTTATATATATGTGCATATATAATGTATGTGTAGGATAATTTATCTTGCCAGCAACTGTTCAGGGCAGGAATTAATAGCTCAGATCGTGCAAATACTTGCCCACAACTGGACTCGTACTCTGAGACTCTTTGTGCTACCCTACACAGCTGTCCACTGCTGGGCTAGAGCCCCATCTTTAGTTATTTATCACCTTACCTGTTTTGTTTCTGATCTTGTTCTGAATAAATAGCACCATCTTTGAGAAATCCAGGTTATGGCCCTCATTACCCCGACCTGCAAAGTTGGCTTAATGCCTGCTTTCCACCAAATGGATGGTTTCCCCAGATCCTGGGAACAGAAAGACCACCCCCACCATCATTGGATCCCCATAGCTGATGGACACTCCATACATGATTCAGCATCAGTATCCGGGGGTGGGAGAGGGGAATACAGCAGTACTCCATGAAACCGTTTAAGTCTATATTTGTAAAGTTCCTCCAGAGAGTATTAATGAACTGCACTGTATGTTTCAGCAAGCCCTCCCAGCTTCATGGTCTTGGTTCCTAGGGCAATGCAGAACCAAGGCTTGACTCCAACTGGGCACATGACCACTGTCTTTTTGTAAATGTGCTTTACAAGATGTGTGTTTAAAAATATTTTATTTATACTCCAAAATAAAAGCCATATTGAGGAAGGATATTTGCATAGGCAATGGGCCAGTACATGTGCCAAGCATTGTGCCTGGTATTTTATTTTATTTTATTTATTTATTTATTTATTTATTTTTCAGCACAGGAAGATAATATTTATTATATTTTAACTAGAAACAGAACAGATAGCAAGTTCACGAGGTATGAATTTTTTTTCTTAAATCAGGCTTAAACAACAATAATAAAAAACAAGTCTGCATATATATGTTGGTCACTATTATAATCTTCAAGGGCACAAAAGCCAGCAGCATAAAGAAACATGAATAATGACTGAGAAGTTTTGATGTGCCAAAAACAAAGATCACTGCGTTGAACTCCTTTATTTTGTTAATATTATTATTAAACATTTAACAGGTATTAATTATTGTTATTTGGCAAAATATCCAACATGCACATGGTATTCCTACAAGAATATTGCCTTAATATTGTTAATATTAACACTAAGTTTATTCCTCTCCAAAATTCAATGAGTTATGATTCCACTCTATATAAGTGTTAGTGTTAGTGGTAATATGCAAAACTGATTTTGTTTGCAGGGTTAAGTAGCAGATTGACTTCGCATTTGGTGGCCAGCTGTGTACCCTAATTTTTATCTATTTTCTTAATAAATTTAATTACATTTCATAAGCCGTGAGATAACCTGCTAATGATTGTATACTTTTAATCTATACTTTATTCCACTCTATTTGAACCCCACATAATAAGTCTTCAAAATTATTTACAGATGGTTGTAATTAAAGCAATGACAAAATTTACTACTTGTATAGATAAGACTGATAATAAGGCCTTTAACTAAGAGTTGCATATTTTATATGCACTTTTAACTTGCTAGGAGCAACTCTTAAAATTACATCTATCATTCTGTCAGAAAGCAGTTAAGTGCTTTTCATCTTGCTTACTTCTATATGTGTAACCAGACTCACTTTTTTCCTCCCGTGTAAACCAACTGGTTTTTTTCCTTCCCCAGATATTAATACTTGTCTTCCAACTGAACAATTGCTAAAAGGAACTTAGCATTTGCACAGCACATTGATAACTATAGTGCTTAGCAGAGACATATGCCCATAATAGGCATCTGATAAATGTTTGTTCCACATGGAATGAATTGTAAGGCAGCTGTTTGAGTCATATACTGTTCATCATATACTGCAACTAATTTTGTTTAACTAGGAAATTCAGTTTACCAGATTTAATTCACCCTCAAGTATAAATCCAAAAATTTTAAATTAAAAAAAATCAATTTACTAATCCTCAGAAAAAGTAAACAAGTTAATCATAGTTGTTACTATGCTATTAGTTGATAGAAAATTTTTAAAAATTACTTTCCACTAAATATTATGTACAACTAAGTGAGGGGAAGAAAGTTTTAAAAAATGAAAAGATATTAGCTAATTCTCATCATTTTCTCCACATTTATCCTTGCAGCTTATTTGTTCATATATTTATTCCTGTTAACTTCTCTAGCTGAAAGAGAATTTTATTATCTGAATGGAGTTCCCCATCACCTTACGTACAAAATATTAGTGAAAAGCTAGTGTAAATGTAAGATTGTATTTTCATGTCATGCCATATTTCTGCATTTATTTTTTGCTAGCATTAAATTTTTCGTATTTAAATGATGCTGTATAGAATATGAGATAATCTGCCAATTGCTATGATATTGCTTGCTTACAATATTCAGTTTTTGTTGATAGCTTTAAAGTATATTGCACACTTGTCATCTAGCACACTAATAAATAATTATTTTTGAAAGGATACACTGACAAATTCTTAAGTTAATGGCTTTAACCCAACATTTTTAGTCAGTTAAAGAACAGCAATGGCAAAAACATTGACAATACAGTTCATGGTCCAGTTCTCCCATCTTACGGTACAGGTTCCATCAGATGTGGTATCCCAAAAACAGGAGCTGCTGTGCGAAAGCCATATGCGCTCTTCTGGACCACTGCACAGTTCACAATACATTTATAAGCTTTTCCCAACTTAAGCAGATGTGTTAACGATTATTCCACTATGCTTGCGGTCCACTGGTCGATGTTGTTGTAATTATAATCTTCACCACCTAAAACCCCATCTGCACACTCTGACAATATTGTGGGCTTCCTCAGCATTGAGGCCAACCTCGTCGCAGTGGCGATGGTACTCCTCCATGGTAGCGCCTGTTCTCCCTGGGGGCGGAGCGACGCCTGTGCCTGGTATTTCATACATGGTCTTATTTAACCACACAAGAATCATACGGCCGGGCGCGGCGGCTCACGCCTGTAATCTCAGCACTTTGGGAGGCCGAGGCAGGCGGATCACAAGGTCAGGAGATCGAGACCATCATGGCTAACACGGTGAAACTCCGTCTCTACTAAAAATATAAAAAATTACCTGGGCACAGTGGAGGGCGCCTGTAGTCCCAGCTACTCGAGAGGCTGAGGCAGGAATGGCGTGAACCCGGGAGGCGGAGCTTGCAGTGAGCCGAGATGGCGCCACTGCACTCCAGCCTGGGCGACAGAGCAAGACTCCGTCTCAAAAAAAAAAAAAAAAAAAAGAACCATCCACAATGACAGTGAAACTTCGAGTACTTAAATAACCTGCCCAAGCTCTCATGAGCAGTAAACATAGAAGCAGAATTCTAATCCAAATGGGTTTATTCTCAAAGTCTGGAGTCTTTCTGTTACACCACGCAATCCTCAAATGCGGTTTCCTTTTTTCCTTCTTTCTAGTGCAAGAATCTTTGAGCTTCTCCCACTCCAAGAAGGCCATCTCCAGAAAGGAGATTGCCTGTAAGGACAGCCTAGAGAGTACTTGGGCTTAACCTCGCTCCAACTCTCGCCAAAGAGTTCCCCAAAGTCTCCTGATCATTCATTGGACTGCCTTTCACTGGAATTAATTTACCCATTTTCAGCTTTTCTTTTTTTTTTTTTTTTTTTTTTTGAGGCAGAGTCTCGCTCTGTCACCCAGGCTGGAGTGCAGTGGCGCGATCTCGGCTCACTGCAAGCTCCGCCTCCCGGGTTCAAGCCATTTTCCCGCCTCAGCCTCCCAAGTAGCTGGGACTACAGGCGCCCACCACCAAGCCCGGCTAATTTTTCGTATTTTTAGTAGAGACAGGGTTTCACCATGTTAGCCATGATGGTCTCGATCTCCTGATCTCATGATCCGCCCGCCTCGGCCTCCCAAAGTGCTGGGATTACAGGCGTGAGCCACTGCGCCCGGCCCAGCTTTTCTTAATGGTAGTAATGGCAGTCATATTAGCAACAGCTTCTATTTATCAAAGTACTTAGCACTTTGAAAGAAAGGCATTATGAGTTCCTGCCTCAGTCTGGGTTGTCCCAAAAGTCCAACCTGAGACAAGACTTGGGTGCTGACAGTTTTTTGAGAAATGATCCCAGGTAACACAAGTGAGGAATTGGAGATGTAAAATAAGGAAGGGGAGAAAAGCCAATGAAGAGTGCATTAATGAGCGAGTTGCCACCGTGGGCAGCTGAGCTCAGTCCCACTAGGGACGCTGAGTTGTCACGCTGAGGAATAGAGAAACCGGGGTAAAAACCTGTCAGTCACTGGGAGAGAGTTACCCCTCAAAGGTTAAATCCCTGCCACCTTTGGGCCGCCCTGCACGCAGGCTGTGCAGGCTTCCACGGAGGTGGGAGGAAGCCCAGGGGGAACACAGGGAGATTCTCGTGCCTCGGGTGGGAAGCAGTGGAGGCGCAAGGGAGCTTCAGCTGCAGGTGAACTCAGAAGGGACTTAGGAGACTCAGGAGGGACATCACAGCATCTACTACATTCTCCTTCCACACAGAAGGTTCCAAGCATAAGTAACTTGCTCACAGCCGGGCGTGGTGGCTCACACCTGTAATCCCAGCACTTTGGGAGGCCAAGGCAGCTGGATCACTTGAGGCCAGGAGTTCAAGACCAGCCTGGCCAACATGGTGAAACTCTGTCTCTACTAAAAATACAAAAAATTAGCCAAGCGTGGTGGCACATGCCTGTAACCCTGGCTACTGGGGAGGCTGAGGCATGAGAATCACTTGAACCCAGGAGCTGAAGGTTGCAGTGAGCTGAGATCACACCACTGCACTCCAGCCTGGGCAACAGAGTGGGACCCTGTCTCAAAAGACAAAAAAAAAAAAAAAAAAAGAGATAAGTAACTTACTCAGGCTCACACAGCCAGTGTGGGAACTAAACCCAGGTCTGTCTGATCAACCCCAAAGCCCTTGCCCTTTCTGCTACCTGAAGCTGCCCTCAAAATCCCTTGTAAGGTGCACCCACCACTGCTTATCCTATCTCCTCTTCACTCTGCCCTCAGGAAAATACCATCCACTGGCAAGTTGGTGCTGACACTCACAACCGACGCCTGTGAGGGGAAGGAAAATTTTGTCCGCTACCTGGAGCATGTCCAGGCTGTCATCACGGTCAACGCAACCAGAAGAGGAGACCTGAACATCAACATGACTTCCCCTATGGGCACCAAGTCCATTTTGCTGAGCCGGCGTCCAAGGGATGACGACTCCAAGGTGGGCTTTGACAAGTGGCCTTTCATGACCACTCACACGTGGGGGGAAGACGCCCGAGGCACCTGGACCCTGGAGCTGGGATTTGTCGGCAGCGCCCCGCAGAAGGGGGTGCTGAAGGAGTGGACCCTGATGCTGCATGGCACTCAGAGCGCCCCATACATCGACCAGGTGGTGCGGGATTACCAGTCCAAGCTGGCCATGTCCAAGAAAGAGGAGCTGGAGGAAGAGCTGGACGAAGCCGTGGAGAGAAGCCTGAAAAGCATCCTTAACAAGAACTAGCGCTACACATCCGCCTTTCCCACCGCCCTCCCTCCCCAGCTCCGCCTCTGTCCTCGCTCCGCGTTTCAGGCAGGCACCTAGCAATTCCATCACCCGTACAGGCAATTCCGTCTTCTTAATCTGAAGCTTCACTCACTGTCAATGATTATTTTCATTACAATGGAAACAATCTTTTTTACTCTATGCCCCAAATACAGCGTTCCCAACAACATCCATGTCCTATGTGTGACTCTAAATTCTTTATTTCTGTCATTCAAATGGGTGATATCCTGAAAAAAAAAAAAAAAAACTGGGACAGCTTTCCCCTCATTTTTTTTTTGTTTCTGAGAAGAGAAAAGAACGTATTTTAAAAGCCACATAGAGTGACTCCAAGAACAATTGTCCATGGTCTCAAACAAGGGGCTGTTACATAACAAGAAAATCAAAGCTGAGGACAGGGGGTGAGCGCCACATCTCTGAAAGCACAGGAGACACTGTGCTATAAATCCTTTGGGGAGCGATGTTTTGAATTTAGTGAGATTTACCAGGGATGTAGATTAAGGTGGTGTGATTCAAAAGATGCCATTCATAGAGAGCCCTAGTTACTGCATGGGGAAAGAGATCCAGGAAGCATGAGTGCTGGATATTTTACTACCAATGCCAAGATAATTCACTCTACTCAGCCGGCGTGGCAAATATAAAACTTACAGAGCGCGGCTGTGCTCTCACCAGCTGCTGCTCTGAGTTATGTTAAAATCCGCTAGAGCAGCCCAAATTTTTCTCAGTTTGTATAGAGTTCATCCCAGCCCCAATTTTCTGGGGCTCCTCACATAGCTACCCAAAAAAGAAAAAAAATTAAGACAAGCCTGGCAACACACCTGGTGAAGAGTAGTTTACTAGCTTTTCAAACAAGAATGTCCCTTTTCCTAAGTCACTTTGAGGTTTCTCAATCTGATCTGAGTGAGAGGCGACAGGAGTATTTTTTTTTTTTTTTACAGCTTTACACACACAAATGTGGGCTTTGATTTCCAAGTAATATAATGGAAGAGAAATCTCATACTCCCCCACAGTTTGATGTCATTAATGTGTTGGGAAAAAGGCCTCTGTCCCGGAAGAGTCATGGGAGGTGAAAGGGGCACGTTTGAAGATGCGAGCGCTATCTTCACATAGTTCTCCAGTTGTATGGAGCCTCTTCTGCCAAGAGAGGGCCATGCAATTCATCCCAGAGGAACCTGAGGCCTGAAGGAGGTGAGAGAAGACCTCTGTGAGAAAGCACACAGTCACCTTCTCGGCAACTAAGCAGTCCCTGAGACCATTTAACATGCAACCCGAAGGTTACGGTCAATCCCAAAAGTCACCACTCCATTCCCAACTAGACATTACCAAAGTGACCTACCCAGAGATTGCTTCTCATCCCCAGTCCCAATGCACATCCATTCCCAAGAAATGCTTTGTCTTCAGCCTCTCCAGGCACCATCTCCCTTCCTGTGGGAGCACAGAGCTTAGCCTGGAGCACCTTTCCTTCAAGCCAGCAACACAGAGCACTAGGTTCAATTCCCTGAAGGTGGCCACTTTAAGAGAGAAATCTGAAAACCCCATTTGCTTTCTTTTCTCCCATATTGGCATGGATTTCTGTCTTCTCTAACACCTTGTGACCTTCTCTATATCATGCTTTAAAGTGTAATAATATGATTTTTTAAAAGAAATTTATTACTTGTTGCAAAGGTCTTTTTAAACCAGTTTAGATTTCAAGAAAAAATAAATGGAAATCATCGAAAATTCATTTCACATTAATGGTCTAAAAATAAACCAAAGGACATTATGTGTGCATGTGTGTATAAGTGCACACAGAAATATATATACATATGTAGACTATATACATGTGTGTATATATGTGTATATATACATACACTTGTATAAATGTATATACACATATACCTATAATGTGTGTATGTGTATTTATTGAAGAAACAGATACCATACTCATTTCTAAAAGAATATTCAGAGAATATCAAGATGATTCTGGCTGAAAAAGGCCAGTGGAAATTCAGGTGAAAATGTTCATCAATTCCCATTGCATCACCTCTGTAATTTTTCAGCTCTCTGTATAAACATTAAATGTCTTATATAGCAGCAAAAATATAAAATAGTTGTCCATATTTTCACAGGTGTGGTGTAATTTATAAAATTAGAAAGCAACTTATCAGCTACTTAAGAGAAATGGCAAGTTTTGATATGAGTATACAATATATAAAAATATATATAGTGCTATATATAAAAATATTTGGTCTCTATTTCATTTTTTGCATCAGTATTAATACTAAAATATGTCTCACTAGTGATGTTTTTATGATATCCCTGATCCTAACTGAAGAGACAGTTATTTATAGTCATTTATTTTAAAAAATGAAAATAAGTGAATAATGATTAATTAGGTTAACATTGTTGCTCCCTATGACAAAATTTTATAAGCAAATTTCAAAAGACATGTTGTAAATTAGGAGGCTCAACAATAAAACATTACGCTCCAGAAATTATGTGAGATGTGCTATATCGTACATGAAAATACTTTCATCCATTCTAGGAACGGATAATTTAAAAATTGCCAAAGAGAGATCTAAAGAGCCTGCTTTACTAAGTATGCATAAAAGACTTATAATTAACATATAAATCATACACAAATTATTATCTACAGCAGTATTTTTCAAACTCTAGTTACATCCATTAGTGGGTTGTAAAATCAATTTAGGAAGTCAGTTTTTAATAAAATAGAGTAATTTAGAATACAGTAGGAGAGAAGAAAATCACAGGATAGGATAGGATAGAATAGAATAGAATAGAATAGAATAGAATAGAACAATCATGCATAATAAGGATAAGTATTGTTTCCTGAAATATTTGTTTCAGATGTGTGTGTGCACACGTGTGTGTGTCTGAGTGTGTGTACTGGATCACAATGTAAAATACATTTTTCATTGTGAGTGATGGTCAAAAATCTTTTAGAAACACTATTCTAAAATATATTAATCAGGCTAGACTAAGTTATGCTATAGTAACAGACAATCTCAAAATCTCAGTGGTTTAATACAACAAAGGTTTATTTATCATCCACACAAATTCCAGTGAAGGTTCAGGTGACTCCCCAAAGCCACAGACCTCCATGCAGTGACTCAGGATCCAGGCTGCTTCACCGTATGGTTTGTAATCATAGCACAAGGCTGCTACAATCACCATGCAGAAGAGAATCCAAGGAGGACATTCATCCACTCTTCTATGTTTAGCCTGAAGGAGACACATGCATCGCTTCTGCCCGTTGCCCACTGGCCAGTATTGGGCAATAGCCCTGGCTAAATGCAAAGCAACTGGGAAATCCGTGACAACTAAGGGAATATTTGGTGAGCATTAGAGTCTCCACTACAGAGAGTGCTTGACATTCCCTTAAAACATGTTCTTAAGAACCGATTTAACATGGCAATCACTCTTCATGGATGGTACCATGAACATTATTACAAACTGGCTGTACCTTACCCCATAGACCACAGACTACTCTAGAAAAAGACCTTAATAATTATTCATAAAATATTAATATACTATATTTACCAAAGTTAATTATAAAAACAATTTATAATTCTGTCCTCTGATATAACACTTAAACTCAATTATTAAAATCTTAGCTGGGCATGGTGGCATGTGCCTGTAGTATCAGCTACTCAGGAGGCTGAGGTGGGAGGAAAGCTTCAGCTCAGGAGGTGGAAGCTGCAGTGAGCCGTGATCACACCACTGCACTCCAACCTAGGTGAAGAGCAAGACACTGTCCCAAAAATAAATAAATATAAACAGAGTCTGTTACTAAAAATAGATATTGGCGGATATAAGGTTCAAGGTTTGATCTTGTGATCCTGAGACACTCCTTTTTAATACTTAGGTTTAAAGATGGATTTCCAAAAGATTAAGTTTAAAAAATGATTTTTAAAAATTCCGATAGAGTTACTACTCTATGTCTTCATTCCTATCACTTATAAGTGAATGCATGGTCTTCATGTGATCAGCGCATTTGCTTGGAGTGATTATATGAAAACCACACAGTGTAAGACCTTCAGGACACATAAGTATTTTATAGTTAACAGAAAGAAGTGCTGAATTAGGGGAAATGGCAATCTCACAGCTAAAGGGTTTAGATGCAAATAGTCTAATTTGGTAGAAATTTCTAAAAAGCAAAATGCAAAGATAAAGGACAGTGGTTGTGGAAGAGAGTTAGGGGATCCTTAAAACTCTGGAATTGTGAAATGCCAGAGACAGAATGTCTCCTAGGCTAATGTAGGTGGTTCAGTTGTGGCCAGCAGGGTGGTTCTTTGTCTCTAAAGAATAAGTCAAGAGAAAGGGTGGGAGGATGGAGGGCACTCAGCACATGGGAGCTTAGAATAAACGAGAGTCAGGGTGACCAAAGCTGGAAGACAGTGTCTGGCAGCATTCAGGGTAGGGAAACATGAAGCCTGACATAAGGGAGAATTCCGGTCTCTGAAGAGCTGAATTCTATCGAGGGATACAGGCCAATACATTGGCAAAGCCACCCCCAGAGAGAGTGCATTAAAACACCACCACTTGCCAATGGTCCCATTGCATGCTCACCCACAGCCTCCTCATGCCTTATGCAGCTTCCCAAGAATATTAACACCGGTATAAAAGATCCAAGCAGCTAGATCTGCAGAAAACAACACCCTCTCTTTGAATTGTAAACTAATCAGCTAGTACTTGAGTTTTTCCATTAGTCTCTTGTGCATTTAGTTGAACCCTTTCCTTGGCTTCAAAAAACCCTGATCAAATTTGGTTTAAGATGTATAAGGGACCTGGAATCAAAGTCTGAGAACCTGGGGTAAATTCTCCAAGCCAAGGTCCTGGCTCCATGTTTCTCTTAGAACTGAGAAGAGACTCACGTTTGTGAACCTGGGAATAGAATGATCTCAGGTGAGGGATGCACTCAGCCTAAAAAGATGAAGATTCTGTGTGGCTAAATGTTTAATGCTCATTCATACATGATTTGCAGTGGGATGGGATGGGAAGGCAACTAGAAATCTCAGCTCACAGAGTTTCAGGTGCCAGAAGAGCCAAATGAGGCTGGTAATTCCTTAGGCCTAACGTCACTGTTACTGATTTCCAACCAGGAGGCTTTGGGCCAACCTGCCCTCCCCATCCCAAGATGGGGTGTGCCACCTCACAACACCCTCAAAGATGTCCCTCTGAATCCGAGAGGATATCCCATGAGCTACTCAAACTGGATGGAGGGAAGAAGCTAAAATTTATCTTTTTCTTTTCTGGCACCATGACCCAGGACCACTGATGGGCCACAGGTGACAGGCAAGCTCCTGGTCACAAGGATGCAAGCATGAGGGTAAAGGGGCAGGTACAGCTGGTGAGGGCATCAGCCCAGTGGAGTCATTGACCAGGAGTGTATCTTCTGATAAAATAAGTTTCAACTCAAAAACTCTGTTTGAATACAACATAAGTCAGTGTGGCTTTTTATGTTGTTTGCTTGCTTTTATCCATGCCTGAGAAAATGGAGTCAGGTATTGTACCAATCAAGATACCAATCATCAATGTGCCAAATGCCATGTGAGTTTTGGGGTGACTTCATTCACCAGCAGTGTCCTAACCACAAATCTATGTTAGAAAAATTTTAGGATAAACTTGATAGTAATGGCTGCTTGAAGATTTAGTTTGTTTGTTTTTCGGGGTTTTTTTTCATTTAGGTTGTGTTTGTTCGTTTGTTTGTTTGTTTTTGAGACAAAGTCTTGTTCTGTTGCCCAGGCTGGAGTGTAGCGGCATGATCTCAGGCTCACTGCAACCTCCGCCTCCCAGGTTCAAGCGACTCTCCTGCCTCGACCTCCCCTGGTATTACAGGCATGTGTGACCATGCCTGGCTAATTTTTAAAATATTTTTAGTAGAGATGGGGTTTCACCATGTTGGCCAGGCTGGTGTCGAACTCCTGACCTCAGATGATCCACCTGCCTCAGCCTCCCAAAGTGCTGGGACTACAGGAGTAAGCCACCATGCCCGGCCAGATCTTTCTTATAATGTAAGCTTCAAGTCGAGGAGAGAACGAAATGGAATTTCCCAACATGAAGGTGGAAGGAAGAGACAGGTTCCAATGCCAGGTTTAGAAGTGTCTTCTGAGATGTTAACTGAATTTTGCGGCAGACTGTTGGTGCATCCTCTGTATCAGGGAGTCTGCAAACTATAGCCAAACCCAGTACGCGGTCTGCTTTTGTAAATACAGTTTTGTTGGAGACAACTGTGCTTGTTTGTTGTTGTATTGTCTATGGCTGATTTCATGCTACCACAAGAGAGCTGAGTAGTTACAGCAGAGGCTGTGTGGCCTACAATCTGGCCCTTTACAGAAAAGGTTTGCCAACCTCTGCCCTATATCTCCTTGGCCCACCTAAAGGTTATCTGTAGACAGTTTCCATGCATGCCAAAGGCCATTCTATCTCTCTGCCCAGCTGCAGAAAAGCCCCAGACCTCATGTGGAGCAGGCCACAGGTGATAGGGCATCAGTGCCCTAGGGCCACCCTCTCCTGAGGAGAAATGGGATGGAGAGCTGGTAGACGGAGAGCTCAGCTTCCTCACCTCCTGCTTGGGACAATTTGAAGATGTTCCACCCGCTCTCTTGAAGGGTCCCCAGTGGGATGGAGCCCCAGCTGCTCACAGTGGTGGCCACCTCATTAATGCCCCCTGCGTGGACACATCCATTCCCCATCTCATGCCTCCTCTTTCTCCAGTCAGGAGACAGAAACCGTACCAGTGGTTTTAACAGAGAGAATTTAATACAAAGTACCATACAATTAGTATAATGAATTGTTACCTAGTTAATTCAAAAAGCAAAAGAAAACACAAGAATCACATGGACCAAAAAGTCCAACATTTGTGGGAGTGGGGGGCTCACACAATGAAGATGCCCTCCTGGCTCGGGCAGGATCCTAAGGCATCTGTGGCACCCCAGCCTGCCTTACCCACCCACAGTGCCCGGAGGTGGAGCACAAGTGCACGTGTTAGGACCTAAAAGATGGGGAGTTAAGACCTGGCAGAGTGAAGCCAGAGGAAGCTCAGGTGGAGGTCTGTAGTGGTCCCGATGTGCAAATCAGTCATCTGACTTGGGTACAGGTGCATGAGGCCAAAAGATTAGAGAAACCACCCAGCAGCTGGTTCATGCCAAGATTTCCCTCAGGACCACTGGCACTCTCTCACGGAAACCCATGCAGATTTTTTCTTGTAAAACCAACGCTTACAGTCCTTAGGGAGAAGCCCAGCGGGTGGTATGGGGCTGGTTATGGAATACAAGTGCCTAGTGGGCCACTTCTTGTCAGCAGACCTTCAAGAAGCAGCTAGCTACCACCTAAGAGGAGAGGTTGGAATTAATACAACTTGGAAGTCTCAGAGGTGGGAGTGTGCTGGGACCCAGACCAAGGAGGGGCATCAGCAGGCTAGTGCAGGTATCTCTGCAGAGACTGCGATGAGGCTGGTCCTGCAAATGCTGGGAAAATGGAGAACTGGACTCAGCTGCTGCTACAGGAAGGAACTGCCACTGCCAGGGTGAAGAAGCTGTCTCAGTCCATTTGGGCTGCTGTAACAGAATGTCATAGACTGGGGACCTTATAAACAACACAAATTTATTTCTCACTCTTCTGGAGGCTGGGGGATCCAAGATCAAGGTGCCAGCAAATTCAGTGTCTGGCAAAGGCCCACTTCCTGGTTCATAGATGGCACCTCCTCACTCCAAACTCACATGCTAGAAGGGATGAGGGGGTCTCTAAGGTCTCTTTCATAAGGGCACTAATCTGGTTCATGAGGGCTCTGCCCTATGACCTAATCACCTCCCAAAGGCCCCACTTCCTAATACCTTCACCTTGGGGTAAGGCCTTCAACATATGAATTTGCAAGGGACATAAACATTCAGACCACAGAAGGATTGCTGGGGTGGTGTGGACAAGAGCAGAAAGCAAACAAAAGCCAGCGAGTGCCTTCTCCCTCCTCCAGACTTTCAGTCTTCCCCCAGCTCCCCTCTAACAGCACCTCCCAGGGAGCAGCTGGCTAAGCAGGACCTGGCTGCAGAGTCCCAGCCCCAGCATCACTGGGTAGAGAGGGGCAGGTTTGAAGCAAGAGACAGGAGCTTACTATCCTTCCTGCAACACCACCCTAACAAACCGCCTGCACCCAAGACCTTTCTCCGGGTCTGCTTTGGGGGCAACCCAACTTCATCCAAACCTCCTTATCTGTTGATACCTAACCTTATTACTTAGCAGTTATCTTTGGGGTTACAAGCAAAGAAAACCAACTCTAACTAGCGGAAACAAGTAAGCAGTATGTCAAAAACATGTGGTGTAGCCCTCAGGCCTGAAGAACCAGCCAACACCATCCTAGAAAAAAGACAGTGATTGGAGCAAGGCTGGGGACCCGGAAACACAGCAAGGATTGGCAGGCAACCTTGCCGGGGTCTCAGGCGGCAAGTGCCAGCACCTGCAGCCTGCGCTATACTGGACTCAGATTTCTAATTTCATTGAGGGTGAATCTGATTGGGCTGGTCCGGGTCACTGGCCCACCCTGAGGCCAGAGGAAGGCAGAATATCTTGATACATTAGGGTTGTATCCAGTGTGGGAGGAGCGGCTACTCAATACAAAATCAGGGCTGTCACCTGAGGGACGGGAGGTAGGAGTGGCAGATGTTAGTCTGCTGTCTCAGGTTGGGTCCTCCAGAAGGCAACCCTGAGACAAGGAGTGAAGGGCAAGTCATTTATGTGAAAGGAAGCATCTATATCTTGAGAAGGAAAGTGAGACAGGAAAAGGAGGAGGCCAATGCTGGAGGCACTGATCAGTGCATTTCTTCACAGGCATCTGAGGCTCAAACCCACTGGGGAGCTCCAAGAGACTATGTAGAATATGCCTAAAAGTTACCCTAACAGCAGAGTGAGAGGGCTGGGGAAGAGACCTGCTCCTCCAGGTCCCATCCACCCTTGATTGAGGGCTGCTCCCGGGAGCATGAACTCCCCAGGACAACCAATCTGCCCAGGTATGGACCAAGCATGTGCCTGTGGCCACAGGAAACTCTAAGGCAGAGTCGCACACGCCTGCCGCGAGAAGCTGGAGTGCGGTCATGAACCAGAACAGGGAGACTTGGGGGATCTGGCGAGACACCCTGGGTGGCTGATACAACAGCAGTGACGGGTCACTGACTCAAGTGCTGGGAAGATGAGTGGGGCAGGGGCTACCACACAGCTGCTGTATGGAGCAGGCACTCTGGGAGAGTCTTGCTCCCAACAGACCCAAAGCTGCCTCAGGGAAGAGGAGACCAAGGCCCTGCATGGATGCTGTCGGGACCCTGCATAGATGCTGTCGGGACCCTGCATGGATGCTGTCGGGAGGCCTGCTCTGACTCCATGTTACTAACAAGAAACTCTTTATGAAACCAAAGATTTCGTGCGTGTTTCAGGACCCTGGGGAGAGAGAAAGCCCAGAAATGAACCCATTCTGCAGCTCTACAGAAGAAAACAGAACTAGATTGGGACAGTAGAGTGTCAAGAAAATGAGCAAGTGAGTCAAATCCCTGGGACCCTTGCACAGTCAGAGCCCGACTAGGCTCTAAAGCGTGCACTGCAGCCAGCCCTGCATTTCACAGTATGGGCTCAACCTTCAGGCTGAGGTGCACCTGCCAGGAAATGGTGCTTACCTGGTCCCTGCCTCCCACCCTCACCTCACCTCCTTCCATTGACCCCCTGCAGTCCCCTTTATGTCTCCTTGAACAGGCCGAGTTCACTCCTGCCCCAGGGCCTTTACACTTGCAGCTCTCTCTGCCTGAAATGCTCTACCCTCAGCTCTGTATGTTATACCCCGTGTTGTCATTCAGGTCCCACATCACCCCTTCACAGGGTCTTCCCTTACCACCCAATCCAAACTAGACCCCCAGTCATTCTGGCAGGTCACGCTAGTTGAGTCCCTTCATGGTAGAGTCTCTGACTTTCTCTTCGCTACCCGCGTGCATGGCGTTTCCTTCCTCCCCCACTAGAACATCACATCTGTGAGAGCAGGACCACGTCCCACTGTTCCTTGCTGTCTCCCAGTGACCAGGACCATGCCTGGCACAGAACAGATCCCAATCCATTTTTCTTGACTGATTGAATATAATATAAAAATGACCTTTCTTTCTAAAGCAATACCCCCTGCCTTTTAAAATAATATAAACTGAACACATAGTTCAGAAAATAAAAAGACCCAAGGAGGAAAAGAAAGGCTTTGCAGTGGCTGTTGAAGCTGAAGATAATAGACACACAGGCCCAAAGCCTAGTACATCCTGGGCTCCAGCTAATGGTTTCTATCATTCTCCCTTAAGCTTTTAAGTTATAAATATTTCAAAACTCAGTGGAATGGGTTCCCCATTCATCTTTTAGAAAAAACAACAAAAGCCTAATTCTTTCTTGAAATCCAAACCTCAAATGAATTTGGAACAAGATTGTTTCAAGCTCTAAATAGAAAGGAAAGGTGACTCCATTTAGTATTATATTATTTGTAACCAAGAAATAACAGAATGTAATTTGTGACTCTGTCAATTTCCTCTAATTATGTGTAGTTGTCTCACCAGATGCTTTTTGTAGGCCGATACTATAACCCATTTAAACACATTTACTCAGCTCCCTTAATGTACTTTGGAGAAGCTACACAGGGAAGGAGACTTTTTTTAATTGGCATAACTTATTTTTGGACTGTGAGTACAAAGATAGATACTGGAGGGCAACATAGACATTTGTGTAAAGATTCTGGTTTTGAGTAATTTCTGTGTTTTAGGATGTGACACAGTAAGCACCTGTGTGCATGTGTGTGTGCACACGCAAGATCATGCACACTCACATGGCCACTGCTATATTATGGTAATTGAGAGCATTGATAAGTCTGAAAAATCGCCCCTTAATGGCACAGCACACTGTCAGGCACATAGTACATGTTCAATAAATGCTTGCTGGACTAATTAACTCACTTCTAAACAAGGAACTTACACAGTGACACTTCACTTTGCTTCTTGAAACCTGACCTAGGTTGCAATCTCTGAGTGAGAAAATTTTAAGTATCTCATACTAAGTACATTTGGTACACATATGGTGGCAGATGACACTGGTGCACTGCCTATGACCCCTTGACCCTTAGTACTTCCTTGTATTTCCAGGCCTGACTTCCAAATGCCAGCACCTAGACATCTTTGCCTGAGAGCTTTCTTGGCCCCCAGAGAGCACACCTCCCACTGACTGCCAGGAGCTGGGGGATTAATACCCCAGCTCCCTCACCCCTCAGGGAGGCTGACTCTGAGGCACGTGATCTATGCTGTCTGCCAGAGCTCCTCAGTGGCCCCTGGTGTGAGCTGATTTGGTGGTAACGTCCTCCTTATTGGTTCCCTTCTCTTCCCTGCCTTCTCCACTCTCCTACTTGTGCATCCTAAATTCATCTTCCAATGAAACTTCGCATTCTCTGCTTTGGGATCAGCTTCTGGGGGAATCCACATTAAGAGAGATGCCTTTAATAATTTCATCTCTAGCAAAACACTCATCCACATAAGCACACACTTGTGCTTGAAATGGAATGAAGATGAGCCGATGTCATCAACCAGCATGTTTCTGTGTGAAATCCAGATGCTATCTGAGTCTCTAATGAGACTTATGAACCAGGATGAAGAGCATGTCTCTTTCCTAAATGAGGATGGTATGGTGGCCATTTAACAGAGCATCCCTGTCCTCATGAAGCTGACCCACCTACATTCCCAAGGTCCCTATTAATTAGACAAAGGATGTGCAAGCAAAGAAAACATTTTAATGAAGGCTGCGTTGGCAATGCCAGATGGGTCAACTATGGTCTAATCCAAACAGGAACCCTCACCCTTTTATCATTTGCTCCAAAATATCAAAGCATTACCCCTACAGTGGCCCCAAAGACATTTTAGCCCATTAAGCCTGGGCATTTTAAGAGCTCTTCTCTCCTGATTTCTTTTTGTCTGACTTTGTCTTTCCAATCATGGTCTCCACGATCACAGCGGTTTCTTCATATGTCTGAATGCTCTCCGTGGAAATCTTCTCGATAGATTCCACCACTTCCACTGTCTTATAGGCCAAAGCCTTGGGAGGGCCTTTTTCTGGCAGGCTTCTGCTCCTAGTCCCAAGCACCTCAGCTCCATCCTCATCAGCCGCAGGCTTTGGAGGCTCAGGTATAGACGGTTCCTCTGCACCGGGTGTGACCATGGCACAGGGTCTCCTGGACTCTTCGTCCCGCTCCTCACCCTCACGTTTCTCTTCAGGGCCTTCCAGCTCTGCACCATCTGGCTCAATCTCCTTGTCTATAGGCTGCTGGTCAATTGGTTGTCCATCTTCTTTCTCCTGCAGACCCACCTGCCCATTCTCTAAAGGGGGCTTGGGTGACTCAGGAGAGGGCTCCACCTGGCCGTCATAAAGCACAGAGTCTTCCGCAACAGAAACAGCCACCCCACCTTTAGCTGTGATGGAGGAGACATAGAATCTAGGGTCCACGTAATTGGCATCCCCTGTGACCAGCACGTGCCGCTCTTTGGTGTAGAGCTCAGTGGGGGTCTCAGGCTCTTTGGGGCTTCTCACTTTCTCCTTGACCTTCCTGTATAGTTTCCCAAAGCCTTTGCTTATCTGCCCTCCATCTGGCACATCCTCTGGAGCCCCTTCTTGTGTCAGGGGACTTACTTCTTTACTTTCTGATTCAAACTTAGATTCACTTTCCTCTTTAAGTACCACCTGTACCAGCTTTGTGTCTTCCAAACCTTTTAATGGTGCATCTTCCAGAGCTCCGTTGGTTTTGTCTTTTGTTATAATCTCTTTTCTCCTTGGAACATTCTTGGGGAGGGCTTTTTGTCTTGGTTTTGCTGCTGTTATATCCTGCAGAGCTCTGGTAAGATCTGGAAAAACACACAGGCAGAAATTCCAGTATAATTGTCATTGAGAGAGAAAGAAAATACGCTGGTTGGAAAATAGGCTAACTCTCTCGGAAACAAACGCCTATAGTACTAGGGTGGGGCTTCCTTCATCTGGAGCAGAAGCAATGGAAGAAAGGCCCTGGCTTTGTTGCTCCATGGCCCAGGCTGAGGTCCAGCTGGGTGACTCTGGACAAGTCACTGGATGCCTTTGGGCTTCCAGAGGGAAGGTGCTCCCTGTTCTGACACCCACAGTTCACCACCACACCAGGCAGAACCTACCAAGGTATGCAAGGCCATTGTCCTGACACTCAATGGGAGCCCTAGCCCCTGTTCCCACTGCAGCCCCACTGAGCTCACAGCAGACACTTGGATCCACAGAAGCCCATTCCTCAAAGTTATTCTCTCCTCTGACTTCCTCAAAGGAGAGATGACAGAGCTACCTGGGGGCTTCTGACATGCTCAGATGGCCTTGGGCCTGGAGATGGAACCCGTTCACGGTGGATCTACCTCATTCCATATTTAGCTCAAGCTAGATAAATGCCACCCGGCTGTGATCAGCCTCCCCTTCCTCCCAGGCCAAGAGAGGAAGCGATGCTATGAAATTCAGAAATGACAGGAATCCCCTGCCCCAAGTCCACCCTCCTGCTTCCAGACTAGCTAAAAGGAAAAACTAAAAGTTGAAGAAAACACATAAAATTCTCACCTGGTATAATCTATGAGGCTTCCGGGCTCCACCCACATAGTGAATTTTGAACTTTTTCAGCCCAAAAGTCATCCCCTGCATCCCTTCCCACTGGTAACCACAGGGCAAGACCGATCAAGCACCGGCATCAAGCACGGCTGATTCACAATAAAAAGAGAGCCAGGTGAGCCGGCAACAGCAGACATGGGTCACAAAGCCACAGGTGCAAGGGATGCAGAGAGGGACAGGGCACAGGAAAACTGCTGGGAACTGGTATGCGAGGAGGAGGTGCTTACAGGACTGCACAGAATCTCAGGGCCCGGTGCCAAAAAAACCCACAAGACCCCTTGTTCCAAATTATTAAGAATTTCAGAACAGCATTAGCAGAGCATTCAGCCAAGCTGGGACCGTTCTGAGAGCAAGCCCCTGCAGGGCCGCACGTCTGCAGACCTGGCCCTGGGCGTCCAGCTGCAAGGCTGTTCCCTTTCCAACCATGTTGACTCTGGAACGCCATTTCCACAAAGCCCTCTGAGCTATCTGGAAATAAGGATTTCAAGGTCCTATATGCATGAGCATCCATATTACCACCTTCTCTTTTCTCCCCAAATGCTGGGCTTGTTCAGAACTGGGAGATTTCGATGTGAGGTGAGGTCTTACAGACCAAATGTTGAAGGCAGATGCCACATTTACCAGCCAAGCTGTTTCTGCCTGGTTTGAGGGAGGGGAGAATGAGAGATGACTGAGCAGCCACTCTGCACTGGACACCAGGTTACACACGTTGGCACAAACCCTTTGATTCAATGTGGGGAGGCGGTGGGATGTGACCCAGTGTTCACTTACTGCCGAGCGGAGGGAGCAAGAAGTGAATATTGAGTTGTACTTTTTGCCCAATTAAATGCCTTGTGTTGCAAAAGTTATTGCTGTCAAACCATAAAACAAATATAAAAATACAAAATAAATGCCTCACATTAGGGATGGCATGCCCAAGGTAGCCTAGCCCCCTAGTCGATTTTTCTCCTTATAAACTTCTCAGCTCAGTCACTTAGCAAGCCAGAGAGGGCAGAGGGTGGGAAGGAGTCCTCCTTCACATAAAAGCATTTAATTTCCAGATGGATCTGAAGCAAGCATGAATGTTAAAGTCAGGAAGAGAGCCGCTGGGTTTCTTTCCAGACAGAAAAAAACAGAAGTCCAGTGTTGGGGAGCGTTACCTTTCCCACCGGATCCAGTGCTGAGAGAGACTCCATGGCTCTGGGTGAACAGGGGAATGGGAGTTTCAATGAAGGCAGAGGTCAGCCTGGCAGAAAGAACCAGAAAGAACAAGCCAAACAGAGGTCAGGGGCAAGAGCGACTCTCGTTAATGTTGAGCAAAAATGAAAAAAAAGCTTTCTCTAGACCAAATTGCTCACGAATTAGATATCATTTTAAACAGACAGCCATACACACATTTACGTACTGGATGAGGACGTAAAGGAAGTGATCATTTCTTTGAGTTCAAGAGTCATAAACTGTGAAATATACCTATAAAAAATTGTAAGTGGGGATTGCTTATAACCTAAAAATGCCACTTCTCCATGAGACAGTGCCTTTTTTATTTTTTTGCCTTTTGTTTTTTTGCCTTTTTGATTTTTTTAATTAGAGCAGTCAACCCAGGCTGAAGTATTTAGGGTAAACAGGGTATGATATCTCCAACTTAAGATATATGTATATACACGTGTATATACTTGTGTGTGTATATACATATATATATACACGTGTATATACGTATATATATACACGTGTATATGCGTGTATATATATATACACACGTATGTATATATGTGTGTGTATATATGTATATGTGTGTGTATATATGTATATATACGTGTATATATATACACACACATATATACATATATACATATATCTACTCATATATACGTATATACATATATACGTATATATGTACACACACACATCATATATAAATAGAGAAAAAATGATAAAGCAATTGAGATAAAATATAAACAACTGGTGAATCTGGAGTATTCAGGAGTTCCTTGTTCTATTCTTGCAACATTTCTATCAATTTAAAATTAGACCAAAATCAGAACTTATAGATAAATAAAAGAGGTATCCAGTCACCTTTCTGTGAAGCCCTGTCCCAAAACAAAAATGTTTACAAAGTCACCGAAATGCCAGCTCCAGACTTATTCTTGCAGATGTGTGCATAAAGTGTTCACTGTGACATAAATATAATGTGGAATCATGCCAGATACACCAACCAGCACTGGAGAAAGAAAAATAAAATCCTGCTTCTCCTGCCAAGCATTCGAGTGCTCACAGCCAAGAGAGAGCACCCAGCGCGAAGGGAAGAGCTGCTCCTGGTGGGGACCTCAGTTGTGGGGGGCTTCTCTTTTCATTCAGTCGAAACCCAGGAATTTAGCAAGACTGAAGTGAAGAATCACAAATTAATTCCCAACCCGTTCTCTGGAAATCACGGTAGCTATGAATACCAGCATAGCTGGAGAGAAAGAGAGAATTTCCCAGCTTTCTTAAAGTGAGTAGGGATCGACTCACAGCTCCATTATGGAGAAGACCAGACAGCCACATAGTCACAGCCACAGACTGACTCAGCAAGGTGCTAAGAATTGTGAGGATGGCAGCAGGAGCATCACCAACACCTCTGAGTGCCCTCAAGTGCCAGGCTCCGTGCCAGGTAGCTCACCTGCAGCACCTCATTAAATACTCCTGGGCATCCCACCTGCTGGGACACTTATGTCCCCAGAGGCCTATGAGCAAAACACAGGCTTCTCAGTGAGGCCTTTTCTGACCACCCTACTTAAAACTGCAAGCATTCCCCCATCACCCCTATTGCCACCACCCTCCTCCCTGCGGGAACTTCCTCCTCAGCACTGGTCGTACCTTCATCCTCTGTCTCCCCTACTAGTTATCCAACACCCATGGGGTCAGGAATTGTTCTGTTTCCTTCCCTGACACATGCCCACTGCCTATAACTGTGCCTGGCACACAATAGGCACTCAATAAAGAGTTGTGGAAGGAATAAGTGGCCTGGATGGGGAGGGCACACGCTCACCTGTTGCCTTCAATCTCGATGATACGATGATACCGGTCCAGCTCATTCTTCAGGGTTTGCTGGGCAACCGCCAGCTGCCGGCAGTCGTAAGAAGACTTCTCCAGGACCCGCTCTGTCTCCTCAATCTCCTTGCGCAGTGTCTCAATCTGCTCGTTATAAAGCTGAATCTCATCGTCATAACACTCATGGGCACTTTTAATAGCTTGTTCCAGAGTTGTTGTCTGTGGGCAAGGACACGCTGTAAGAAAATCCATCCCCCTTCTTCCCTAAGAGACAGACCTCACCAGGATAAGGAACCTGGACTCGGTGAATGTTTTATGTTGTTTGTGTGTTTCTCTGTCCATTCGAGATTAGCAATGAATCACTTTGGAATCCTTAAGCTAAAAAGCAATGTGAAAACTGAGCTCCTGTGTCCTTACACAATTTTTTTTTTTTTTTTTTTTTTTTTGATAGAGGATCTCACTTTGTCACCAGGCTGGAATGCAGGAGTGCGATCTCGGCTCACTGCATCCTCGACCTCCCAGGCTAAAGGCTTCCACCTCAGCCTCCTGAGTAGCTGTGACTATAGGCAAGCACCAACATGCTGGGCTTTTTTTTTTTTTTTTGGTAGTGATAGGGTCCCACTTCGTTGCCCAGGCTGGTTTCAAACTCCTGGCTTCAAGTGATCCTCCCACCTCAGCCTCCCAAAGTGCTGGAATTACAGGTGCGAGTCACCGCACCCAGCCCTTCTTGCACTAATATCAGCACCCTCTGCAATTAGCCCATAAGGAGGCCCACCCCAAAGGCAGTCTGAAGACAAACCTAGAAAATAAAACGAAACCTAGGCCAGGTGGCTCACACTTGTAATCCCAGAACTTTGGGAGGCCGAGGCTAGCAGATCACTTGAGGTCAGGAGTTTGAGACCAGCCTGGCCAACATAGTGAAACCCCATCTCTACTAAAAATACAAAAATTAGCTGGGAGTGGTGGCACACGCCATAATCCCAGATACTTGGGAGGCTGAGGCAGGAGAATCACTTGAACCTGGGAGGCAGAGGCTGCAGTGAGCCAAGACCACACCAATGCACTCCAGCCTGGGCAACAGAGCAAGACTCTGTCTAAAAGAAAAAGAAAAAAAACTTGCTATCGGTGGAATAATATGTATAATTCAAATAAAGTACATTCTTCAGACTTTAATGAATTAGCATAAATCTGATAGCAAAAAAATAAGTAAAAAGAAGCACATACTAAATAGATAAGATGCTACCTTTATTGAAATACTGAGTGGGAGAAAAGTTTCCTTGTTCTCATTCAGCTTTGATTTTCTCCCGAGTTTGGATCGGCAGAGTTACATTTATGTTTTGGTAGCTAAGGTGTATGTGTGTGCCCTTGTGTACACATAAAATAATGTCAGAGAAATACAGTACATTAATCAGAGCAAGTAAAAATTAAGGGAGGAAAGCAGAAAGAGATAGTTTTATATTCAGTGTAAGAGGTTGTGATGATACACAAAGACCCACAAACGCTCAGTCGTGGGCCACATAACAGTACTGCAGTCAACAATGGACTGCATATAGGATGGTGGTCCCATAAGAGTACAATGGAGCTGGACAATTCCTGTCGCCTTGTGACAACCGCAGCCATCCTAGGGCCGTGGAGCCACACGTTCACTCACATGTCTGTGAGGACGCCGGCGTAAACAGACTGTGCTGCCAGTTGCATAAAAAAAAGTCTAGCACATGCAATTATGTACAACACATAATACTTGACGATAATAATAAACAACTATGTTACTGGTTTATGTATTTACGATACTACACTTTTTCTCATTATTTTGGCGTGTAGTCCCACTTTTAACGAGATGTTTCTGGTAAGACAGTGACGCCGCATTACCCCAGCCGCAGCCTCCTACAGCTCACGTTTCCCACATCTCTTGATTGCAATATTTTCTCTTGTGCTTGATCAAGTGTTATTAAAAAAGAGTCAAGAAGCTTAAAAAAAATTTAAACTTTATAAAGTAGAGGCCGAGATATCATGATTCTTTTCCAATCTCATTCTTGAGTAGGAAAGAATTTGACACGCATGGTCCTCAAAAACAAAACAAAACAAACAAAACCACACTTCTACCTAGCGCAGCCCTTCTGGAAGCCAGGGTGCACTGGAAGCACCTGAGGGTGTTAAGAGTCTGACTCAGCAGGGATGGGGGGCTGGAGACTCCGCCTTGCTCACCAGTTCCCACGTGATGTTGATGCTGCCGGTCCATGGGCCACACTTCGAGTCACAAGGGGCAAGACACACATCTATATTCAACTTCATGTATGTCCACTGTAGGCATTTCCTACATCCAGACCTAAATGTACCTACTGGACACCCTGGAAGATGATCATTGCCATCAAAACCCAATTCTTCACTTCATACACTTTATGCCCTTGGATCATGAAATTCCTTAAGTGAAAATGTAGCTTTCAAAGGTGTTCGGCAAATGGCCGGGTGTGGTGGCTCACACCTGTAATCCCAGCACTTAAGGAGGCCAAGGCGGGCAGATCACTTGAGGTCAGGAGTTCAAGACCAGCCTGGCCAACATGGTGAAACCCCATCTCTACTAAAAATACAAAAATTAGCTGGGCGTGGTGGCCGGTGCCTGTAATCCCAGCTACTCTGGAGGCTGAGGCACCTGAACCCGGGAGGTGGAGTTTGCAGTGAGCCGAGATCATGCCACTGCACCCCAGACTGGGTGACAGAGCACCCCAGACTGGGTGACAGAGCGAGACTCTGTCAAAAAAAGAAAAAGCAGGTGTTCAGCCATAGATCTGTTGCATTAGAAGGGAAGAGGAAGGGAAGAAAAGGTACGTGTGCTAAGCACTTTGGGGAGATGTCTGTCCAGTCCACGTTGTCCCTGTGTCTGATGTCAGCCCCACCCATCCAAAGGCAGGGTCCCAGCAACAAGATGACCCCACTCTCCTGTGCAGAGTTATAGGACCAGGGGTGGGCCTGACTTAGGCTGGCCTGTCACATGCCTTCTCTCCTGGGAATCTGGAAAGGGGTCTCAGAAATCGCAGAGTTGGTGGGAGGTCCTAGACAACAGGGACACATGAACAGGTCTGAGGCTGCCGCTCTGGAGTGGCGAGCTTTCATGTGCATGGCAAAGTTGAGAAAGGTAATTATTTGGAGAGGAAAAGAAATGAAGCCGAAAGGCAAAGACAAACAGAAATTAGGGAGCCGTGGCAAGAGAAGGAAGAGATGGAAAAGGAGACGGAGAGCAGCTGCCTCAGCTCCCAGTTCCTGGTTCCTGATTCCTGATGCACACCTGCTCTCAGATTTCATGCCCTGCCTTTTATACCCTGCTCCTTTGAAAAAAAAAAAAATAGTACCTTTCCGGTGGAGAAAACTGGCAGACAGCACCTTAACCAAGTGATCAGAGTTAATGTCACCTGTATGAGGACACAGCCACATAACGAAATACTCAGGACACAGCATCACTCCATGGGGGTCTTGCCAAGAATGCAGAACCTCCATCTAATCCTGAGAAAACATCAGGGAAACCCAAAAGGAGAGACGTGCCACAAAGCCACTGGTCTGGGTTCTTCCAAAGCATCATGGTCATGGAAGACAGAGAAAGACTGGGGACCATCCCAGTATGGGGGAGACAATCAAGACATGACACCTAAATGTGAGTAGGATCTTGACCAGGAAAAAACACGAGTGGAGCAACTGGTGAGATTTTAGTGCAGTCTATTAATACGACAGGACCATTGTTAATTTCCAGGTTTTTATCATCGGCCCGTGGTTTTGTGGAAGTTGGGTGAGGGGTATATATTGGAAACTACTGTGCTGTTTTTGCAACTTTTCAAAAATCTAAAATTACTTCTGAATAAAACAAGAGTCCCCTTCCTGTTTCAGCTAATGTGATCCAGTTTCTGTTTCTCCCAAGAAATCTGGATTCAAACAGTCACCTGTAATAGCAAATACAAGTCAGACACACTAACGCCTGGTGCAGCCACATCTCACCCACACCAGAGTGTTCAGACACTCCAGGAAACACTTCCAAGGAATATGGGGATTGAAAAGACCCCTTTGAGGCCCAAATCTCAAAGAAGTGTTGGAATTACATGGTGAGGGAAGTGTGTGGGGCTGTAGAGAACATAGAGGGGCCATGTGTTGAGGGATGGGGCGTGTTTTGAGACAGGCAGGGTCTCACTCTATTGCCCAGGCTGGAGTGCAGTGCTGCCATCAGGGCTCACTGTAGCCTCCACATCCTGGGCTCAAGCGATCGCCACACCTTTGTCTCCTCAGTAGCTGAGACCACAGGTGAATGCCACCATGCCCAGCCAATTAAAAAAAAAAAAATTTGTAGAGACAAGGTCTAATTATGTTGCCTAGGCTGGTCTTGAACTTCTGGGCTGAAGTGATCCTCCCACCTTGGCCTCCCAAAGTACTGGGATTACAGGCGTGAGCCATAGCACCTATAATCTCTCACTTTTCTATGTTTGAAATCTTTCATAATAAAGAGTAAAAGAAAAAATTACATATGAAGAGAATGTACCCCAGATCACTGACCCAGGAGCTCTGGGGTGGCCGTTCCTTTTGGGTGTGGGTTCCCCAGCCCAGAGCGGGGGTAGTGGCTCATGCTGATAAGTCCTAAGCTGGGTCAACTCATCAACCTCACAACAACCTTATCAGGGAAGGGCTGTCATTATTTCCACTTTACAGATGAGGAAACTGAGGCACACTGGCAAAGTGGCTTGCCCGTAAATACCACAGCAGGATTCAAATCTACCTGAACAAGGTCTGAAACACCTCCCAGAACCAGGCCACCCTTGCCCTGCACCTCAGCCTCCTCCCTGCTGCAGGCAACAATATGCAAGCACACACGTGCATGCACACACACACACTCTGTCTCCAGGGCCCCTGCAAACTCCCCATTCCCACACAGCAACAGGCCAACACCAGCCTGTTCTCTCTGAAGACATGGGAAAGTCAGTGTGAGCCATGCAGAGACCTCTCCTTGCAGGTTTTCACTTAGCAAAGTTTTAAACTGTAAATAGAATCACAAAGCATCACAGAATGGGAAATGAGAGCCCAGGAAAGTCACCTGTGATCTTTCTACCCTACAAGTGGAGTGCAATCTTTTTATGTCTTATGAAGTGGTGATTGTTGTTTTTGTGGTAGTGGTAGGGGGTGGAGGGATGGGGTGTTTTCTTGGGTGTGCATTTGTGTTTGTTTGAAGAAGGCTGCACGTTTTAAAGGCTGGAGATCCTCTGCTGGAGCACTGCAGGAGGAGCTCCTGTCCTGGGCGCCCCCACAGCCCCCATCCCCCACACGACCATGAGGCCCAGAGCCCTCCAACCCCGCACTGGTCGCAGATGCTCTACGGGATTCTGCTGAGTCCAGTGAAGTGATGACTTGGTTTATAAAAGTGGACTGATGTCTATATCGATGTGGTTTTTATAGCTCCATAATTTAAACCTTTCATCAGAAGGAAGAGTGTTCAGGAAAACCAGTAAGAGCTCCTGTCTCAGGAGCTCAACAGGAATGGAGATGCCTGTGACGAGAGCCACTGTGGCACGGCATCCACTGCCACCCAGCACCAGCCTGGCCGAGGAGAATGAGACACGGACCCTCCTCTAGAAGGCCGCAGTCCAGCAGGGGAGGCACGCCCGGGGCATCTCAGAGGAAGAAAGGGGCTTCCAGCAGGAGGCAGGACCGGTCCTGGGAACCGAGGAAGGAAAGGGACTTCCAGAAAGGAGATAAGGAATGAGCAAAGGGGAGGTCCCAGAAACTGCAGGAGGGGCCAGGAGACGAAGAGAAGAGAGGTTGGCCCAGGGTTCCTCCAAGGGTGGGGCCATGTGGCAACCTGAACTTTATCCGGAGCCAGGTGACTGCTGTTTCTGCCTGGACCGTTAGATTGCCTGGTTTATATCCGTCTCCCCACTGGGCTGTGAGCCGCTGAGGGCACGACACAGGCAGGAGCCTGACGCGAGCCCCATCTGGAGGGGTGAGCTCTCACCTCAGTCCTTAGGACCCCAGACACCTTTAGGTGCAAGGTGTTTTGTTTTTGTTTTTGTTTTTGTTTTTGTTTTGTCTTAAAAAAAAAAAAAGGAAACTCATTACATACTGTCTTACACAAACTAAACCACTAGATGGTGCTAAGTGACTTTAATGAGAAATGAGACATGGGCGGTTCCCACTTTGCAATTTTAAGAAGTGACTTTCTTTACTTCCCTGTCACAGAAACTCTCAGTCCATGCAATTTAGGGAACTAGAATTACCTGTCCTTTCCTCTCCACCTGTCCGAAGTGCTTCCTCCAGGGCTCTTACGGGTATATGTGCACTTATTTGAAGGAGGGGCTTCCAGCTTCCAGCTCCAAGCCCAGGCACTATTCTCCCATCCTCCGCCCAGCGTCTCCCTGACTGCGCCCGCAGAGCCACGTGGAGGGCTTGTGAAAACAAGGCGCACCGGCCCGCCCCGGAGCTCCTGGGTCAGTGGTCTGGGGTGCCTGTGAATTTGCATTTCTGACAAGTTCCCAGGTGGTGCCCCCGCTGCTGGGACGGGGACCTCACCCTGACGACCCCTGCTGTGGAGAGTTCGGGAAGCTTCGGACGCCCTAACCATAGGCGGAACCCGCTGCCACGGCCCTGGTGCCAGCAGACGCTCTCTCTCGGCCCGCCCTCCACCGAGTTCCGGCCACAGTGCGGGCCCCGCCCGGCGGCGTGCGGCCACATCTTCCTTCAGCTCTAGCTTAGCTGCTACATTGGGAAGCCACTAAAACCTTTAAAACCAGCAAAAACCCAGCCACAAACATTTGAAATAAGGCCCAAGCCTGGGACACAGGGGGACCAGGTGGAACATTCGCCCCCTCCCTGGGACCCGCCCCTACCCTGTGGTTCTCAGTGTGGCTCCCGGACCAGCCGCAGCACCATCACAGGGACACCTAGACATGCAGCATCCCGGGCCACACCCCAGACCCACTGAGTCAGGAGCTCCCGGGCGCACCCAGCCACGTCTGGGTTTTCATCAGAGCTAAGGAGGCAGAATTTTGGCCCCCGTGACCTTTTCCCCTTGGTGCTACACCCTTGAATATGTCACATGGCAAAAAGGGACTTTGCAGATATAATTAAAGTTCTTAATCAGTTACCCTTTTTTAAGGAAGGGAGTTTATTCAAGATTATCCCCTAAAAACAGAAGTCAGAGAAACGCGTAAGTCCAAGTCATTGAGATGAGACGCAGGAAGAGGGTTCAGAGTTCGCTGCCGGCTCTGAACGTGGAGGGGCCTGAAGCCAAGGAGCATGGGCAGCCCTGACAGCCACTCCTGGCCAGCAGCCGGCAAAGAAACAGGGTCCTCACTCCTGCCAAGAACTTGAATGAGACTGGAAGCAAATTCTCCCCTAACAGCCTCTGGACAAGGGCCCAGGCTGGCCAACATCCTTCTTTCTACCTTTTGAGACCCAGAGCAGAGAAACCGATAGGACCCACCCAGACTTCCCACCTACACAACTGCGATGACAGGGGTGCTGGTGGTGACTCTTCAAGGCAGCAACAGAAAATGGACACAGCCGTGTTTCATCAGCTCCATGCTACAGCTTGTTACTGCGTGAGTATAAGCACATCTGTCATTTTATTTAAAATGATTCAGTAATATTTTGATAACTGTTTTAATATAATTAGTTTCTTTTTTTTTTTTTTTTGGAAACGGGGTCTCATTCTGTTGCCCAGGCTGGAGTGCAGTGGCTCAGTCTCAGCTCCCTGCAGCCTCAACCTCTCCAGGCTCAGGCAGTCCTCCCATGTCAGCTTCCTAAGTAGCTGGAACCACAGGCACGCACCACCACGCCCAGCTAATTTTTGTATTTTTTGTAGAGGTGGGGTTTCGTCATGTGGCCCAGGCTGGTCTCAAATTCCTGGACTCAAGCAATCCACTCACCTTGCCCTCCCAAAGTGCTGGCATTACAGGCGTGAGCCACCACACCCAGCCTGGTTTCCTTTAAATTATCTGTATTTTATTTTATGCCTTTACCATCATTTTTCTGAGAAGCGGTCTCCATCAGACTGCCAAGGGTGGGAGTGGAGGAGGCAGCATAGAAGAGATGTTTGAGACCCTGCTTTAGAGACGAGGGCAGCAGGGAAAAGCCAGGAAGTCCTCCTGCAGCCACTCAGGACAGAAACAGGCGGCCAACCAGCGGTTTCATTTCATGTTCTCAGAAACCAGGTTAATCTGTTGTGAAATTTCTTATTTTGATATTCAACAAATACCTGTACATAAAGAGAGGAACATTCTTTTTGTCCTGGAACTGGAATTTGCCATCTAGGCTGGGCTCCTTCATCTTTCTCAGTATCTCTAGGGCAGTGGTTTTCAACTTTATCACCACCGCCCCAGGAAAAAACACATTTCTCATTGCGAGCCATACACATCAGATAGATGTGTGTGTGTGTGTGTGTGTGTATTTCAGCATATCCATATGGATATAGAGAGATAAAACAAGGGCTTCACAAAACAAATCCTCCCTTTCACTTGCTGTACACTGTTTTTCTTATTATATTTTAGTCTAGCATTTTGTTGACTTCCTTTTACATGCCAGTCAATTCTACTGAGTTCATTTTACATCCAAAAATGAGTTGTCACTAGCCGTTTGGAAAACACTGGTCTCTAGGACCACGACTGGGCTTGTATCCACGTCCCTATTCACATACACAGCACACACACATACACATGACACACACGTACCACACACACTTCACATATACATCCCACATATATCACACATACCATGTATATCACACACACCCACCCCATGTACACAAACACATACAACCCTTATTCTATCCTGTCAGAGCCTCAGAAGAAACCACACAGGCCCCAGTCACCAGGATGAGGCACATGGTCCCTGAGCCAGGGTTTGTCTCGCAAGAAGGAGGAGTTTTAAGTGCCTTACTTGGTTTCTCCTGCTGCGATCATCAGTTCAGGGGACCACCACAGACCCGGGTTTGCTTTCCAGCAGCCCCTGAGAGCTGCTGCACTGTGAGTTTTGTGTGGTGCGTGCTGGGATGGGAATTAGGATGTGAACTCCAAGGTCCCAAAATGAAATCCTGAGCAGACATGGGGGCACTGGAAATCAATAAAAAGCGCTACATCTAGTTGTGGCTTCACATTTTTAGACAGAGTAACACATAACATCCAAATGGTCCAGGCTTTCTGAAGCGTCCGATTTTTACACGTTTTGCTCTCTTGTCCCCATGTGTATTTGTCAAACCAAATGTCAACTTACTTTTTGGTTTGGGAAATGTGGTTAGAGAGCCATACAAAGGTGCAGTATTTTAACCCAAGCATCCCTGTGGAATGACCTGCTGTAGGGTAATGAGAAAGAGAGAGAACCGGAAGGAACAAAGGAAGATGAGCCGGCAAGTAGCCAAGTAGGCACAGGCCACAGGACAGCGTGGGGCTTTTCTGTTTTGTTTTCAAATTAAGCTTCACCCAAAAGGGGTGGGGGTAGAAATGTGAGCTTTCCACCAACACGTTTCTAACTAGAAGCAAACACTGATACAACCACTCTTGCCAGGTTGTAATCAAATTCCGAAGGAGAACTGTGACCATGAGAAGGAAAACAGAAGCACAGATTTGAACAAGTGGAGGATAAAAATCCCTATGGTGTCCGTTTCTTCTTATTCTTACGAAGCTTGACCTGGGCAAAATGAATGCATGATGCAGACACTGGGGCAGCCTGAGCCTAAGACTCGGTGGGGAGGGCATGACTCGAAGGAGTCCCAAGGGGCACCTCTGAGGGGCCAGGAATGAGCGTGGCGCCTGTGTCCCCCAGCTCAGGACTCTCCCTGTGTCCTGGAAAACTCCTCAGTCCAGGCCAGAGCAGAGCGCTTGGCCACCCACTCAGAAAACCCCGTTTCTGCCAGGAACATAGGATAAGTTCAGCGTGTGACAGCTCCTCAAGCTGCATGCATGTGCCTGCGTGTAACACCTCCATGAAACATGTGGGAAGCCCCAATGCACACGCGGCAGACTCGAGCGTACCTGTGCCTGCAGCTCCACTCTCTGCGCCTGCAGGTGGGAGAGCACCTCCCGGCCCTCCTCCAGCTGACTCCGCAGGGCGGCCACCTCCCGTTCCGTCAGGAGCTTCTCCTGCACAGAGAAGGCCAGAGTCAGACTCATGGGACATGCAGAGAGGAAAAGGGCAGAGAAGGTGCAGGGCCCTGGTATGGGCGGAATATCCGTGTCCCCCTGAATTCTGTGTTGAAGCCCTAACTCCCAAGATGAAGGTTTTAGGAGGTGGGACCTTTGGAAGGTGTTAGGGTTAGATGAGGTCATGAGGATGGGGGGCCCCATCATGTGATTAGGGTCTTTGTAAGAACAAGAAGAGACACCAGAGCCCCCACCCCCACCCCCTGTCTGTCTGTCACGTGAGACACAGCAAGAAGGCAGCCGTCTTCAAGCCAGAAAGAGAGCCCTCACCAGACACCAATTCTGCTGGCATCTTGATCTTGGACTTCCAGCACCCAGGACAGTGAGAAGTAAATGTCTGCCTGTCAGCCCTCCCATCTGTAGTGTCCTGTTATAGTAGCCTGAGAAGACTAAGCCAGGCCCACAGCACAGCCATCAATGCCTTTTGCTTTGTCTTCAAAGTCTGAACCTCCTTGGGAGTGTGAAATGCCGGGACCAAGTACCAGGAGACCAGAGCTTAGACCTGGCTGTGCCATGAACCTACTAAGAGACTCTAGAAAAGGCATTTGACTCTCAAAGCCTCTGTTTTCCCTTCTGTGAAAAGGAAAACCTGGAATGCACACTCTCGAAGAAAATGAAGGCTGGTTGGAGCTGCGAGCCATACGCTGTGCTCGGATGTCAGCGCAGCACAAAGCAGGAGCCATCAGCCCCAGTGGGTGAAAGGGAAGTGATGCTCCAGGGAATGGCTAGAAGGAAATCCTCTGACCTCTCCACACTCTGCCAAGCAGGTCCCTCTCTCCTGACCTGCCTTTCCATGTCTATTCAAAAATATTCAAATTGTTTCACAAAGGCCTGACTGCTCAAGAGCCATGCATTCTGACACAGAGCACATTGACTCGAAGCCATGCAAAATCAAACACCAAGTCTACAATGAGGGTTTCTGTGTCCAGAGGCTGCATGGAAGACAGCCTCTGCTTCAAACACCTTACAAAGTGGCTGCAGCAATGACACAGACATACAGGAAAGTGACCGTCTAACTTGATTGTAGAATTGCTAAGCTAAGACTCATAAAGATGTGACACTTTCTCAATCGGTGCTTCTTTATCCTGAGCATGCACACGAGTTCCTGCGGATCTGGCTAAGATGCAGATTCTGCCTCAGTGGGTCTGAGGCTGGACTGGACACTCTGCACGTCTCACAAGCCCAGATGATGCTGATCGATGACATCAAAGTCAGTTTAGTGTCTGTATACTTACGACTTAGAAGGGTCTTATTACAAATACAATTCAAAAGGTATGCTCGGATGTAAAACACCTTTGAGTTAGAGTTGGGTTTGAAAAATAAAAGTAACATCTCTGGAAAGGAATCTCTGGGAAAGAAAATTAAGGCTTCAGGAAAAGTTTTTTTAGGCCTTTGTAGCAACCTCAGTTACATCCACTAAGGAGAACAGGATCCTGAAATGGTAACTGGTGGGCAATTCAGACAAGACTATCCTCATGAATGCCAAAAAAAGTAACTTTCCTGTCGCTTAGATGATACTTTGCAGGGTTCAAAAGTGTCTTCTAAAGCAAATTTGGGGATTTCTTTAGCTTTGTATAAAATAATTAAGATGAAAAAGTTCAGGCAGCCGGTGACCCCAGCCCATGGGTTCTGCAGCAGTTTGTCTGCATGCTGGTCCTGGGCAGGCCCCACCTCCTGGGCAGCCCATTCATTGACTCGGAGCATGGCCTGAGCACACATCTAGGCAATTTCAAGTGTCACCAGGGCTGAGAGCCACCATCCTAGGTCATCCTTGCAAAAAGACCCAGAACCTTATCTCTTGACCAATCCACCAAACCCTGTACTAGCCTACCACAACCTCTGAAGAAGGGACACTGTAACATTTTTATTTAATTTGCATCATTTCCAGTGTTTGTGGGGTTTTTTTGTTTCTTGTTTGTTTGTTTGTTTAGAGACGGGGTCTTGCTATGTTGTTCAGGCTGGTATTGAACTTCTAGCCTCAAATGATCCTCCCATCTCAGCCTCCTGAGTAGTTGGGATTACAAGCATGAGCCACCTCACTCGGCACCAGTCTATATATATATATCATGCTATGCATCACAAAATTCCATAAACCATATTAGGAAAAGCGTTACTATCCCGTTGAGCAGCTAGAGAGCCAAATGAAGAAGGAATTTGGAACATAATATCGGAAGTAATTTTTCATATCCAAATCTTAATTTTTACAAATTGGCTTCAACAATCTCTATCCTTTCCCACTAGTTTCAATGCCACAGGCTCACATAATCATTAGCAGAGCTCCGTCTTGGAAATATATTCACTAATTATCTGAGATTATCTGTATTTGAAATTCATTATCAGATTGATAGGGAGAATAAGGAAACAAACCAATTTTTTAAATGGGCAAGAGGCTTGAGCAGATACTTCCACAAAGAAGCTATCTGGATGGCAGATGAGTGCACAAAAGGATGCTCAGCTTCCTTAGTCATTAGGGGATGCAAATTAAAACCACCACCATTAGAAGAGCAAAGACACACTAAAAAGCTGACATACCAAGTGCTGGCAAGGACAGGAAGCCACAGAAACCCTCACGCATTGTGGGTGGAGATGCAACAATGGCACATCGCTTTGGAAAGCAGCTTGGTCATTTCTTATAAAGTATGCAAGGAAGAACAGCTCATAATTCTCAAGAGAAAATACCGAAGAAAACGGTCAAGGATGCGGTTTACATCCTCACATGTCTAAATATTGGCATTTACAGTACAAGTAAAATATCAGAAGAAGAAACTTCAGATGAGAATACAAGGCAGGAGTGGGGAGTGGACCCTGGTGGCCGCCCTCACAGTCCAACCTGTGAGCCCTTCTCTGGGAGTCTCCAGGTACAGCTTCCCTCCAGGGCTGGTTTGCCTTTTCCTGCTTCAATTCTTACCTCCCTCATCCCACTCGTCACAATGGATGCTGGAGGAGTGGTGTGGATGATCTGCTGCAGGATGCTGATATAGGTCTGAACTTCCAGAAGATTCTGTTGGGGGAGGGAAAACATTCTCATTATAAGTTGAGCTGCGCTGGTTTTTCCTTCTAATACTAGATGAGAACAGGAATGGACACTTCCGCACGCTCCCTCATCACAGACAGGACAGACCATGACCAGGTTCAGGAGGAAGAAGAGACTGATGCATTTGCTGCCATGGGTGGGCCTGCCCACATGTGCACCATGCTCATTCCTGGCACCTCAGTCTCCTTTAATCTTCACAAGAACAACGGGGCCGATGAATAAACTAAGACTTGCCTTATTTCACTGTTTCTCTTTAGTTACATTGGTGCATTGGTCTTCACAAAGCCCTGGGTGGCAGAGGCACAAAAAAAAAAGAGAAAAAAACCAGCCCTCGCCAGACATGGTGGCTCACACCTGTAATCCCAGCACTTTGGGAGGCCAAGGCAGGTGGATTGCTTGAGCCCAGGAGTTGGAGACCAGCCTGGGCAACATAGTAAGACCCCATTTCTACAAAAAATGTTAAAATTAGCTACGTGTTGTGGTGTGCACCTGTGGTCCCAGCTACTTAGGAGGCTGAGGTAGAAGGATCACTTGAACCTGGGGGTGGGTGGAGGCTGCAGTGAGTTGTGATCACCCCACTGTACTCCAGCCTGAGTGATAGAATGAGACACCGTGTCAAAAATAAATAAGTTAAAAGGCCCTGGAGGGCACAAAGGACCCTTTCCAACACCAGCAGTGTTTCAAAGAATGGGCTTTGGTCAATCAGGCCTGGACTAAAAGACTTACTGGCTATGTGTGACCTCAGGCAAGCTATTTAAACCTCCTAAAATGCAAGTTCTTCTGTAAAACAGGGATAACTATCTGTAGGGATGCTGATCCCCTTTACCCGCCAGTGCCCCTGTCCCCAGCTCTGTAATAACAGATGACACAGCCCTCTCCAGAAAGCAGCCCTTGGCCAACAAATGGTCATCTTGTCCAGGAAGCTACCAGGCCCTGCCTCATCCCCAACCCAGGCCAACGACTGACAGCACAGGAGTACAAAAGACCAACTCTCTCAACTCCTTGAGGGACCCAGCTGTGGTGTAATTCACATTCACACTCCAGAGCTTCCTGTGGGATCATGAGAAGGCCACAGCTGGACTCTGGCTGAGGACAAGTCCTTGCTCTGCTCCCTGCCCTGTCCTGCCCTTTTCCTCCCCTTCTGCTCAGAGCCCTCCACTAAGACATCAGTGACAAAAAATCACTACCTAGAGCTCTGCTTAGAGGAAGCCTGACCTGAGCAGTATTTCACAAGGCTGCTCTTGGGATCCAGTGAGATACTACAGGGAAGCCTCACAGTGTGAGCGATCATCATCACCGTCATCATCATCATCATCATCCTAAATGGCCTGGAAGAATTATTTGAGCTGCTTCAAAATTGGCCCAGGCACTGTTCCCAGGATTCCATCAAGCAGGGTAGAAGCAAGGAGGTAGGTGGGGAGGAGGAAATGGCTGGGCCTGATGGAAAGTTGGAGGGACCCTGATTGGAGCAGACAGGCCTGGTGTACTGAGGCAGGTACACACTGAGGTAGGAAGGGAACTGGAGGTTCACTGAGCACTTGCCAAGCTCCAGGTTGTACCCGTGTTCCCACATTGTCTTAGTTTGGGTTTCCCCAGAAGCAGACCCTGAGAGAGGGATCTGAGTATCTGAGTGCAAACAGTTGACTGGGCAATGATGCCAGGAAACATGATGGGTGGAGTGGGAAAGTGAGGCAGGAAGGGAGAGCAGTCAGTGAGGGCTATTACCAATGGATCACCACTGTGGGCACCTGGAGCTCAATCCTGTTGAGTATCTCTGGGTGCCAATGCAGAACAAAAGCCTCAGAGTTGGTCTACAAAGGCGAGAGGGAGCTGGTGTGTTTATACACCAACTCCCATCAGTTCTGGCTGAGGTTGCTCCCTGCTCCTGGGGACAGGAGTTCCCCAACACCCCACTACAGGCGGAGCAGCCTCCAGCTGCTTGGAGAAAGTCCTCAGGCAAAGCTGCAGGGATGGCAGTGGGAGGAGGCCAGAGCCCCTGGAGAGGGAAGCCCTGAGGCACCCACAGGTCTGCTACACTACTTCACCCACGCCACTGCTGGGAAGGAGAGCCTGCATTTGCATTTTGAAGATGAAAAAGCAGCTCAGAGAGGTTAGGCCACTCACCCATGGTCAAACAGCTGCAGAATCTGATCTTTCAATTATGCCAGGGCCCCCCAGAATCAGGCCTGTGAGGAACTGTTGGAGGCTGGGGGAGTCTGAGCACTGCAGGAGAGGAAGCTCCTGAATAATGTGCTCCTGCAATTAACGGGCTCAGAGGCAGAGCTAAAAACAAGACTTTTTAATGTATTTTCTGAGCGGAAACAGTTGATGGACTGTAGCTTAATGAAGACAGATCTATATAAAATCACTTTGTAAATTATACTGTACAATATAGATACTAGTTCCCAACCCAAAACACACCCACTACTGCCCACTCTTCAAAGCACATCTAGCTCATTAAGCACTGTCCAGTGACCAATTCACCCCTATTTGGTTCGAGGGAAAATGCACAAAGGTATGCCACTCTAGCAGTCTGTTTTCAGCCACAGTACCCTCGGCTTACCTGATCAAACCCAAACTGGGTTTTCTAGAGGAAGGGCTTCAAGGGGTCATGATTACCTTCTTGTGCCTGTCCTTTGCCGCACTGATATCATCTTGCAGAAATTGGGCTTCCAGCTGAAGGCGCAGGTTATGCAGCAAGGCTTCATCAGCTTCCTGCAATGAGAGCCACATATCCCTGGCCACAGGCACCATGGAGCATAGGGGTAAAGCTGGCCAGGTATATGAGCACACAGACCACCCGGGAGCTTACTGAAATGCAGACTCTGGTTCAGTAGGTCTGGGAGGGGTCTGAGATTATGCATTCTAGCAAGGCAATGGCTTAGCCCATTGGACCTGTTCTAGAAGAGCAGTTCTCAACAGAGGGTGATTTTGCCCCCCAAGGGGACATTTGGCAGTGTCTAGAGACATTTTTAGTTGTCACCACTTTAGTGGTAGGGTCCTTCTATTGGCAACTAGTGGGTAGAGGCCAGGGACGCTGCTAAATACCCTACAATACACAGGACAGCACCCCCCACAACCCTGCACACAAGGAATCCCCTTGCCTACAGGGTCAATACAGCCAGGGTTAAGTAACCTTGATCTAGAAAGATCGGAGCGCTAGGTATATTTACATACCAAATAAAGTTAATATTTAAGTCACGTCTATATTTGTTCTATATCTCATCATCAGTGAGTTGGGTTTCTAAGACTGAAGGAAAGAAATTGTTTTCCCTTAAATCCTGAAATCTGTATTCTCGCAGTTTTCTCCCAAGGACTGTTAACATTTACCTTGAGAAGATGCATCTTTCATACAAAAATGCATTTTTTAGAATGACTGTTTTGTGAATAGCATTTGTTTGTTCCTCTAAGGTTGGAAACTACATTGATCACAAAAGGTTGAATTTTCTCAGGAAACTTTCTGATAATTCACTGGCTCTTACCTCATTGATCTTGTTTGGATACACCAAGTAGGTATGAAAGAATTATTCATGCTCTTAATAAGATTGTGCTATGATGTCCAGAAGTGACTTATATACTTTGGCATCTTCGGTGTGATATTACAGGTGAGCATTACTTGGGTTCATCAGGATTCCCCACTCTCCCAAGATACCTCTGCCATGCACACCTGCCAACACCTGAGGCCTTGGGAAGTGAATTTTTACTGACTTATTAGTGACTTGCTAATAAACATAATGAGTATTAGCAATGGGCTCTCATTAATCAAGGGGAACACATGGTCTGACTAAAATATGTAAGAGACATTCTCCACACTTGCATGAACAGAGTTATGACAGTCACGATATGTGGACTGGCCATGAGATGTAGAGACACTCCCCGCCCTTGTGCTACTAGGGTTTCGGTCTGGCAAGGCCTTGAGACTGTACTCTTAAGAAAGGCACTTGGGGCCGGGTGCGGTGGCTCACACCTGTAGTCCCAGCACTTTGGGAGGCTGAGGCAGGCGGATCACCTGAGGTCAGGAGTTCGAGACCAGCCTGACCAACATGGAGAAACTCCATCTCTATTAAAAGTACAAAATTAGCCGGGTATGGTGGCACATGCCTGTAATCCCAGCTACTCAGGAGGCTGAGGCAGGAGAATCACTTGAACCTGGGAGGCAGAGGTTGCAGTGAGCCAAGATCATGCCATTGCACTCCAGTCTGGGCAAAAAGAGCAAAACTCCGTCTCAAAAAAAATTAATTAATTAATTCAATAAAAATAAAAGGCACTTGGTTCCTTAATTGCTCTTGTGAAAGACCGCTGGTGTAGTAAGATTTCTGATTGTCTGATGCTGACAAGAAGGATCCTGAAATTCTGACTCTATTGTAGCCTCTGCCTTCAATGAGCTTTCCATGCAAAGTGTTCTCTTAGCACCTAAGACACCAGAGCTGAGACTTCATGGAGCCTACAGAGAAGGTTGTATGGACCTTGGGGGCCTGCATCACAATAAATGTTAATATTTAACAAATCTCTTTCTGTGTGAATTTGGTCTAAAGCATTAGCAAGATGGTAGGGGAGTGGCCAACCCTCACCCAACTCAAACTTCTGAAGCTCTTTTATCTACCCAAGAGAACTGAAGATTTTATCTTACAGAACTTGAGAGTTGTACAAGATCAAATGAGTCAATGTGCAACCCTTAGGAATGTATTTTAAAACATTTCCTTCCTTTTCCATCAGCCATCTGCAGTGGAGCTGCCACCAAAATGCAGATTTTTGTGAAAACCCTCACAGGGAAGACCATCACCCTCGAGGTTGAACCCTCGGATACGATAGAAAATATAAAGGCCAAGACCCAGGATAAGGAAGGAATTCCTCCTGATCAGTAAAGACTGATCTTTGCTAGCAAGAACTGGAGGATGGATGTGCTT
This sequence comes from Pan troglodytes, assembly GCF_028858775.2. NCBI lineage: Eukaryota > Metazoa > Chordata > Mammalia > Primates > Hominidae > Pan > Pan troglodytes. Next base: position 24,034,698 of record NC_072419.2, read on the forward strand.
TGTCTGACTACAACATTCAAAAGGAGTCTACTCTTCATCTTGTGTTGAGACTTCGTGGTGGTGCTAAGAAAAGGAAGAAGTCTTACACCACTCCCAAGAAGAATAAGCACAAGAGAAAGAAGACTAAGCTGGCTGTCCTGAAATACTATAAGGTAGACGAGAATGGCAAAATTAGTCACCTTCATCGAGAGTGCCTTTCTGATGAATGTGGTGCTGGAGTGTTTATGGCGAGCCACTTTGACAGACATTATTGTGGCAAATGTTGTCTGACTTACTGCTTCAACAAACCAGAAGACAAGGAACTGTATGAGTTAATAAAAGACATGAACTAACAAAACAAAACAAACAAACAAACAAAATCATTTCCTTTTGCGTTTCCTCCTGCCTCAGCCTCCCAAGTAGCTGGGACTACAGGTGCACACCAACACACCCAGCTAATTTTTGTATTTTTGGTAGAAACGGGGTCTCACCATGTTGGTCAGGCTGGTCTTGAACTCCTGACCTCAGGTAATCCACCCACCGTGGCCTCCCAAAGTGCTGGGATTACAGGCGTGAGCCACCGTGCCTGGCCAACTTTAAACTTTCTAGAAGTAGCCACATTAAATAAAATAAAAAGAAACAGGTGAAATTAATTTTAATAATATATTTTATTTTACCCAGTATACCCAAAATATTATCATGTCATCATGTAATCAATAAGTTAGTAGTGAGATATCTTCCATTCTTGTTTTCAGATGAGGTCTTTGAAACTGCTGTGTATTTTACACTCATAACACATCTCAATTCGAACTCCCCACATTGCAGGTGCTCCACAGCCACATGCGGCTGGTGGCTGCCATACTGCATGGCACGGCTCTATGGGAGCAATTTTCGGCAATGGAACATCTTGTTCCTCCTCAGTGCTCCTCCAGGTTTCTGCTGCAGGGTGAATCCCCAGGTAAGGAACTCTCGACAGAAGAGGGAAGGACACCAGTGTCCAGAGTCATTCCTCACCCCGTAGACTCTCCTGCCTACTCTCTCCAAGGCTCCTCCTGATTCCTGGCCCTGGCACCGGGCTCCTGCTGCCACCAGCACCACTGCCAACTGGGAGAAGCAAGAGCTCCTGGGAAAACCACTCCCTTCAATAAATCTACACGTGGTCTGAAGTTTTTGGGGTTTTTTGTTTTAAATCGGAAATAAAAGAATGAACCAAATTACAAAAAGGGACTCATTTTTCCAGATCCAGGACACTGAACTGTCCAAACTACAAGAATATGAAATCTAACTATGGGACTTAGCTTCTGAGCTCATTCATGTGTTTAATTAGCCATTGACCTTTAACGAGCTCTGCCTTCAGGGGGTTACCATTCTGAGCCCTTAATGATGGGTCCTCACATCCTGCGACCCAGGGACAGTGAGGGAGGGTCTAATGAAAACTCAGCTATAGCGTTTCTTCTTCCAGAAGGCGTGCGCTACCCGGCCCGGGGCGATCAGACCCAGACTGATGCACTCATGCAAATCAAGGCCTTCCTACCGCAGGGGAAGTGGGCAGGCCCCTTGGAGATCCTGGTGTCTGGTCTTCTGAAATACCCAGAAGTATTTCACAAGCCTGGGAAGCCCTTTCATAAGAGAAATGGTGGAAAGGGAAGCCTGAATCTTTCCAGCAACAGAAAAGGGTGGAGGATTCAGAAAAACCCTGGTTCATTTGTAAAATACCAGCCAGACCTCAGGAAAGACGGAAACCAAGGCAGTCCCAGGAACCTAAGTAGCAGGAGTCAAGGACCTGTCCTCAGAGTGACCCAGCTCTGAATCAGTTCATCCCTGCATCCCTCCCTCAGGAGAGCTGTGATTGGCCAGCATGGGTCACATGACCACCATCTTGCCTGACAGCTGGACCACACGATGTGAAGGAAAATCACAGTGTTCCCGGACGCATCCCCACTCCCTTCAAAGGCAGTGGTTCCCTGTGGAGTGATTCTCAGCCCCGGGGATGGGACCACACCCTCAGAGAGGCCTGGCTAAATCTGGGCCAGAGGTGCAGGAGTATTGGGTGGATGTTGTTCTATCTTCCCTCTGCCCCTCTTAAGACTGCTGAGGATGGGGTGGGGCACAGAATTCTCAATTACTCTTAACAAAATGCATCCAAGATTGAGCCACAAAGCTGAATGACTGGAAACAGGGCTTCAAGGACCCTTTGTGTTATTATTTATAAGGACTCAAACATTCCAAATTTTAGAAATAGAAGGAACCCTGGGGTCACTGGTCCTCAAACTTTTGTTAAGCCACATGTGCCATCCTTTGAACAAAGCAGTCCATGGAAGCCACTGTACTGAAGCAAAGCCAAAGGGCCACAGGCATCTCCCATGCTCAGCTGCCCTCTTCCCTCAGAGACCCTTCAAGCAACTCGATGCAACATGAGGGCTCTGCCAAATGCACCTTGAAGTCCAGAGCCTCCCTCCATGTATGCAGGGCTGAGGCCAGACCGATGCAGTGCTTCATTGAACTCGTGAATGGAAGTTAGTGGAAGATAACAGGCCTGGAACCTACCATGGGCTTCTCTCTCCTAGCCAAGAGCTGAGTGCTAAGCCCTGATTCCATCCTTCGAGGTGCCTGTCATTCTTCCCCACCTCCCTCCTAGGATTGTGTCAAAACCACCAGCACTGGGTCCCATCAGTTAAATCTTTAAAAGTGCTCATAGTGATAGTAAAAGGCCAGTCAATATGTATTCTTAAAATAGGGATTAAGCAGATGTTTCTGCAAGCACACTGTCCTGCTTTGAAGATAATCACCCGATAAGCTGACCCCAAAACCCCCAAAGGTGAGTAGGGCCCACTGGAATGTACAGCTGCTGATACGCTGAGGAAAATTTGTTTTGGAAGTGTTTTCTTTTGTTTGCGCCAGAACTCAGAAATGTGTAGACGCTTGTGTTTTTATTATGCTGTGGATGTTGTCAGCTGAATTTTCAAAAGCTTCACCAGCAGAATCATCTAGATTTTTCTGAATTGAGATTATGGGTCAATAGTCTAATTTTACAAAACATTCCAACTCTGATAATTGCCTATGTCCTAGATCTAGACCAGTGGTCCTCAAAGTGTGGTCCCTGGATCACAACACCTGGGAACGGATCAGAAATGCAAATACTCCAGCAGATGCCAGACCTACTGGCTTAGAATTTCTGGGGCTGGGGCCCAGGAGTCTGGGTTTTAACGTGCCCCCCACCCCCACCCACCTTTCACCCCAGGTAACACTGATGCACACTGAAGTTTTAGAACCACTAATCTAGACTATTTACAGCCATGTTTTTAGAAAGGAGCTGGAGAAATAACTAGAATTTGGAGCATTATTGAAAATCAGTCCTTTTTTAACTCAAATGGTGGGGATTAAAAAGGAAAAAAAAACAGCCTTGCTGACCTATTCACAGGGATCCCAGAAACTCCATTTAAAACCCAACTGCTAAAGAATGGGTATTTAAGTTCATTAAGAGTTCTAGTTAGATGGAATTTAATTAAAAAACACTTTTCCTTCAACTCTGGATGTCAAAAACCTCTCCAAAAATGTTATGGCTGTTCTTCCAGGTGCTAATGTTGGCCTGGAGGGCACTGGACAAATTCTACATGTCTCCACCCTCTCTCTTGCCTCTGCCTCAGTCTCCTCAACTTTGCTGTCTCTCCCTTTGCATTCATCCTGACTCTTCCTCCGCTCCTCTTGCCTCTCCACCCCCAGACTCCTCCTCTTCCTTCCCAGTTTCCTCTCCTTCTCTTCTCCTGAAGTTCATTTCCGGGCTCAGAGGAATTCTTGGGCATACAAAGGCATAACCCTGAAGGTAGAGCTTCATGCCTGCACCATTTTATCCCCTAAACTCCCTGGCCTCTTGCTGCTTTCCACAGGCACATTTAAGAGACACATGAATTACATGAAAAAGTATATATGTCAGCCTTTAAATATTTTTAAAATTGTTTTTAAGTGAAAGCATTTGACTAGAAACCACATCATTTTAAAATTCTGGGAATTTTAAAGAGAAAAGGAGAGGGAGATTTTAAAGTCTGCTGCTTACAGTTTCCTTAAGAAAAGCAAATCAGGCATCATAGCAGACCAGTAACTTCATACGTATATATTTGGTGACCATGAGATCTAGAAGTTAGCAAACCCAAATATTTTAAAGTCACCTGGAATTCCTACTACATCAAAAGGCTGAGAAGTTGAATAACTTTGGCCATAGGTTGTAGGTAACGTGTTGAGGAGTTTATTTCACTTCTAAGTGCACAGCAAAGAGTGGCCTACTATAATTTATCTGGCTGATAAAACTACAGGAGCTCTTTCCGTAGGCTTGATTACACGGGCAGCATGAAGAAATGCATGGTGGTTTTGTGAAGGCAGGGGCCATCAGTCCTTTCACATACACTGCAATATCCTCCAAGTAGGATGCAAAGACTGGATCAGTGATGTCCCACGGCCACACCCAGGGATGAATCCCTTCCACAAGTCAGACCAAAGGAAATGGCCACTGAGACTGAGCTAAAACCTCGTTGATCTGATGTAAGAAAATACCCAAAACCTGCAGGCCAAAATCACTCACATGACCAGCTGATGCGATGTGAATTTTAGCCTCTTTCATGTCATCTGATGATCTCAGCAGAGAACAAAAAGTTCCAGTGTTCACCTGGCCCTGCCCTTGAGGGACTATTTGGGTTCTCCAGAAGTGGACCCCAAGGCAAAGACTGGGTACCTGTGGCTTATCTGGGAGGTGATCCCAGGAAGCACAGGTAAGGGAGGGAAGTGAGCCAGAGAAGGGAACAAAACCAATGAAGGAATGTGACGAGCAGGTTGCCATTGTAGACAGCTCAGTACGGCTGGGGTCCCTCTGAGGGACCATGTGGAATGCGGCTCTGAACCATCACTATGAGGGGTGGGGAACTTATCCACCTATCCCAGTCCACAGCAACTGAGGGTTGTTCCTGGGGTGTTAACACCCAGCGCTTCTGGACTATACTGATGTGGGCCATGCATGTTCCCAGAGCCCGAGATGCAGGCAGTGATCAGGGTGTTCAGCATGTCTGAGTGACCACTGGCATGGCCCAAGATGTGTGGACAGGACACCAACATCAAGGTCCATGGGGCCACCTATAGCCAAGAACTCTCTGGCTTCGTGTCTGGCCTCTGAGTAATACCGGTTCCCTGACTATTCTTTGGAGGTAGAGAATGAACCACAAATACAAAAGACCCCAACTCCTGTCTACACTTACCACGGCTGAGCTGCGAGGCTCTGAAGTCATTTAACCTCATCAAGGGTGAGTTTCCTCACTGGCCCAGAGAAGGATTTGGAATAGGTCATTTCTGAGAATAAAACCTGCCCCCCCAATAACCACGGGCTGTTCTGAGGCTCCCACAGGCTTGCACAAGGCCCTCCCCAGCTCCCTGCATCTGCCTGCTGTGTTTATGATTTCTACTATTATCCAAGGACCACCTGCATCTTATTCACTCTGTATTTGTCTTTAAAGGTACTCATTTTTACGTAGGTTTATTTGGAAAGGAATATTTTATGTCATCCGCTGTAAATAACAGGTAATCATAAAAAATTCACAACTATTAAATATCACTCCTCCATGCACTTTCTAAAGTCACGTCCCATTTCAACAGGGTTCTGCACCCACACTGTGGAGAAAACCAAGCTGGTGTCTGTCACATCAAGTGCTCTGTAGTAATAACAGTGATCAGGGATTGAGCACCACCAGGTGATGGGCAAGTCATATACATTATTACATCATTTAGTTCTCACTAGGCACTTTCACTCCTATGGTGGGTGGGGAGTATTGTGATTCCATTTCACAGATGAAGAAACCGAGGCTCAGAGGGACGAGGCAATTGGCCCACAGTCTCACAGATGCTCAGCTGTAGCAGGAGGTTCCTAGTCACAGGCTACACTCCTCGCTGGGGCTCTGCAGCTCACCTGCGGGCAGTACTGTCTTACCTGGACCCAGGGGCCAGTCATGCTAATTGCCTGTGCTGGTCTCACCCACATTCTTGGTAGCATCTTTCCCCAGAACCTTCATAATATTCTTACAGGGCTGATACTTCAAATGTCCACACTCTATGTCACAATATACATGAAGGTGTATTATGCGATGCCTTTTCCTTATTTTTCGTTATCTATGTTGCCTTATTTTTTCTACTGAGAATATGGATTGCTTTTGTAAAAAGAGAAAAACAACAGAAAGTTTAAGCTTGTTTTTTAAATTCACTGTCATTTTCCATCAAGGGTAAAAGAGGAACCCCATTCTTTCTCCCCTTTATTTGAAGAGTACCCAGGATGGCACTGCGTGAGTGACAAGTGAGGACAGATGCTCACAAAGCAACATGTGGAAGTGTTGGGGAGAGGGCCTCGGAGGGCCTGAGGGGTGCTGTGAAGGGTGCTGGGTCCCCGTGTCTGAAGGCCATGTTCTGGCAGTCTGAGGTTGCACCAAACAGAAGAATGGGGATGAGCTAAAGGTGTCAGCAGAATAGCAGAGTGATGTCAGACACTAATAAGGCCCAACTCCCAGCTCAGATGTCCAACAGGCTCGAGGCCATCGTTCTCCAAGCCAACTATTGAGCGTGTGTCCTCAGGGCCTTCCTGAAGTGCATTCTCACTGCCATCTCTGTGTTTCTATCTAGGGTGCCCAAGTGTCCTACTAGCTGTCCTGAGAGTCCCAGCCTGCATTGACTGACCTGTGTTATTACAAACTGCACCCTCTTTTGCACACTGTCCTGGTTTGAACATATCATACGTGCTCACGCGCAGAGGGGCAGGTAACATAGACAAAGCAAAATTGGGTTTCCCCTAGATTCTAGTTCTGATTTTCCCCTCAACCAGCAGAGTAATCCTAGACAGCAAAGGCTGGACAAAGTGAAGGGATGGCAAACATCCGGCGCTAACCCTGACTGTCCAAAGAGGCTGCTTGGAGTTCCATGTGGCAAAGAAGCCTAAAGCATACCTGGGCATGGCAGGGAAGAGTCTGCGGTTTTGTCAGCAATTTTGATGAGTTGTAGGCATGGAAGGGGCGGGGAAGGGCAGCCCATGTGCCCTAATCAAGCAGCCTTTCCACTAAATAGTCTCCATGAGTCGTTCTGCTCTGACATTTGAGCTCAAAAACGATCAGAAAAGGGCCATGCTTAAAGCTATGTGCCATCCCTGGTTCTGTACAACCCTGGTGGTCCAGAATCATTCTGCTTTTTGGTGGTGGGATTCTCCCAGCAAAAGCAGAAAATCCAATCAGTTAGTTAGAATGATGATGAAGAATCCCAAGAAGGAAATCACCACTGTTCTGTAAAGAGCAACTCCACATAACCCTGCAGGAAAGTCAAGTGGCTAGGAACCCCTGGCATCTCCCCTGGGGCTATTGGTCACGCTATAAGAGGGAACTCTAGAGGAAATAGAAATTTCTTCCTCTGTTATCTTGAGACTTCTGTGGAGCCGCAATCTCAAAACTCTTAGCCAATAGGACAGAGGTATCACTGTGTCCAAATAACCACTGCCCAAAGTAAGGTCCTTCCTAAATTTGGTGTTGGGGATCAGTATGTCTGACAAGTAAAACAGCAGCTTGTCATTGTAACGCCGGCAGGTTTTGCTAGCCTAGCATAACCAACAAGCTTCATAGTCTGTGTTTCTCTCGTGAGAGAGGGGTGTGTGTATGGGTGTGTGAGTTCACTCATAAAGACTCAATTGAAATTAACAAGTCAAGAGAGAGAGTGACTGCAAAAGAAGTAGTGACCGCCAAAGTAACACAAAGAGGAAGCCTGTAAAACCTGCACTTCCACCATTCCATTCAACACTGTAATTAAGCTACGTAAACCCAAGGATGTGTTCCGCTCACCTTGTTAAGCCGTTCAAGCATTTCTTTTAGCAGGAGTTGACATTCGCACTCATTTTCATACCTGCAAATTGGACACATAAGTGAGAGTTGGGTAACTACCATGCTTTCACATGTATGGATCACATAATCAGCATTAAATTCAACCTGGGTACGATGCCCTCTCCTTTAAGGAGAGGGTCTTAATTTTAAAGTAGTAGCTAACGAATGCTGCATTTCCTAGCTGACTGCCTCCCAATCAGAAAGTGGTACCATTTGCACACCGCGTGGGGTAACCAGGGGCAGTTAGCGGAATAGGAGTCTCTCAGCCCGAAGGCACCAACCCCAGCCCCTACAGCCTTATTCCAGCCACCCCAAGGATGAGGGAATTATATCCTGGCCTATCTATAACCCAAGTGTAGCAGTGGCAGAGATGGGAGACTGCCCTGCACAATCTACACCACCATTAACCTGACTGTACTTGGATTTCCTATAGTATTTTATTTGCTGACACATGTAATTTGTCAGTTTTTCTGGATTATGTCATTTAATCCTTACATCACCCCAGAAGAAAGCAGTTATTGTTAGTGCTGCATTAAAGATGAAGAAACTCAGGCAGATGCTCCCCACACTTTTCCCTCCTCCCAGCAGCATCACTCCCCACACAGCGATGGCCTCCTCTGGGCAAATGGGTGGGGCAGGCTGGACGTGCCAGGGAGTCAGGGCCTCTGGGAGCAGCCCACAAACTCTGAATGAGGCAAATTGGAGCATAAGTACCCCAGCTCCTTTTCTGCTCGGCTGGGACAACTGAGGCACGTCCCTCTGGGGAATTTTAACCCTAAAGAGAGAAGATTCCTTCCTAAATGACCCCTCCCCTTGTTCCCTATAAGGTGACCCCCAAATGCCCATTCTTGCTGTCTTCAGGAGTTACAGCCCTTGATGCTTGGCAAGCACAGGACTGCCTAGAAGGGAGACTACATTTTCCAGCATTCCTTGCAGCCAGGTGTGGCCATGTGACTAAGTCCTGACCAATGGGATGGAAGCATAAGTCTGCATGGCAGCTTCCAGATACCTTTAGTTAAGTAATGGTGTATGTGTGCCCTTTGCTTCTCATTTTCCATCCCTCCCTCCATCCTGCAGCCAGAAACATGAATGCTGCCTTCCTGAAGGCCACACAGAACCTTCTGTGTCCCAAATACTGTACAGTATCATACTAAACTGCTTAACCAGACCTTACACAAGTGAGAAACATTTTGGATAAGCCAATGACATTTTGGGTAAGCCAGTATCACTTTTTCTGTTTTTTTCTGTATGGCGGGGGGGGGGGGGGGATGTGTGGTAAAATATGCATAACATAAAATTTACCAACTTAACCATTTTAAGTATATAGTTTGTGATAGTAAATATATTCATAATATTGTGAAATCACCACCAACATCCATCTCTGTAACTCCTCATCTTGCAAAGCAGAAACTCCGTACCCATTAAATACTAACTCCCCATTCTCCCCATCCCCAGCCCTGACAACCACCATTGTACTTTCTGTCTCTATGAATTTGACACGCCCAACTACCTTATGTAAGTGGAAGCATACAATATTTTTCTTTCTGTGACTGGCTTGTTTCACTTAGCATAATGTCTTCAAGTTTCAACCATATTGTAGCATATGTCAGAATTACCTTCCTTTTTAAGGGTGTATAATATTCTATGTATCGACCACATTTTGTTTACGTATTCCTTTGTCAGTGGACACTTGGGTTGCTTCTACATTTTAGCTATTGTGAACAGTGCTGTTATGAACACATATATGCAAGTAGCTATTCAAAACCCTCTTTCAATTCTTTTGGGTATATGCACAGAAATGGAAATGTTGCATCATATGGTAACTCTATTTTTTAATTTTTTGAGGAACTGCCATACTGTTTTCCACAATGGCTGTACCATTTTACAGTCCCATCAACAGTCCATAATTTCTCCACATCCTAACAAACACTTATTTTTCTGTTGTTTTTTGTTTTGTTTTGTTTTTTATAGTTGCCATCCTAATTGGTCTGAAGTGGGTCAATGTCAGTTTGGAGTTTCTGTCCTTTATAGTTGAAAGCAATCCTAATTAACACTGAGCCCAATCCACAAAGCATAGTTTTCTGTGCCCTTGCATGCCCATGCCATGGGTTCAAGTCAAGTATTCTGCAACCATGAAAGGTGCTAGAAAACCACACCACCATGTTCTCAGAAGGAAAAGTCGTGAACTGAAGGAAGAACAGTTATGAATATGTGCAATGTGCACGCATTCCCAGATCTAAAACCATCTGCGAAGCTGAGTTCTATCTAGGAAACTAAACATCTCTGCATAAGTTTTACATTTCACACCAGGATGTTACATTTGGTAGTTTATTTTGTGTGTTGCCGTAACAGAGCCAGAAATTAGTTTTTAAATTATAATTAGCTTTGAGAATAAAACTTAATAAAATCTAATTTTCTTATTGCTCTTTCCTGCTGGAAATATCTAAGAGTTTCCATAGCTTAAGAACATGTTTGAGGATCAACACATTAACCTGATATTGTGAGTAATTTTCATGCTGTAAAGACAAGTCTAGATATTATATTAAAGAGAAGTGATTTCCGGGCGCGGTGGCTCACGCCTGTAATCCCAGCACTTTAGGAGGCCGAGGCGGGCAGATCACGAGGTCAGGAAATCGAGACCATCCTGGCTAACACGGTGAAACCCTGTCTCTACTAAAAATACAAAAAAATTAGCAGGGTGTGGTAGCGGGCGCCTGTAGTCCCAGCTACTTAGGAGGCTGAGGCAGGAGAATAGCGTGAACCCACGAGGCAGAGCTTGCGGTGAGCCGAGATCGCGCCACTGCACTCCAGCCTGGGTGACAGAGCGAGACTCCGTATCAAAAATAAAATAAAATAAAATAAGAGAGAGAGAGAGTGATTTCACTACAAAGAATTCATGATGTGTATATTCATATAAGTATATTCATAAAGTGAAAAAACTGGCTTCAATTAACTGATTGTTTTACATAAATTATTTTTAGTTTTCAACAATTTGAATAATTGACTCTGTTGTTGTATTTTGATAGTTTTGTTTTTATTTCATTCTTGTTTTATTCAGTGTTTTGTTTAGTCTTTGACCTGTTAAAGACCTGATTTTGAAATTATTCAACTGCCAGGTAGAGACTATGCCTAGCACTGGCATGGAACCAAGCCTGCACATACTAACCCATTGCTGCATTATTTTCCCCTGGCTTTAGGTAGCCATCAACTCACCTCTGGAATGTAAACTCCAGCCTGGCATGTATGTGTATGTGTGTGTGCCTATGGATGTGGATGAGCATTTCTATAATGATTTTCAGTTCCCACTACCACAATCCAAATGTCAAAACTTCTCCAAGGGGGCAAAGGGAGGGAATAAATTAATATGAATTTTAAATAAATCACAGAGCCTGATGGAACTGCTTCATGATGGGCATATAACTCAGAACCAAGTGCAATCAGTAAAGACCAGGAAAACCCAACATGGCCTTTCCTTCAACTAGGACTCATGGATGTCATGCTTACCAGCCAAAGTACAGTAGACTATGGTCTAATGCCAACACAAAGGCCATCCAGGGAATCCTGATAGTCCATCAAGCTGCCCCGGATGTCTGAGCCACAGGGCACTTTCCCCCTTTGCTTTGGAGAACATGAGCTTCATCTGAATGAGGTCCTATTTCTGGGCCTTACACTGCAGGAGTCCAAGAACGGATTCTCTCAAGATACAGTGTTCCTGAAAGAGCATAGGCCCAGGGTGAGAAAACCCAGGTTCAAGTTCTGCCACCCACAGGCCCTCTCCCAGGCTCAGTTTCCCCATGAAGTTCTGTAACAAGTGGATTTTCAGGTCCCTTCTACCAGCTCCAAGTCTGTATCTATAGATTAAACCCCAAGACAAAAGAGCTGACAGGAATCGAATCAATAAATGTGATTTGATAAATGTGTTCAGAACACAACAATGAATAACCTGCCCAAGATTCAGATTGAGAAACTGGAACTCAAACATAGAGCAGGTTTAGAGAAATCCTCTGACTACCCTACGCCAAGGGTTCCCAAATCTGGCTGGAATGACCAGTGGCACTCATTAAAAATGTTTAAGCTTCTGGGCCCCACTTGAGGTCCAGGGTAGGGCCTGGACATCTGTATTTTAAAATTCATTTATGTAATTGTAAATGGATGAATATCTTACATGGTTAAATAATTGTGTGTGTGTGTGTGTGTGTGTGTGTGTGTTTGTGTGACAGAGTGAGACTCTGTCACCCAGGCTGGAGTGCAGTGGCACAATCTCAGCTCACTGCAGCCTCCGCTTCCCAGATTCAAGTGATTCTCCTGCCTCAGCCTCCCGAGTAGCTGGAACTACAGGCGCATGCCACTACACCCAGCTAATTTTTGTATTTTTTTAAGTAGACACAGGGTTTCACAATGTTGGCCAGGCTGGTCTGGAACTCCTGACCTCAAGTGTTCTGCCTGCCTTGGCCTCCCAACGTGCTGGGATTACAGGCGTGAGCCACTGCACCCAGCCCATAGTTAAATAATTTTTTTAAAGATATAAAAAGATGTTCTGTTAAAAGTCTCCTTCCCACCTCTGTCTCCCAATTGCCCAGTTCCTACTCACTTATCCCCCTCAGGTAGCCAGTGTCATTGGGGCATGTGCCTGTGTGTGTGTCTGTGTGTGTGTCTTTGTGTGTGTCCTGAAATTCTTTTTATGAAAGCAAAAAAAAAAACTCTACTCTCCTCCCCTTTTAAAAGACTAAATGACAATAACATACTTTTTTCCACTGCATAGTATTCCATTACATGGAGGAAGCACCTGTCTCCTTTTAATGGGCATTTATTTGGTTCCAGGCTTATTGCAGATCCTGCTGTAGTGAGTATCTTTGCAGGCATGCCATTGCACACCTGCTGGAGTGTACCTGTTGCAGTGAGTATCTTTGCAGCCATGCCATTGCACACCTGCTGGAGTGTACCTGCTGCAGTGAGTATCGGTGCAGGCATGCCATTGCACACCTGCTGGAGTGTACCTGCTGCAGTGAGTATCGGTGCAGGCATGCCATTGCACACCTGCTGCAGTGCATCCTATAATACATTCCTCGAAGTGGCCTTCTGAGTCAAAGAGCACACACATTTATAACTTGAAAAAATGTTGACAAATTGCATCTTTTTTTTAACAGCTCCTATGTGATTTTAACACATTACTCAATCTGTGGGAGGGGAGACCATGCCCTGGACCAGTGCTTCTTAGTCTTCGACATTTAACTTTTTAAACCGAAAATCACCTGCGGAGCTTGTTAAAATGCAGATTCTGATTCTGGAGTTCTAGGGTGGGCCCAAGAATCTGTATTTCTAGCAAACTCCCGGGTGATGCCAATACTGCTGGTCCATGGACCGCACTTTGAGTATCAAGACACTAGAGGACACATACTGAGCATAATTCCCAGGTGTCAGCTGCTATGCCATGAAGGCAATTAGACTTAGCATGCCCGGGACCTAAATTCCAGTCCCGGGACAGCAATTCGCCAGCTGAGGGGCCTTGCCCCAAATCCCTACATTTTCTGAGCCTCAGTCGCCTCATCTGTAAAACAGGTGCAGTAAAGATAAGTATGTAAGGATTAAATAACATCGGTACATCTTAAAACCAATGTGCTGAGCAAAAGAAGCCAGACAACAGAGTACATCCCGTAAGATTCTATTTTTGTGGACCTGTAGAATAGGCAAAGTCAATCTATGGTGATAGAAATCAGAATGGGTGCCTCCTGTCTGGGGCAAAGGTGGCTGACTGGGAAAGGGGAGGAGGGAACTTTCAGGGGTAGTGGAAATATCTCACTTGTTTTCGTGGTAACACGGGTATATACATTTGTCAAAACTCACTGAACTATGCACTTCAAATCTGTGCATTTTATAACATGTAAGTTATACCAAAATTTAAAAATAGATGAAAAGTAAATGATACAACTTCGTGTAAACTGTGACGTGCCATCAAAATAGAAGCTAGTCTTAGCTTAAGGAAATGTGCCACCTGCGTGCAGGGATGAGGTCATCGATCGACAGGGGACCAGAGACGGCGCTCCACCCCTGCATGGTAGCAGCGTGCTCCCAGCCCCGCGCCGCCGGGACGGCCCACGCCCTGCCTCGGTTTCCCCCGATGGCCGCCGCTTACTTGCTTCGGAACTCGTCGAGCGCGCGCTGCGCCTCGGTGCCCTGGCGCTCCAGCCGGGCGCGCTCGGCCGCCAGGTCCCGGACGCGCTGGCGGTTGCTCTCGACTTGGCGGGCGAGGGCGTCCTCGGGCCCGGCCAGCTCGCCCAGGCGCTGGAAGGCATCCAGCTGCCTCCGGAGCCCGGCATGGCGCTGCTCGAGGGCGCGGGCCCGCTGGACGTGGGCGGCCACGCGCTCGCCGAGCCCCTGCAGCGCCGCCAGGCTCGTGGCCCCAGCCCAGCCCTCGTCGGCCGGGCGCTCGGGCTCGGCAGCGCGCGAAGCCTCGTCGGCGTGCTCGTACTGCTCCTTGCGGGTCTGGAAGACGTAGCTGCGCCGGTACATGGCTGCTCTGGCGCGGGCGCGCGGGCGGCGCCGAGCCGGCTCTCCAGGAGGCCCCCGGCGCAGCCCGCAACCCGCTAAATAAACACCGGAGGCCCCCGGCGCGCTGCTGGGACGTTCCAGAGCCGATCAGCAGTTGGGCGCCACGCTGGGCCCGGGCCCGGGAGAAGAAAAGAGCAGCGGCCCGCTTTGTGCGGCGGATTAGCGGCCCATACAGCTCCGGGGTTGGAAGGTTACGCTAGGCAATGAGGTTTTTGTTCCGTGATTGTTCAGGCCTGTTGCTTTTGATTGAATGGAGGGTCAGGGGACACGGGAGGCATGACGCTCTTTTCACTGGTTCCACTGGGGACTGTGAAGGAATCCCCAAGCGAACTCTTTAAACTTGGACTAGCTCAAGAGCCCAGGGCTTGTCACTTTGTCTCCTCTTGCATTCAAACTGAATTGTAGAACTCTTTAACAATGCCATTTTTTTTTTTCTGATTACTTAAGCAATTCTTTTTTTTTTTCTTTTGGTCTTTTTTATTTCCAATTGCTCGGTTATGCATGCAATTCTTTTTCATAATCATAACATGACGTTTAGGACCCTTCTGTATAGCAGAGGTTCTTAACCATGGATGCAAAATAAAATGGCATGTCTCCATTAAGTAGTGAGATGTGGCGCAAGTAATTTCTTAGTAATACCCGTGCATAAAAGCCTACAATAACTTAGGAGACATGCACGGTTATGTTTTTATAATTCACCCATGCTCTGATGGAGTTTGACATGCTTTCTTGAATGGAAAAAACAAATAGAGCCCCACCCATGGGCCTGTAATAGGTGGTTCACGCCTGTAATCCTAGCACTTTGGGAGGCCGAGGCGGGCGGATCACCTGAGTTCGAGGCCAGCCTGGCCAACATGGTGAAACTCCATCTCTACTAAAAATACCAAAATTAGCCAGGCGTGGTGGCGTGTGCCAGTAATCCCAGCTACCTGGGAGGCTGAGGCAGGAGAATCGCTGGAACCTGGGAGGCGGAGGCTGCAGTGAGCCGAGATCGCCCCACTGCACTCCAGCCTGGGTAACAGAGTGAGACTCCGTCTCAAAAAAAAAAAAAAAAGAAAAAGAAAAAAAGATTGCTTTTTTCTTTTTCTTTTTTTAACATAAAATGTAATACAAAAAAATTTTAATAAAAAATGAGACGGGGTCTTGCTATGTTGCCCAGGCAGGACTCAAACTCCTGGGCTCAAGTGATCCGCCATTAATTGGCCAACCCTCAATTCGAGAATAATAAAGGATTTTGCGCCATTATGTTCCATTTTAATTTTCATTATGGAACTAATAGTTGGATTTTAAGGACAAGCTTTTAAAATATATATATATAATTAATAGCTAGACTTTGACAAATTTAAAAGTAAATTTAAGAAAAGAAATTAATACCATTTGATGAGAATGTTTCTGAATGTAAAATTTTGTCATATCTCCAACTTTAAAAATAAGTATCAAAAGGGTTGTTTTCTTAAAAGGATTAGTAGTACCATATAATTACTAACTATATGGATTGTGTGTGATTATACTACAAATTAAAGTCATAGTTATCAAAGATAGAGAAAGAAAATTACACAGATCTTTGTGGAGTTTATTATTACACCAAATTATTACCTCAAGATAATAGATTCCGTCTGGAATAAAGCTCTGCAAGGCCCTAAACTGTGCTGGTGGCATGGTTATTGTTCTATTTTCTTAAACCATTTAAAATTAGATTTGGCCAGGTGCAGTGGACCACACCTCTAATCCAGAACTTTGGGAGGCCAAAGTGGGAGGATCTCTTGAGGCCAGGAGTTCAAGACGAGCCTTGGCAACATAGTGAGACCCCCATTTCTTTTATTTATAAAAATAAAAATAATAAATAAAAATACATAAAATGTAATTGTATGGTCAAATTGAGGATAACCACATGAATATTTTTGTAGGTGCACATATACCATGCTGATAGCATGGTAAATTGACTTCAGGCTTCCTCACGAGAGCAAAACCAACATATAGCAAGAGTTATAAAATCATTTGTTCCCTATGATACCATGTATCAGTCAAATATTGCTACAAAACAAAATAGAAGTATTTATCACTGCATTCCCTGGGGCTGGGAGCTCAGCTGTCTTCCAGCTGTAGGTCTCCTTTCAGCAGGGGCTGCTCTGCTCCCAATGTCCCTCAAGCTTCTAAACTAGCAATGAAAAAAGCACAAGAGCAAGCCCAGCCACACAAGCTCATCCCAGGCCTTTGTTTGCATCATGTCTGCTAACATCCCATTGGTCAAAGCAAATCACATGGCCACAAATAAAGTCAAGAGGAAGCAAGGAGGAGGCAGGGCTCAGCCTGAGGCCCTGGCAAGGGTGTGGGTGGATAATCCCATCATGCTGGAGCGGAGAATCAGGACCCACAACTCAATCGACCACACATGGCAATACCATTTGAGAAAAATATATTCTAGAAACATAACAAAAAATTCTTTCAATTTAATCCAGTGAAATAAACACTCAGAAAATATCTCCTCACAAAGCGTAGCCTCAGAGTTAAATATTGCACAAAATCAAGTCTCTGCCCTCAGGGTGCAGGAGGCGAATCCATACTGACTAATGAAAACACAAGATAATCTGGACAACTTCTAAAATAAAGATCTTAGCAAAATGCTGTGGTTGTATTGTCTAATTTCAGGTGCACTGGGAGATGCAATCCTGCTATGTGCTTAGAAGGAGTGTGCAATATTTGTCGACAGCCCTAAAGACCATATCACTGGTGGGAGACCATTCAGTAGGAGTAGAGATCGTATGCATAAGGAAGAAATCATTGCTGAATGAATTTGTTAATTCAAGAGACATGTTTGTAGAGATAGATTCCACAGGACTTGATGAAAGGTCAGCTATGGAAGAGTTACTCTAAATACAGTTGAATGGCACTCGTTTGGGGGCAGGGACAGGAAATGGATGTTTTAGAATAAGAAAGATCTGAGGTTAAGTTCTGGTCCCATCACTTCAGTAAGTGATTTAAGCTATCTAGTCCCAGTATGGAGACTGGTAAAATGAGAATAATCACTTATATAAGTAGGGTAACCACACATCCCAGTTTGCCTAAGACACATTTACACCCACTATCTCAGCGTAAATATAGCAAGCATCATCTTTCACTCTCAAGGGTATCTTGGTTTGTCCGAGAAATACACGTCTTTTATCTGGCCTGCATAACCTGAATATATAGCCTATATCTGATCATAAGGAATCATCCAGATAAATCCCAAAGAAGGAACATCCTATTAATAAAAACAGAAGGGGGATGGTATTCTATAAAAATGTTAATATCATAAAAGACAAAGGGAAGCTATGAAAATGTTCCAGATTAAAGGAGACTGAAGAGACAGGACATCTAAATGCAGTATAGGGCCGAGTGTGGTGGCTCATGCCTGTAATCCTAGCACTTTGGAGGCTGAGGTGGGTGGATCATCTGAGGTCAGGAGTTCGAGACCAGCCTGGCCAACATGGTGAAACCCCATCTCTACTAATAATACAAAAAATTAGCTGGACGTCGTGGCTTGTGCCTGTAGTCCCAGCTACTCGGGAGGCTGAGACATGAGAATTCCTTGAATCCGGGGGGGGGGCAGAGGTTGCAGTGAGCCAATATCACGCCACTGCACTCCAACCTAGGTGACAGAGTGAGACTCCATCTCAAAAATAAAAATAAATAAATAAATGCAATATGGATCCTAGACTGGATCTTGTATTGGAGGAGAAAAACTGCTATAAAGGTTATCACTAGGTTCATTAACAAAATTAGAATATAAATAGTAGATTAGACCATAAAATTGTATCAAGATTAAATTTACTGAAGTTTATGACTATGCTACAGTTATGTAAAATAATATCATTATTCTTAGAAAATATACTCTGAGGGCTCAGGCTGGGCACAGTGGCTCACGCCTGTAATCCCAGCACTTTGGGAGACCAAGGTGGGCGGATCACGCAGTCAGGAGTTCAAGACCATCCTAGCCAACATGGTGAAACCCCATCTGTACTAAAAATACAAAAAAATTAGCAGGGCATGGTGGTACACACCTGTAGTCCCAGCTACTCGGGAGGCTGAGGCAGGAGAATCACTTGAACCCAGGAGGCAGAGGTTGCAGTGAGTCGAGATAATGCCAATGCACTCCAGCCTGGCGACAGAGCGAGACTTCTTCTCAAAAAAAGGAAAATATACTCTGAACTATCTAGGAGCAAAGACCCATGATGTATGCAACTTATTCTCAAATGATTCTGAATAAAATGACATGTATAAATATAAACATAAATAAGTATGAGAGAGAGAAAGGAAATATTAAGAGGTGAATCTGGGTTGTTTGTACTATTCTTGCCATTTTTCCTAGAAAGTTTGAAATTATTTTCCAAAACACCTGCAAAAAGTGTGATCACCTTTGCAGTATAGACATTTAATAAATATTACTTGCTTTATGTTATAGCTATATATATGTATAATGGCTAAGAGAGGGAGAGGTGCAGAGAGGAGAATGGCTTAGCAAACTGCAGTAACAATAGGAGAAAATGGGCTATAACCATTGAACAATTTTACTTATTTATTTTATTTATGTATTTATTCTTTTAAAAAACAGGGTCTTGCTATGTTACCCACACTGGTCTCAAACTCCCTGCCCTCAAGCAATCCTCCTGCCTCAGCCTCCCAAAGTGCTGGGATCACAGGTGAGAGTTAGCACACCTGGCCCCACCAAACAATTTTAACCTTGTGGAATATACTATGATATAAATAAAAATGCTTATAACAAACTTGAAGGGGAAAAGAAAAGCAAAATACGAGATGCATGGTGATTTTAGCAGTACAAAAATATCAGAAATTAGTGAAATATGCCAGGTTTAATGTTCATCATATCTTTTATTCCATTTAAAGTTGTTTAAGGCTGGGTGAAGTGGCTCATACCTACAATCCCAGCACTTTGGGAGGCCAAGGCGGGTGGACCAGCCTGGGCAACATCGTGAAACCCCATGTCGACAAAAAATATAGGCACATGCCTGTAGTCTCTGATACTCAGGAGGCTGAGGTAGGAGGATTGCTGGAGCCTGGGAGGCAGAGACTGCAGTGAGCTGAGATTGCACCACTGCACTCCAGTCTAGGTGACAGAATGAGACCCTGTCTCAAAAAATAAATAAAATAAAGTTATTTAAATGTAAAATACAGTTTCAAAATTTTTTAATTAACATTTTTCTTCACTAACAAATATCTAAAAGCCTGAGTAAAATAGGCTTAGATGTTTTGCCTTTTAGTCAATTTCATACTCTAGCATTTTGAGCCATCCCTTTCAGTTAAGATACATTCTGAGTTTGCTTTGGACATTTTACAGAAACAAAAGGTAATGGAGGTAATCATATATTCCTTAGAGGTGGGTTTCACGTTAGGTCTCTGCTGCCTACTATTGTGTGACCTTGAACAGGTCAATCTGTTTTCTAAAATGATGGACTTAAGCTAAAGAATATCTAAGGTTCCTTTCTGCTTATTATGAGCAGAATTGTATTCCTCCAAATCTCACATGTTGAAGTCCTAACTCCCTCAAAATGTGGCTGCCTTCAGAGATGGGGCCTGTAAAGAGGTAATTGAGGCTGTTAGGGTGGACCCGTCTGTGGTGCTTGGTTCTGGAAGCCCTAGCAAACGAATACACTGCTCTAACACTCTGACTCTGCACCTTTTACCATCCGTCCTTTTCCCAGAACATGCAAATGTCTGCCACAAGAGGGCCACCCTATACTAAAATTGAATGCCCTGCCACATGGTCCCACCAGGGTGCACAGCTTGAAGCCTTTCCACCAAACTGGACCAACTCAAAAGGTAAGTCAGCCATGGAAAGTGACAGCCCAGGGGTAAAAGGGCAGGCAGACCCCTGGCTCCCGGATCCCTGCTATCCCTGCTCCCTGTAGCCAGGCCTCTCCATGAGGCCCCAGTCTCTAAAGACGCACCAGTGAAGTGTGCTCAGTGCTCCTGGAAGTGATGAGTCTGTAGGAAGGGTCACAGCAGATGGAGAAACACACTCAGAAGCAAGGCTCTCTCTCCAACTAACTGCACACACGCAGTTGACTCTGAAGAGTTGCTGGAAAATGAAGCCTGAGATTCAAACACTATCAAAGAGAGCACTAAGCATCCAACCTGCTTTTCTCAGGGTCTAATTCAGAAACTGAAGCACCAAAAAAAAAAAACAAAAAAAACAAATTTGTGTGATAGCAAGTGTGTGCCTGGTGCTTTGACTGACAGGCACCGACAAAAGGCAGGATTACCAAATGTAATGCAGAATCCTAAACTGGACCCTAGACTGCAAAAATAAAATCTATAAGGGACATTGTGATGACAATTGATGAAATTTGAATATGGAATGAGGATTGATAAAAATATTGTAACAGAGTTAAAATGTCTAATTTTAAACATTGTATTACGACATGTAAGAAAATGACCTTGGCTGGGTGCTGTGGCTCACCCCTGTAATCCCAGCACTTTGGGAGGTCGAGGCAGGAGGATTACTTGAGCCCAGGAATCCAAGACCAGCCTGGGCAATATAATGAGACCCCGTCTCTACCCCCAAAAATACAAAAATTGGCCGGGCATGGTGGCACACGTCTGTAGTTCCAGCTACTTGGGAGGCTGAGATGAGAGGATCACTTGAGCCTGGGAGGCAGAGGTTGCCGTGAGCCAAGACTGTGCCACTGCACTCCAGCCTGGGTGACAGAAGGACACTGTGTCTCAAAAGAAAAAAAAAAGAAAGAGAGAAAGGAAAGGAAAGGAAAGGAGGAAGGAAGAAAGGGAAGGGAAGGAAGGAAAGAAAATGACCTCGTTCATAGGAAACTGGTTTGGGGATAAGGAGGCATGATGTCCAACTTACTCTCAATGGTTCAAAAAATAAATAATAGGTATGCATTTATGTTGATATAAACATATAAATAAATACATAAAATAATAAAGCAAATGATTGGTGGATTTAGGTAAGAGGTATAGAAGTTCCTTTTACTCCTCCTGCAACTTTTCCATAAGTTTGAAATTGTAACAAAAGAAAAAGTTACCTCTCAAAATCCCAACACCTCCAGGAAAATTGTGCTGAGAACAGGTGTTTCTTAGTGATAGCAAGAAAATGCAAAAATCTTCCTTTGATTCACCAGATGGTATCATGATCTCAGCAACCAGGATTTCATTGACAACCACCGTAGGAGTTTTACACCTACCGAAATGATGGTACGGATTTTCAGAGACATCTGGACTTGCCTTCTCTGCACAGTCTCAGAATGTCCTTGAGACACTGTCGTACCAACTCATCGTCATTCTGGTTATGCATGAAAAGCAGCCCTTCCCATGACCTCAGAAATGCAGAAATGAGTCATTGTCCCAGCAGGTGCCATCCTCAGGACTGCGTTTGGAGAAGTGTCTTTTACAGTTATAATTTCTGTGGCTATAAATCTAGCCATGGTATTCATATTTCTGCCCTATATTTCTCTCTAAGATATCATTAAACAAACCTACCACCACTTTCAAGTTGGGTCAGCCTACATCTGAACCACAGCCCGTTTCCTTCTGGGAATACACTGTCAAGTGGTTTGATATATTACCAAGCCACAGTTGTCCAACTGGCATGGCCACTCTGTCCTAAAAAGAAGGATGTTCCAGCCCTGCTTTGTATCAGTTAGGAGATAGATCCCTAGGAATTGGGCACATGCATCCATGAATATATTTCTTCTTCTTCTTTTTTTTTTTTTTTTTTGCAATGGGGTCTTGCTCAGCCCAGGCTGAAGTGCAGTGGTACAATCTCAGCTCACTGCAGCCTCAACCTCCTGGGCTCAAGCGACTCTCCCACCTCAGCTGCCAAACTAGCTGGGACTACAGTGCACACTACCATGCCCAGCTAATTTTTAAACTGTTTCATACACACAGGAGTCTTGCTGTGCTGCTCAGGTGGTCTCGAATTCCTGGCCTCAAGTGATCCTCCTGACTCAGCCTCCCCAGGTATTGGGATTACACGTGTGA
This sequence comes from Pan troglodytes, assembly GCF_028858775.2. NCBI lineage: Eukaryota > Metazoa > Chordata > Mammalia > Primates > Hominidae > Pan > Pan troglodytes. The sequence continues at coordinate 24,057,107 of NC_072419.2, forward strand.
GCCACCATGCCCAGCCCATGAATATATTTCTGATAGAAATATACATTCATATATTCATAGATTGAACATACATTTGGGGGCTGGGCATCTGGCTCTCGCCCAGCACTTTGGGAGGCTGAGGCAGGTGGATTGATTGAGCACAGGAATTTGAAACCAGCCTGGGCAACATGGCAAAACCCTGTCGCTATATATAAAAAATAATAATAATAATATTACAAAAATTAGCTGAGCACGGTGGTGTGTACCCCTGTAGTCCTAGCTACTCGGGAGGCTGAGGTGGGAGGATAGACTGAGCCTGGCAGGTCAAGGCTGCAGTGAGCCATGATTGTGTCGCTGCACTCCAGCATGGGCCACAGAGCAAAACTCTATCTCAAAAAAAAAGACAAAAATTAAAAAAAGAAACATACATTTGGGTTGTCCATTGTTTTGTAGGTCCAGGTCTACTTTTCTATTAATATCAGTAGGGACTGATTGAACACAAGAGAACATGTTCTATCTTCCAAAGTTCACTAGCTTCCCAGCGTTGACCTGAAATTGGGGGGCACAACAATAGTGCAAGCTATTTTATGAACTATTTTCATATTGTGCATACAGTTTAGGATATAGTAAGGTACAGTTTAGGAGTATACTATATATTTTAAGCCCCTCAACGCCCCCTCAGACCTAAACTCCACATGAAGTTTTCTAATGAAATTCTAAAAATAGTCAGTTTACAGAAGTTCGCCATTGTTTAGCAGGGTCTGGCCAAAATTCAAAGAATGACCTATTCCAACCATCTGACTTGTTAGTTCATTTGGTAAGGAGCTACAAGTGATGTGAATATTTCCTGCTATTCCACCCTCTACCACCTGCCTGCTCATGATCAACTCCTACTGACTTCTATGCCTTCATTTATTTGAAATTTATGTCATCAGGCTTTACTTCTCACCCAGCATACATCATCCTTTTCTCCATTTGCCTGACACCCTCAGCTTTGACACCAATATCTTCCCTACTCCTTTACACTTCCCACCCAACCCCTCATGTATATTAATGTATGCAGGAAGATGTCTAAAGTGGTCTTCAGTTCTACACACCCACGCCCCCATACCCCAAGACACCATTCCAGTTAAGGTCCCCCGCTGTTTACCTGGCAGACCTGCTGTATGAGTATCTTCACTAGACTGCAGCTCTTTGAGGGCAGGGCTGATAGCAATGCTGGGCATCCCTCAGTGGCCATTGTCCACCTGAGGAACTCCCCAGGTGCCCACCCTCCATCCTTCTCCATGCCTCTCTAAAACGCTGAAAGCCTGGCCCTCCGAGACTGCATCACCTCTCACGTCCTCTAGCTTCCTGTAGGGTTTGGCAAATGGGAGTCACTGTCAGAAGATCAAAAAGACTCCCTTCCTGCTTCCCTTCTGCTCTGGCATAATCTCTCCTCCAAGATCCTTTCCTCCTGCTCCTTTAAAGCCTACAGGTAGTAATAGTTTCCCACTGTTGCTACTACACCATGGGAACTTCACCATGCTTTGTTGATTCATTTGGCTCGTTAGATACTAGGAACGCTGGGAGCTACAAAATCTCATTCAGCAACTAGTTAAAGCTTCTGACACAAAGTGGATGCCCAATAAAATGAATTAAAGAGTGAGTGAATATTAGAGCCAGGAGCTGTAGCATGCACCTGTAATCCCAGCTACTTGAGAGGCTGAGGCGGGAGGATCACTGGAGACCGGGAGTTCAAGGCTGCAGTGAGCAATGATCATTCCTGTGAATAGCCACTGCACCCCATTCTGGGCAACATAGTGAGACCCTGTCTCTAAAAAAATAATAATAATTAGTGAATATTAGATAGAAACTTGAAATAAAAGATAAAGTTTTTGCATGTTGGGAGGTTTGTCATGAAACTCTTAAATGGGAAAGCTGAATAGTGCTTGGCCAAAGATGGATCATTACAAGGGATCTTACCAGCAGTTCCAGGCCCTCTCATTCCACATTCGCTGATTGGGCTGTTTCAAGGGGCATGGTCAAATTTAGTAGCAGTCCAAAATTGAAATTTACTTTGCTGTCTGCTATGATGGCTAGGTTTACATTGTCTGTCATCATTAGAGGAAATATATAGGGACAGAACAAAAATACATTTATTAAGAAAGAGAACAGTGCACCAGTCAGCAGAAAGACTATAGTTATAAGACACATGAAAAGAAAAAGTTAATTCCTTGGAAAAGAGCTTTCTATTTTAAGAAGATGAACAAAATAAGAGAGGTCCTTAAGTGATAGCTAATGAAGACACTTCCCAGGCATCCTCAATGGCTGTGGCTTTTCAGATGTCAACCGAAAACAAAATCCATTACAAAGCGTAGCATCCAAGTTGGATATGGGTTGCTTATTTTGTTCTGTGGTCAGCCTTTGCTGAAC